>NC_090908.1:8682500-8998801 GCF_040956055.1 Brachionichthys hirsutus | reverse complement strand
AAAAAAAACACATTATCGGTTTGAACCCCTGCATAGTTCCATATGTCTACAGTCAGCCTTCCGCTTGTGTGTCTCTTGATGTGGTTTGTGAATGTACTTCCATTCACAATTGCCTGTAAACGGTGTGTATCCGCGTGTGTGTTTGTGTGCAGTCGATTTGTGAAGGGCCAACGTGGTCATACTGATCGTTGTGCATTTGTGTGTCATGACAGTGGCTGGGAATATTTGCTGCAGACACTAGAAGCAGCTGCCCTGCTAGCCCCCCGATGGTGCACCGCCATCACTATCAATAATTCTGGGAATGTCTCTCTCTTTCACTGCAGGGAAATGAGGTTTATGGGATTTTTTACTGCGCAAAATTTCTCTTTTCATACGGTTTTGTCTTGGCTCTCCAGACAACACAAAAAAGATCAGGGCTGCATGTAATTCAACAGAATAAAAAAGTACAGGCTGGACAAGTGTGGTTCCTTTTCTCCCACACTTGTCCGGCCTGGTAGATTTTGTTTGGTAGTATTTTTCTAATAAATTCATTTTTTTTTACTTTTTGTTTTGCTGTGTTTACTCAAATGTAGCAACAGCGTGACTCCAGTTACAGCTTGTGTTCATTAGGGCAGAGGGTTTAGTGTGACATCCCATGTTATGCTCCCCGGATGACTGCTTTTTATGCCTTCGACCAAACACAGTGTCATTAAATTGACTGGTTTCCATGTTCTTTTAAGTTTGAGCGCTTTAAGCTCTGCGAGCTATTATGCCAACAGTCGCACGCTCAAACATTTTGGTGAGCCTTTTGTAACGCAAATGTGATGTGAATTCTCGCACATTTATGAGTGCAACACACATACGGTCATGTAATTGTAGCCAATAAATACACAGAAAACACTCAGGAGCCACAGAAACAGAAAATACACAGTTGAATATATAACTGTTTCATTGTTGGGAGCAAATGATTAGGATACCAGATGTCAAATCTGTGTTTTGTTAACATGGTATATATTAATATATAATACCAGTGGGACTGATTGATTCTGGGGCATATTATCTTCATGGAGGGAAAACAATAAACACTCACATTTAAAATGGAAGTAAGAAAACATGGCCTACAGTAAAACATTTGATTAACCCAGATGGACAGCATGATACATTACAAATTGGTGGACGAGTGGTGAGGAGTCTAGTGCATATATATATATATTCATTATATGGTAAGAACCTAAGGTGTGAATGTGTGTTATGCAAAAACTGCCTGTGAATGAGAGCTGAGCGCCTACGCTTTAAAGAAAAACTCCACATTGTTCCAGCCATGCTTGTCGTCAGTAGGACAGATATACCGTTTCCAAAATACATTTGTTAAGTGACTCAGTATCATATATCTGTTTCATAACACACAACTCTGTAAACTGTGGCTGAGACACATGTCGAGGTTCTCCACGCGGGTCTATGGCGGTTCCTCGAGCGGTTCCTCCCGTGGTTCTCGTGGCGTTCGCTCTGCAAGCAGCTGCTCAGAATCGGGGGCCAATCCGCTGCTGACCTGACTGTTCTGCTTCCAGCATTCAACCGACCCAGGGAAATGCTTTTCAAGGGATCTCCAGTTCTGAGGATCAAACATTGGTGCTTACAGGCAGCCCCGGCAGGCAGGCAGGCAGGCAGGCAGGCAGCAGTCACCACAGCACCGGCCCCTGGGCCAGAGGGAAACACCCTCCCTGTGGCTTCCCTCTCCTGACAAATATTAAAGACCTGGCCTTCTCCTTTGGCCGTTTTTTCTATCCTTTATTTGTGTGCCATGCTGTGGTGGTGTAAATGAAACTAAATTAAAATAAATTATATTTTGCATCGAAGAATTAGCTAAAATCAAAATGTGTTACCAAAAAAAGAATCACATTCAAACATCTATCAAAAAAAGATTTCTGAGACTTGCTTTTATTTCTTTTGTCCTGCAATGTCTCTCAACTGAGAATTCGTTATTCCAAATCATCAGCTGCAGAAGCTGAGGTCTCTCTTTCCTTTTCCACATTGGGCTTTCTCTTCCCTCTCCTCCCCTCCCTTTTTTTTCTGACAGAGTTACAGGATTAGTAGCTGTGTCTTCAAAGGCCGGCCCATGTGCGTGCGGATTTTCTGCAAATACAAAGGGTAGATAATTGCACCAAGGCCAAAGGATTTACACTCCAACAAGCTGGAATAAGTGATTGCTTCACTAACTTGTTAAATTTGTAGTGTTACAGTTAGCCTTACGGCTGTTGACAGAAACATACAATACTACATCAAATCCATATATGAAGTAATCAAAAGAAATCCTCTGAATTATTCTTCCTCACAAAACGTTTGTTGTGAGATTGATCCGTTCAATTACACATTGCAGCAACAGTGCATTTACCTGCTGAAGGGTATAAAGGAAGCCTTGAAAACAGACTTTCATCATTTTTGTTCATAATGGAGGATTATGAGGATGATCCCTTGTGTCTCTTGCATTTTGACACCAGGTGATGTAAGCAGTTCCATCCCTTCGCCCTTCGCCCCCATAGATCGGGTACAATAAAGGCCAGTGTAAACAATTACTGAATGGATAGAGAGAAAGCGAGAGGTGAGGGAGGAGAGGCGGGGAAAGTTCAGGAAGAAGGTTGCCTTTGTGTGAGCAAGTTTGTGAGGATAGTAAGTGAGGGAGAAAGAGTGAGAAAAAGAGAGGGATGACTGAAAAGAGTGCCACAAAGTTTGAGAGTCAAGCTCATTTTCTCCTCTGGAGAGAGAAGACATGTGGAGGGCAGGTGTTGGAGAAAGCTGCGGGAGCAAGAGGCGATGGCACTGGAGCGTAGGGGACTGCGCTCTCTACAGGTCATTCGGGGACATTACTGTTCAGCGTTGAGGACGGTGGAAAGACGTGCCCAGGCGAGGGCCGTTCAGCGCTGAATGCATGACAGGTGTTTAAATGATCAAACTCTGAATGGAGATGAAAGATCAGGAAGCTGAATACGAACGACAAGGAGCACATTTGGCATTTCTGCAGAGACAGAGCATGACGTACTGCCAGACGGGTCCCAGCTCATTATAGGGAGCCCCCCCCCCCCCCCTCCGTGGTGATAACAAAAGGCCTGCTTCATGTACGCCTTGTTCTTCTAAGCGCTGTAGCACCAATGATCTTCAAAACTGCGGGTTTTTATGTCTTAGGAAAAATAGCTGGGCATGTGGTCTTTCGTTCATGCACATTTAATGCCATTGGAAAATAGAATGAAGCATATTGGGCGTGAAATTAAGTCCTTTTTTCTCATTGTTCGCCAAATTCTGTTTCCTTTATCTCCAAAGTTTCTGGTTGCCGTGGCATCAGTGCTGCGACACAAACAATTCACATTAAAGTCAAAGTAAAAAGCTATATTTGCTGAGTAAAATGCAAGTGGCTGGTGATTTATTCTCTCTTGTAAAGGTTTTCTATCAGTGAGATGGGGGGGTTGTGTAATGTTCCTCTTAGAGAACTCCAGTCATTTTGAAACACTGCAAAAAGGGACATTGCACAGATATATTTTCCATTGTTTTGAGTCCCTGAAACAGAATTCAGAATTATTGGGACAGACAAACCCGGACCCTGAGTGACCCCGCCGAACTGTGGATGTTTTTGGAATGTCGGACCCCCTACTGTCAGCAAACGCCCAACCTCAAATGTCATACATTATGCTAATGCATAATATATTCTTCTCCTGCCAAACGAATTTCATTGAATAGTTTTAAGGAGCTTGTCTTTTTTTTATGGTGGCTGGTTCTCTTTGTCACCGCAGAAAGTCAGTTGAACAGAAGAATAATGAATTGAAGATTTTGACCTTTAATTGAAAGAAGGATACTCACACACAGCAAAAGGGGATGTGATTACCTTCCATGTGTTATTAGTATATCAAATACAAGCTATGAATCCTAACTGAGGTCTGAGCTACACTTTGTCACTGTGCATCACACAGATAATGTCCAGATGAAGATGTCTTTAGTCATTATATTTAATCCCCTTTGCAATAATAAACCTGTGTGTGTGTGTAAATTGGTATCTTTGCACATTCCTAGCCCTCCTTAACCATGAATAATAAGCTTTACTTTGACGTGCCCTAAAGATGAACTCGAGAATCAGCGTCGTTTGACTTCTTAGCTTTTGACATGGCTGCCAGTCATCGTCAGTGGTCGGATGAAACCAGAGCTGCTACCCTCAGAGGATCTTCTCTCACTCATTCTCTGCCTTCCCACCCTCCTTCCCGCCCCCCTCCCCTCGCTACTACCGTTCGGTCTATTTTGCTCTTTCCGTTCGACACCATGCGATTGTCCACTTCCTGCCCAAGCCAGGTAAATCTATTTCATATGGCTTTGCAAGAGAGGCCTTCTTCAAAGGTTTACAACAAACGCGGAACACCGTGCTCTAAGAAAACCGTATCTATACCGTTTGCAAATGCTCCATTCATATCTGATCCAAGATCGAATCTAGAGCAGCACAGTTAAGATAATGCCGCACAAGCACGAAACTGAAACAGAGCTATATCTATATCAGGAGGCATTCAAATCCTTTACTGTCTGGATTTTGCAAATAATTCAAACTGAATTTGGAATTTCTGAAATGATTAATATTTACAATTTAGATGCTTCTTTTATTTTCTGTTTGTAATTATTTTCCTGTGAGCTATATGAACATTATAATATTTTGTCTATATGAAGCTACAGCCATCTCCAGTTGGGTTAGGTTAGTAGAAATGTCTTTGCCCAAAGGGTAAAGGCACTTGTTTTATCAAACAGAACGCGGCATAGCCTGTTAGCCAGAGAGCTTCAAAGGTGCTGGTGGATGTGTTTGTTTAGCGGTGTACAGACACAGGCTAACTGTTTCCCTCTGTCTCCAATATCTGCATCAAGCTGAGCCGACTGCCTGCTGGCTGCAGCTTCCTGTCGTAATGTTCAGGCACGAGGGCGGTATCAATCTCCTCATCTGACTCTCGGCAAGAAAGCAATTTGTGTCTTCCCCTAAACGTCAAATCAGCTATTTCACAAGCAAAAAACTGGAATATCCCACTCTGCATTGGCCAACTTAAAAAAAAAAAAAAAGCTTCATAATCCATCACACAACAAACAGGTTAGTTTTGGAGTTATCTGTTTCCAGAGCTTTGATATATTCCCCAGCTACAAAATGACAAAATGGGAATGTTTCCGAGTTACAAAAGGTGAAAGGTGCTTCATATTTGTAACGTGCTTGTCGTGGCGAGGAATCACACAGCTCTGTCTGTTTTTGCTTTTTTGGATTTTATTGAGGTGCTCTCTAATCTGCCAGTGCTTCTTCATTTCAGGTTGTTCCCCATATCTCCATCTAGCTTTATCTCTGTCTTCACTTTCTCCTCGTAACCTCTTCTCATGTCACTAGTTCAGTTTCTTTAGTGTGCTCAAAGAGATGTCCTGTCCAAAATAGTTTTCTACCATGAGAGAGCCAACAAAACTTTACTTGTCCAAGCGTGCACATGCAGACACGGGTACAGCCACACCAGCCCACAGTGAGGTCAGTAATGAAAACATGATCAGAGAGGTTAATGTGATTTTATTAGGTCTGATGTTCTCAGCGGAGGACAAGGACAAGCTGAGCATGATAAAAAAAAAGCATCAATCTGTCAACCAAGCCAATAATATCCAAGGTCCCTGAGCCAAAAATGATCTTTGGCAGCTTTTTCCTAAGCAGAAAATGACATTTAGTCCCTACTCGGTGTCAGGTATCATCCCGTGATCCCAAAGCTCATCGCTACACCTCACATACAACTTCTTTATGCTACCGGTACTCTTTTTTTATATATCCATTTATCCCATGTGCACACTCTCACAGAGATCCAAGGTTATTATGGCGAGCCATTGAGCCAAAGATGATCAGAGGACACAGGCCAACGTAACCCCAAAACCTCAGAGCGCATGGTAAGCAGCCTTTAACATGATCATATTCATAATGGACAAACAGATCAAAAACCTTGAGTTGTTCCAAAAGGTCATCTTCAGGTTAACAGTGGGTCAACCTAGCCCATGAAAGCGGAGGGTCATGGGAAGTTGCAGTTCTTGGCTCGGCTGCATAGGAACTGCACTGACAGGTTCTCTTGGAGGATGTTTGCAAAATGGCCGACCACTGATACCACAGTAAAGAGCAGAACTCGGCGACTGCGCCGTGCATCCCGGGCCAAGGACATGGCAAGCACATCATGACCAATGATCTGAACCAGGGAGGAGGCACCGTGAAAGGAGTGTGGCCAGGAGAGGATGTGTGTGCATGTGTGCACGTGCACACGCGCATGTGTGCGCCTGTGTTTTAGAGGGTTGAATTGGATTGATTACATTTGGAGATAGCAATCAGCTCCACTCCGCTCGCTTGCTTTATTGTGTTTGATGTCCGATGAGCATCCAGACGAAGCAGCTCCACACGCAAAGCCTGCTCGTGTACACCCAGACATGCACACACACACAGGGTGCTGTTTAACTGGCATGGCCTGATCCAGGTCTTGTGGTTTCTCTCTGCTTCAGCTGCTCTTTGTATTTGACATCAGGATAGGTAAAAATATAATACTTGCCTGACTTAATCTGCCAGCACCTTCTGACGCGATCCCCCCCCCCCCCCCCCTTGCTTTGTGTGTTCCCTGCTGACTTGTCTGCAGCCCTCTCAGGCTTAATAACGCTCATCTTTTGGTGGCAAGTGGTTTCTCTTTGTAAGTAAACACATTTGGAAACGCTCCGTCACTGTTTAGGGTGGGAAAGAAAGAAGAGTCTCTGTGAGTGATTGCGGCGGGGAGGTGCAGCTCACACACACACACATGCAAATGTTTGACTCGATGCCGTGGAAACGGCTGATGTTTGGTCCTGATAGTTTCTCTCTCTCTTTAATTGTGGGGAAATGGGTTTCAGATGTTACTGTGCGACTGATCACTTTGGGCCCCGCTCGGCCCCGTCATGTCCTCCCAAACCACATCAAGGAGCCTGGGTCTGATGTGGGACGATAGCAGACCAGCGAGGGAGGCCCAACTGTGGGGCTGAAACACTCCTCTGGGTGCCCTTTCAGCAGGATCTACATTAGCAGTAGCCATTGGATCTGTCTGCTAAGCGAGGCCATGCACACTGCCTGGTGCCGGCGTGTGACGCTCCCAGGCAAAAGCAAAAAAAAAATACAAATCTGATATAACTGTAGCGCCAGGGAAAAGGACATTTAAACAGGCTAAATAGCAGCAGAGGTTCTGATTAAATATTCACTTTATACAAGTTTATATTTAAAACAATATACACTTAAATAAAAGCAACTATGAAAATACAATAACAGGGTTTTTGAGTATAATTTAAGTAGCAAAAACTGTCCTCCACATGTTGTTAGCACCTGGTGGATCACTGTGGGTGTAACAAACCCACATTCCAGTAATAGAGCCTTTTGGTTGCTTTGGTTTGTTTTCCTTGGATGACTCCTTATCCCTGGGTGAGGACTCTGGTTATTCACATGGGAGAGCATTGGGGCTGATGTCATGTGTTCCAACATGAGAGAAGGAAAAGGAGAGAGACAGGTATGGACACAGAGAGAAATATGGGATGCAATGCTGCGCTCTGCTGTTGGATATGAGAATAGCGTCTTCCTGAGGAAAAGAGAAAGTTGTACCTAATAAATCAGGGTTTGCCAACCTCCAGCGTAAAAAGCACTTTAAACAAATATTGCGAGAAGCCATTAGATTGTCATAGAGAGAAAACGTATACATTTACTCAAGTACTGCACATGAATGAGTAATTTGTTTTGTACATTTGAGGGATGTACTGGACTTTTTTACTGTGCATGTTTTATTATTTATTTCTTTATTTGTTTAATATATTGTGGGAATATTCTGGGAATGAAGCCAGTGGTTCCCAAATATGTTTAACTATATAAAGTAAAGTAGCTATAATAAAATAGCTATAATAAAAGGTCAAAAACATTCAGAAATAAATGACAGTGGCCATGTCACATGACATTTATCAGAAATAATCCACCTCCAACTCTTGGTCTCTCATACTAAATAACACTTAACATAAACATTGATTAATTGTAACTTTCCCACCTTATATAATCTATCTTCACCTCATCCTCAGCATATCAAGCCATTCTTTTTGCTTTGATTGCACACATGTTTGTGTGTGTGTGTGTGTGTGTGTGTGGTAGTGGGATGGAGAGAAACATAGGGGGTTAAGGATGTGGGAGGGAGGGGAAGTTAGATAGCCACCAGTTGATAGAGACGTATCCGCCAGCTGGCCAGCAGCCGCTGGGCTGTGGAGCTCTGCCTGATCTCTGGCTCAGAGAAAATAGCCAGAGGCCACGGGGGCTGAAAGGGGCTGTTTGTATTGAAGCTCACATAATTTTTTTTGCAGTCACAATAGATATTATTATAAGAGATTTGCATTTGCATTTTACAGTGGAGGTGCACGTTTTTCTCAGCTGGACTCACACCTGCAACTTTGCAAGCCTGTTTCTTTAGTGACCCTTTACTGGTTGCTTGATGAACAATAAAATCCAATTGAATGAGAGTTCTTTAAATGTGCTCTATTAGACTTGGACACCTGCCTCTTTTATTCTCCACACTCACAAAGCAAACAAATTGGTTTTCATGTAGAAAAAAAAGGAACGCTCAGTTCATTCCAACATATGGATCGACGTGTCTCTAGCCAGTTTTAGCATTATTAGCTTGCAGCCCAGCAGAAATTTTAAGGATCAGATTTCCCCCTATGTGTTTCTTTATCATAAAAAGCTGGAGGCTATTTAAAATTCTTGCTGGGACCAGCCACCCAGACGGCTGAGGCAACAGATGGTTTGCATAACCAAAGAATCTCAGCACAAACTGTCAGAAACCGTCCCAGAGAGGCTCACCTGCACGCCCGTTGTCTTCAGTGGGGCCATAACCTGACTGCAGTTTATCATTACAACTACCTTCAGAGGGGAAACGCTCATATGGCACCTCGGAGGAGAGTCCGCTTCACAACTAAATCCAAGGGATAAAAAAAATATATATATGTATTTGTGTCTATTCTAGTCAGGACAGTGACATTGTATTCAAAATGTGTCTTCTATTGAGTAGCCGGAAGCAATAATATTTCCATCATAATAAGACAGCCACACCTTTAAAATAAATGAAGAGCATCATCAACATGACCCCCTTTACGGCATTCAGAATTCACCTTCCCAACGGACATTCCTGTTGATCTTTCCCTTCAATCACGGCTCAAAAAGAAGAACAGCAGCAGCTCGGGGAGCAGGGGGGGGGGGGGGGGGGTGGGCTCATCCCACCCAAACTTTTGTCCTGATTTTAACAAACAAAAAGAGTGTTTCTGTTTTATTTGACTCATAAATTCACAGAAACAGAAACAGATCACAGTGTCTGCGCCCGACGGGCACAATAAGCCCAAAGACAAAAACAGAAAACATCTGTTAGCCATATTTTGTAAACCTTCGTAGAGGAGCAATCCAAGGTTACTCCTGGAAGGTCATCATCACTTCAATCTCTGTCTCTCTACTACTGAGCTCTCTCTCTCTCTCTCTCTCTCTCTCTCTTTCAGTAGCTCCTATTGAGCTTCAAAGCCTCGACGCTCTGGTCCGACAGAGCAGGAATCTCCCGACTGCACAAACAGACCTCCAGTCCTTCCCGACTGTGAAGCAGATCTCAACCTGTGTGTGAACCTTAACGTGTATCCTGCTCCACTAAGCAAAGGGAAATTAAGGTTTTGGGCCGAGGTTTATCGTGTTTTGGATCGAATTTGCCGAAGGCACCAAGTAAGCCTGGATGGCGACTGATCACGGTTTTCAGGAGATATTTGAGTCAATCTGAAAATCTCAGCGTAAACGCATGGCTCTGGTACAAATAATTCATCATGCAGATTGAATGGATCATGCAGAGAAAATAATCTTACTTAAATTATATTTGGGTTTTGTTTTAATTAATAATGAGAAAATCCAGATTTATTTTTGTATCCAGACGGGTATCTGGATAGCTCTCAAGTTTGATCAAGACCCATCTTCAGATTTTTTTTTCATCAAGATCCATCCAGCAGCTTCTCCGTAATCCTGCTAACAGACAGACAGAGCGATAAACGCCAGTAAAAACATAACCTCCTGGGCGTAGGTAACAAATCTTGCCATCAAATTCAGTGAGAACAACGACTTTGATTTGGTGAAGTAGCTGCTGTGAAGCTTGTGCATTTTTCTGCAAGGTTGCTGTTGCCCTACAGTAAAGGTTGACGTATCACTGCAACACAGGAAGCTATTATT
Source organism: Brachionichthys hirsutus (assembly GCF_040956055.1). Taxonomy (NCBI): domain Eukaryota; kingdom Metazoa; phylum Chordata; class Actinopteri; order Lophiiformes; family Brachionichthyidae; genus Brachionichthys; species Brachionichthys hirsutus. Next base: position 8,988,552 of record NC_090908.1, on the reverse strand, counting down.
ACTCTGCCGTCCATTTGAATACTTTAATATTATGAGTTTCTGTCCCATGGGGGCGTAACGTCTGATCTTTTCCATTAAACAGGAAGCTGGGGGGAACCTCAGATCAAAGGTGCAGTCCTTCCGACCTCACGTGGGTTAGAGCATCGGTTGAAGCAAATTGGCTCCACCGGCCGCCACACAACCTGGATTATTTAAGGAGAAGAGGAAACCCAGGCCATGCTTTTAGATTATAAAAAGCACATTTGGTGCACATGTGTATCATATCAAGATCTACACGCAAAAAACCTCTCCTGATCCAAACAATCTTCAAATGTATCTAAATGTACATTTGTGAGGACAATCCTGGCTTTATGAAGAATTCAACAGCAATGTCTCTTTTGAAAGATCCTGAACATGCTACATAAGATAACGGTGACACACACTTCACAGAGCATTATAGTGTTTGGGAATGAGGCTAAATCACTAAAGATTAAAGAGCCAGCTAACGTCCCACACAGCCGAGGAGGATGCCATTAATGTTTCAGTCCACACAAGCGTCCACATCTGAACTCTGTGTGTTCGTGTGAGCAGCTTGGCAGAGCTGTGAAGGCCAGAAGAAGAGGATGTGACATGCAGCATCAACTGTGTCATTCAGTGATGTTAACAATCCTGCTTTGTCATGGATGGGAAAGTATTTGAATATCTGGTGTGTGTGTGTGTGTGAGTGCGCATGATTTATCAGCAACTCCATGGCCATGCAGCTGCAGACAAGAGGAAATGCAGCTCATTTACAGACCCACCTGCATCGGCCTGTGTGTGTGTGTGTGTGTGTGTGTGTGTGTGTGTGACACTGAGCGTGTTTGTATGATCCCACCTGCCTTCTCTCGCTCTGTCTTCTCTAGATCTTCTCCACCTGTGTGGTGAGTCATGCTAATCCCTCCCACCAGCTCTGACTGACACATCAGTGATAAGACACGACACCCAATCCCCTTTCCTGCTGTTTGATCTGCACACACACACACACATTGGATTTTGGATAAAGTGGTCAGGAAAAAGAATGAATGAACATTTCCCACATTGCTCTACCCTGAATGAATGTACCTATTTTCCATTTGTGTATAGTTTACTGTAACCCTGTGTACAACTGTAAATACCAGGGGCTTATATAACTACTTTTCCCATCAGCATAGTTCAGTGTTTCTTTCCCCCTGCTCCCACTTTCCTGCTGGCAGACCCCAACTTAGTGGACAGGCAAATTCTGTCACTACAACTAATATTAGTCAGAGGTCTCAGAAAGCTTCACTCCTCTCTCTTCAGTCAATCTGCCTGATATGAAGTTTCACTGGAACTAATTAAATGTTAGGATGAGGCATTGAAGACGTTTGCTGACAGGAAGCATCACCACCAAAGCCTTCATGACAAATATGTCCACTCCCAGCCTGGGTTCCTTGTTGCAGACGGTTGGATGTGACTGCCCTCCAATGGACAACTTGAACCGTGCCCTCAAAATATACAGGCGGATACTTTTTTAGGATATTTATTTTATTATTGTTATTTATTTGCTGTTTGAAAAAGGTATTTGGCCAAAAATGATTCAATAAAAATGACATTCCAAACAATTTAATTTTTAGGCTCTTATTTGAGCGCAAGCGTTTGTTCTGCTTCAAAATAAAATAGATTTTTTTTTTTTTTCTTTTTTTTTTTTTTATGTTTTTAACTTGAAGATTTCTTCTTGACAGAAACAAGTTCAAAACTCTTCTATGGACAAACAAGCTATCTTTTTATTACAAATGTAACACCTGCTTTTTTTTTTAGATGAAGATTATTACATTTGATCCATGCAATGTTGTTGTTTTTTTTGTCCTGTCTGGGGAGCCAAGATGGAATCTTGTCATGAAAATGTTTAAGCCTCTCAAATAAATATGTATTTAACAGGCTCTAATACAAACAAACAAATAGAAATATAACTTTACATATATTGTTAAATATGTATAATTTATAACCAATATAGCAAAAAGGTTTTTGCTATACAGTACAGTGGATTATAGCACTTCTTAGAGATCATACAATGTAATCGGCATTGAGTGGACTGCATCTAAATGTAGCTGCATCCATCCTTAATTCTAATAATGCTTTCCAAGTTAGTGCAAAATCACAATGAACTGTTGCGTCACAATGTTTTTGCTGGATAAGGTTTCATTTCATCTTCCAACTGCTGAAGCTGTAGTTGGATAAAGTACCAGCAGGAGGCAGACTTCCCTTAGGAAAATTGAGGGCTGACTCCTCCAAGTGTTCGATATTGTACCGCAGCATCTGAAATGACTAATGATGCTTCATGTTTTCTACATTTCAGTCAGCAGCATGCTGATAACAGGGTATTGGACCCAAGATCAAACACATGTATAATTTGAAGAAGCACAAATATTGTGCAACATAACAAAAATCAAGGTTCTGCAAAATATGTATTCAAAAGTAACAGCTCTTATTCCCACACCGGATGATAAACTGTCATTTTAATGTATACAAAATGAAATTTTACTTTTGTTATTTTCAGCAGTGAAAATGGCCACTCATTGGCTAAATTGAAAGATTTAAAAATGTCATGGCTACAGGGCGTTAATGTCTGTGGGATTGATTTACACATCAGGGCAATGTGGTGATTCTTTATTTTTCATGCTCTCCATTGAGGATTTTTTTTATATATACATATCCTTTTTTTTTAGTACCTTTTTCATTTGGGACATTGATGCTAAAAGTTATTCCAAATGTGTGCAGTGTGCAAATTCTTCCTTTGTAAGTGGGTTCTCTCCAGGTTCTCTGGGTTCTTTAACAACCAAAATCATACAATACAAGTGAATTGGGGATTCTAACTTCCCCATAGGCAGAACTATGAGTGTGATTGTTTGTCATTTGCGTGGCCCCTGTGATGAACTGATGACTTGACTTAGAATGGGTTCCAGAAGACAATAGCTCGGTTGATTGGAGTGATATTCAGATCACATTTGCACAGAGTTCTGTATATATTAGCTCCTAGCAAATGATTGCGGACAGGTCAGTCAAGAAGGGGCTTCTTTGATACCAAAGTCAAAGTTATTCCGGTACTCTGGTTCTCTGCAAGTGATTGCAGATTTGAGTTTTGTAATGGCTGTATAAATGCTATCCGTGCAGGAAGCTTTACATGCATCGGGCTGTACGGTAAGAATCAGTTTCACTGTCCCCCTTTAAGCACCTTTCATTTCATCCATTTCATCTAATTTTTATTTGTTGATGTTTTAGAATGAGGTAAAAGAGAAAATGAATATTTCATTCTCATTATTATAAATAATATTTCTTTTGTGAGTATTGTTACTAGTTAAAAAAAACAGATGATGTCTGAGGAACCAATACACATAAAACTGAGCTGAGAGTGCATTGCAATCATGATTGCTGTTGGATGACGCAATCATTGTTTAATCATTCATGATTACTATCTGAAATAATCACAGCATTTACTCTGATTTCATTCTAGAATGTGGTTATTTTGCCTCATGTACACGTATATCTTTATCAGGCGGCCTGCAGTCAGTATTAGAATGACGCATTTCCTCACAGGCCCGTTTAGAACGGATTGTCTGTATTTCAATATATTTATGATTAACTCAAGGTGAAGATCTACCTGATTTGTTTAGTTTGGGAGCTGAAGAGACAAATGCCCATTGAGATTGATTGGAAACTAAAGATAGTGGAATGGATGAATTAATAATTAATGAGGGCCATTCAAATAATCAAAATCACTCAGTCTAATGACATTTGCTTTAACACATTTTGAACTTCATGCCCTTTTAATGTTACATTCTGAAATACATATTCTCAAAACACATCGGACATTTAATTACATTCTTACAAAATTGTGACACATGAGGAAATGTGTGCCAAGAAACTCACAAAAATCATATTTTAAAAGAAAAAAAACAAGCAGTAAAACAAATGTTTCCTTAATATCTAAATAGTTATAAATATTTAAAAGAGGAAAAGAATCTTCATGTCTAATGCACTTAAATTATTTCTCTGCTGCATCCTGTTGCATTCTGTTTGATTTACATGAAAGAGTTTCTTGTGATCACCATCTGATTCATGATGCATTGATCAAAGGCTGGAGTGATCAAAGGAGTTTGGGTGAAACGGGTCCCACGTTGCAGTTTGGGGACATTATTGTGTTTCAATCAGAGAGTCTGGTTGAACTGACTTGAACGCTACTTTGAACACGTTGGTTTGACGGCTGTTCCATGCAGAGAGTTTGTGACCAATCCTGTCAGGTTTGATGAGATTGACAATGACGGCTGAGTATAGGGATATGCAAATTATTTGGTTGTTATTTTACGTCAGACCATTGGTTTTCACTTGTGCATTTCATTAAGACAGGACATGTTAATCAATTCTTTTGTGAAATTAGAATAACGTACTCCACACTGATTTGCTGCTCTGACATCACAGTTTCTTTCTAACTGCTATACAAACTGAAAAGAGATTAATTACAGCTAGAGGTTTACAGGATTTCACAAAGGATGATGGGGTCTGAAATTGTAAAAAAAAAAATACATCCCACACAAAACACTGAGGTTGAGTTTATTGAATAAATAGAAAACACAGTGACGGTTTCTGTGAAGTACTTTACATTTCAACAAATTACAACACAGTACATGTAAGTCATTTATTAAGTGACCTGGTACCATTCGGTTGAATGGTAAAGCCCATTTGTACGACTCAGACAGTCAGGGCTATTTGTATCTGGTTCCATTCCGGTCATGTAACTTGGTGGAGGGACGCCAGCTCTCCTGTGGTAATCGGATCACTCATGCAGTTTTCGGAGGCATTCCCTCACTGATATAGTACCTGGGAGTAGGATTAAAGTGGTGACCTACAACATAGTAGATTAAGTCCTGGTCAAATGGGTTATTTTGGTGTCAACATGTGGAGCTTTGTTAAAGCTGTTCTGATTTTACCTGTTTTTCTTCATCATGAGAACTTTTTTTATAGTGACCATACAAGAAATGGATTAAAAAAAAAGTCCTTGGATCTTAAGCATGATGTGGCAGGCGTTGATTTTTCAAAGCCAGGAAGTGGAGTGATTATGTTGGTTGAGGGCTTTCATGTAGGCCAAGTGATGCATAAATACTCTGAATAAGACTGAATACAGTGTGGAAATCCCCATATTGTCTTTGTCTAGTTGATATTTGCTCATGATGCTTATGCTTCACTGACCTCCGCCAAAGGAGCTAATATTTTCACTGACGTGACATCTATTTGTTTTGTTTGTTTATTTGTGAGATGAGACAAAAGCAGAAATGCACAAAACAGGGTACAACGTGTGAGAGTTTGGAGCAGATTCAGATCAAGAGGAGACATTATTTATGGCGCTTCCTTTAACTTTGCGGGAGTTTTTTTTTTTCTTTGCTTCTGGTGGAAGGGTGGGACATATGGAAAAGATGGAGCAGGTACATTTGAAAATATAATCTATTTTTTCATTACTGAACCTTGGGATCAGGTATTTTGGTGATGCATATACCTTAATTCTGGGTCTGAATTCACTAAATAGACTTTTTGGCCTGAGTGCATGGTATCCACTTAATTTAAAGTTTTTTCATCAAGTAAACTTAAAACCATGATGCTTGAATTCCATCCAAGTACTTTATTATTATTATGAGCACACGTATATCAATCACTGGTCAAATAAAGTCCCCGCTACTAAATCAAGAGACTTTTAGGAAATTGTGTTATATTATTATTGATCTGAAATTGTACATTTTGAAAAAGAAATCCCTTCATGCAAAGCCCAGAATGAACTCCTAAATCAACAGCTCCCACTGAGTTAAAAATAGAATACCGGCGATTGGATCGCTTATTGCCTTTCTCATTGGCTGGCTCGTTTGTCAGTCAAGGGTGGCCCGTACCGGTTCGTTTATTCTGCTGATTGGCGCAGGGCGACTTATCGCAGTCTGGGCTGCAGCCATAGGATTGTGTCGCAGCGTCTCCCCGCCGAGGCGCTGACAGCATCTGAACGAGCCCCCGGCTGCTTGATTTGGAATCCAAAGCAGCTCCATCTCCTCCAGTAGCGCCCCAGGAGCAGCCGCGCGGAGTACCTGCACGCGTAAATGGAGCTCCAGTCGTCGTCGTGACTGTTTGTCCGCCTCCTCTCGTTCTGCAGGAGACTGCGCTAAAGCTGCAGCAGCATCCACGACTCACCGCGGCTCTCTCTCCTCCGCAGCCATGGGAACCGTCCTGTCTATATCTCCGGCCACGAAGAAGGCGTCCATCATGGACGCAGAGGCCGCCGCGGGCGATGGCGTCAAAAACGACAAGCGGCTCAAACGGCACTCCATGTTCGTCTCTCTCTCGTGGAAGAAGCTGGTGGCCAATTCGGCCAAAAAGAGTGCGAAGAAAGTGAGCCCGAATCCCGCCCCGTCCGGCCTGCAGGTGGCTCAGCTCAACCACGAGAACATCAGGAAGACGCACCAAACCGACGAGAAGAAACCCAAAGTGCCGATCCCTGTCCCGGTGCCGACCGTCCCCGCGTCTGCGATCCAGAACGGGAGGCTCTCCTCGGTCCAGAAGCAACCCAGCAGCCACTCTCTGGCGTCGCCCCGCAGGATCGTCATCCAGGCGTCAACGGGGGAGCTGCTGCGCTGTTTGGGGGACTTCATGTGCCGCAGGTGTTCTAAGCTGAAAGAGTTAAACAGCGGAGAGGTGATCCTCTGGTTCCGCAACATCGACCGGACTCTTTTGCTCCAGGGCTGGCAGGACCAAGGCTTCATCACACCGGCCAACGTGGTGTTCGTGTACCTGCTGTGCAAAGACGCGCTGGCGGCGGACGGCACCGACAGCCTGGCCGCGCTGCAGGGCACCTTCCAGACGTGCCTCTACCTCGCCTACTCCTACATGGGCAACGAGATCTCCTACCCGCTCAAGCCGTTCATGATCGAGTCGAACAAGGACGTCTTTTGGGAGACGTCGCTGCGGATCATCAACAGGATGAGTGCCAAAATGCTGCAGCTGAACGCAGACCCGCACTTTTTCACCCAGGTCTTCCAGGACCTCAAAAACCAGCGGGAGAGCAGCGAGACAAACCTGGACCGCTGAAGCAAACGAGACATTGTTTTTTTTTTTTTTTTTTTTTTTAATGACGTGAATGTTCAAATTTAATTTGACTGATAATTGGCGACTGTTGTTAAGGCAGGAGATTGTATAAAATGCATGCCAATGGTGTTCTGTCCTTTCATCTTGTGTCTCGGGTGACGCAGGGATTATACTGAGTGACTGCAGTAATCCTCATCTCTGTTTATTTTAGTCTATAAGGGGGGGGGGGGGGTGAACACAACAAAAAAATATTACCACAGGGAAAAAGATTTCTGTTGCGCATTTTCTTTTCAGTCGCGTTAGCCGCCTCCTTGCTGCGTGCGTAAATGTCGCAGTGAGGTGAGTTCACAGACGCGTGTGCAGGAGGCGCTGTCCGAGGTGCTGACCTGTGCGGCCATTTTATTTTTTTCTTCTCCCCCCGCTGCTATTTTGAGTCACTATATCACAACAGAGCCACGCGTGGACCCGTCAGCCCACAGCACCTTTTGGCTAAGCCTTAAGGTGCGCTGCATATATATGCGCTTTTCCCAGATCCAATGCGAGCTGATAGCCAAGCTGCTAAGACGTTCCACAGGGGAGCATGCTTCTTTTGATAGGGCATATTACTGTAGATCTTCATCTTGCAGGCCTAAACGCATCTTGCTGCGTATCTTAGCACCTCAGATTGAATCAAAAATAACGCTTCTGTACTCGCAGTTGGTCCGTGCTGAGGGTAAGGGGCAGAAAAGTAAAAAAAAAAAGGGTGTACATTTTCCCCTTGAATGTATCTGATAAGCTGCACTAAACGGACCCCGAAATATCATTACATCAAGAGCAGCAGTATCTGCATCCAATCAGAAGTCAACATAATGTTGTTGTTTTTTTATCGAATATGTGCCAACTGCTAGAAGCTATAGGCCTGAGGTGATATTGTTTACATGTAAATATCCCACATTTTATTTTTGCTCTTGCACGACATTTGTCTCTTCTTGTTTTTGAAGGCCATACACGACGAACGAATAATCAAACGGAGCTCAATAAATCAAACAATGTGTAAATAAGCTAACATCCAGGAAGGACGAGTGTCCCTGATGTGAATACTGAATATCAAGGTCTCATTATAAAGTGAAGACTTTTATTTGCAAATGGCGTCGCAGTTTCTACGAGCTATGAGTGATGTGGGGATAGCTGACGGTAATTATCCTTCTGAGTCGTACAGTTTTGTCGTGAACTCATCGCTCGGAAGGTGGGCTGTAATGCTGCTATTTTGCACAGCGGAGAACAAACCCTTGGGTGTTTTGCAACGTGGTAACAGTCATGTTTACCTCCTAGTCACTGCGGAAGTGTTTGACATTTCAGTTTGCAGTTCAAGACTCGCTCTAGGATGGCCATCTCACAAATAAATCTTTTGTACAGTTCATTTTTTCCGCATATGTCAGCGATGGAAAGCGATATTTAAAGTGTTTCCAGCAGTGATGTACCACAGTTGCATTCACTTTCTACATGTCAATAAAAAAGTCAATGCAGTACTTAGTTAATGGTGACCATGATGAAATAAATCCAAACTATCTACCAGTCGCTGGTTTTGCTCATTTAACGCGTGCATGATTTTGCTATCACATGCAGCCCCTGTCTTGTGACCGTAGATGATTGCACCAACCTTGCAGCTTCCAGTGGAGTTAATTCATTTGGACAGCTTCTTATCTGCTCACCAGCACCAGCTAACCTTGGAAGACGGTTATGTAATATAAATACATCCATGACAAATATGCTTACTGGGATGATACCATAGGTTGCCATGAGAATAATGCTCATGATATTTCATTGGTTGCCATGAGTTAAAAGAGTTTAGAGAGCCAAAATATAAGAGAAACTAGCCATCCATATATATATATATATATTATGTTGCAGCGCATATACCTGTGCTGTGAAGGGAAGCCAGTAAAGTGAGATGACACACATATAGGATATTTTTGGCATCTTATCCGTACATCCTGGGTATTTTAATTGAGGACGCATGCTGAAATGAGAACACAGAACCTAAACAATAATTAAGTAAATTGTTAAAAGGGCTATATAAAAAGTTTGGCAGGATTTTAAAATACCGGTATGTCCCTCGAGTCTCATTTCACATTATTAAATCGTGCAGATTGTGAGGTTTCAGAGCTTTCCCTAAATTTAGACTGGAATGGATTGTTCTGCTGTATAACAGAATGAATTGATAGGAATTTCCTCCTATTTTTTTTATGAATAAACCACGTGGGCTGCAGGGTCGCTCGTGTGATTGGTTAGAATCTGCTGCAGTCTCGGAACTGTCTGTGACTGTGTGTGTGTGCGTGCGTGTGTGTGTGTGTGTGTGTGTGTGTGTGTGTGTGTGTGTGTCTTACAGGGACATTCACTACCTATTTACAGAGCAAGAATGAAAAAAAAGGTAGACCCAAAAATCTTTGACAGAAAGGGAAAAGCCTGAAATAATTTGTGGGATCAGAGCAGGGGAACAGAGAAATAAAAAAACAAAAACAAATGAATCACATGATGAAGCAGAGATGAAACAGGCAGAAAGGTTCATTCACTCCCTGCCTGGTGATAATAAATAGACTCATTCTTAGAAATGGTATTTTGAAAAGACCACTGCAGACCAAAATCTCTCGCAGCTGTTGTTGCTTTGACATTGTTAGGTATCATATACGTACAGTGTCCAGGTCGTATTGTGTAACAATGTCAGAGTCACCTCTGAAACGTCTTCTTTTCTCTCTAGCCTGCTGGCTTATTGATCATCAGCCCAATTTATAACACAAGTATTGGATCTGTAAAGCATGACATCATCGCTTAATTGATCCATTTCTATTGTTTAAAGCAGAATATGATCAGAACAGGTCGTTTTATCTTCTCTTTTTGTTGTTTTAGCCATTTCCATATGCATTTCTGTATGTTGATTCTGCATCATAGTGACACGTTCAGGGACATTAGGAGGAAACAACGCAGCATGAAGGAGCTTGCATACAGGTTGGCTCCGTGGCAGCATCCTGCAGCAGCGTTATGTAACATCCTTCCAGCGCAGTGCTGCGAGTCTCCTCTCCATTATTAGGATTCAGCCAGGGTCGTCGGCACATCTGTCTCTCCAGCCTGTTTTTCAGCGTTCTTCTCTGCCGTGTCTCTATAGTAACGGGTAGGTAAGTGAATGGCAACTGGACAAAGTGAGCTGTGTGGGGCTGAGCGTGGGCTGAACCACTGCACAACACGCACATGCACACCGCTGTGAGCAACAGAAGACACTCGCTCGAGTGCTGGCGCAAGCATATCTCTGGTTCCTTCGCATCCAGCCGCTTTGTCGTTTTTCAGTTCCTTCCTTGGCATTGCTGAGTTTCCTCTTTCTCTATTTGTCTCTTCTTCATCCCTCCGTCATGTCACAGTTATTCCTCCTTGTCTGCAATGTCACACTGAGTCACAGAGGTCGTTTGCCAATTCATTTTTGTTAAACCTGGATAAGGTGTTTATACAGCACAGAATCAAAACCGCATGAGGATGCTTCATATTTAGGTTTCATCCATTTAGAAGGAGGGTTTTTTTCTGTATTTCTGACCAACAAAACCCCCCAAAAAACATGGTCATCACAAGGATGCTGGTCTCCATGCCAACACGTCCAGTATAAACAACCTGCATTCATATTTTACATTTAATTGTATATTATATGATAAGCCTCCTCACTCTTGTGTTTTGTAAATGACATTCAATCCATGCAAAATATATTATTTATCAGCGGTTTGCAATAAAGAAGTCACACGAGTATGGTTTTAATGGCTCCTTCACCCACGTGGAATGGGACAAGATTCCTTGGGATGCGCTAGCAGGACGTTACAGCAGGTAAAGGCTCTCGATGAAATACAAGAGACACTCAATATTTGGGGAGTGAGCTCATTTCCTTGACTTCACATTCACCAGCTTCAGCTGTGTGGAAGAAGGCCAGAGGAAACTCCCGTCAGGGGATTAAGTCTATTTCGCTGTCGTCTCACTACATAACCGCCCTGCTAATCTCTTTAACTAGATTACTTCAGAGTAGAGTTGCAGGAGGTGGCAGCTGGTGGTCACAGTGTCATTAGTAAAAAATACAAAATACAAAATACAAACTAAATAATTTACCACACCTACTCAGTGATCAATGTTCACTGTTTGCCAGTGAATCGCTTCACACCACATGAATCTGCATGATTATGCATCCATTTACTTTTATGTAACAGCCTAAATCCATCCCTGGATTTTAAAGCGCTGCAGGTACTCCAATCCGAGACCGTTGTCTAAATTATGGAAACATGTCAGAAGTAGAGGATGACCCTTTTTTCCTGTCCTCCGGCTTTAATGTTCACCTTATTTGAGTCTCTTTATCGCTCATTAAATCAAACTAATGCTTTCATAGAATGATGTAACTCGTAAATGGAAACAGCAGCAAATACAGTGTTGGAACACTGATGTGCAAAATCTGCTCCTTTTAAACACTCTGGCTGCAAATAACCCACAAAGTCACGGGGTCATTATAGTTATTGAATGGTCATAACTGTCGAGGTCAAATCTGACTCCAACCAAAATCCCCAATCATTGTTTTTAATTAACTCCCAGGGACATTTCAGTTTGTAACACAATTGCCCCAAACTGCTAAGATATCCTCCTCTTCTTTCTCGCCTCCTCTTTCCCATCCTCCGCATGTTTTTCTCCGTCTTCATTCACAGAGCTAATCTTGCCGCTTGCATGGAAAACACCCACCTATTTTGTTACGCAAGCAGAAGGGAGGATGAGCGCTTCTTGGAATTAACAATAGACACAGCAGATTAGCAGAGAAGATGGCGATAGTTAGGGCAACGCGAAAGTGGCTTAATCCCTGAGGAGTTTCCAGTTATTAGAGGCACAATGTAAACACAGTCCAGAAGGGCTGAGGAACATATTAGGGAGACGAACCTCTCCCAGACATCTCACACAGACAGAGAGGAGGTTCAGTTGTCAATAGAGTGTTTCACATTGATATGCAGAACACGCACAAGCGCTGTGGTGAAGGAATGGCCCACTCTGAGTGCACACAATGCCTCTGCTCCATCTGACGTTTTTCTCTGTAACAATAAGCATTCATGTCCATTACATTGTTTGATCATTCTCAGAGCAGACGTACTTAATCTCTGCAGATTTATGAAATGAGGTTTGGTCTTAATCTCCTAGCTGCAAATGCTTCTGTGTTGCACATTCAAACAAAATGTGCTGTTATTTTTGAAGTGTTATGGCGCCCCCGCGTGGCAGAGTGGCGCATTAACATTATGCTGTGGTTTTATTTACACTTCGCAGTGCAGATTTTGCCGTACGATTAGTTTTTAATCCCCATTTCTAACGATGGCAAAAACAAAACTTTTTTTTAATCTAATTTAAAATGAATTTCCTCCCCTTTTATAACAACAAATCCAGTTCATCTGAGGGCAAAGAAACACAAACAAAGCAGAAGATGCATGAGGCTTGTGCTGCTTTTATGCAGGAATAACCAAATTCCTGTCAAACGGTAAAAATTATTTTTGCAGAGAATCAACTTTATCAAGATAATCAAGGTAGTGACATCAAAGAGTGAAATAAAGGAGATGAACGACGATTTAATCTTGTAGCATCAAGCAGAATTAAAGATGAACACAGTGTCAACACCTGAACTGTACAATGACACCCACACCGAGTACAACTCTGTGTAACTGCCTTGGGACTACACACATACTAAATGTTAATGATCTGGGTCTTGATAAATGTTAATTTAGAATTAGAAGATAATCACTATCGGTTGTCATGGCAATGTGGGATGTGCTTTGTTTTAAAGAGTTTAACCATGAAGCTGTGCACATCGTTGACTTTAAAGGTGTCTCACTGATTACTGGTTTAAAGTAGATCAGATTAGATCAATTACAATATTTTGTTCCTCCATTTCCGTCACTATATATTTTCCCAGAGAAATACTGTGAGGGCCATATAAATTCAAAAACCCTGCAAGATAATTCTGGCATCACCTGCTGCACATTTTGTGCAATGATTTCTCATTTGGACCAGAGCAAAGGAAGCCTTCTTGAACACCTGGATTAAATCCATTATCCAATATTGGTGTTTAATGACAGACCGATGTTCGGTCTGCATAAAGACTGCACCGTTTTCACAGCATTCAAACACACCACAAATAGATTCACTCATATCAGTCTACGTTGATTTATTCTTTTATTTCATTATTACATTTATTTATTTTTAGCTTTGAGCATCATGGGTTTGTGTGAAAGAAGGAAAACTAGTTCCCTTAAAAACTCTGGCATCTTGAGCGCATCTCTACAATCAAGTATTTACATGCAGTTGGCTTCAAAGTAGTCACGTGACCCAAATCACATCCCTGTCCCTCTGGACCGGTTTCACGTTCAATGCAAGTGGGTTTAAGATTCCACGGAGATGATGAAATTAAAGTAAAGAAGCAGTTCATGCCCACAAGGTGGCGCCAGTGATCCAAAGATGAAAGGAAAGGAACGGAAACCGGAAAAAGACGGACCCGAAAAGAGAGACAGCCGAACGGGATTATTGGAGATGTATTGTATGTTGTATTGATTACGGAAACTAATCGTGGATTTGATCTAAAATAACAAATCATATTTATACGAATATTAAAATTGCGTGCGTCAAAGTTCTGAGTGCGTCATTTGACTGAATTAATATGGATTTACTGAATTAATTAAATTTATTTTTTATTATTATCTGATTATATTCTATCACCCCATAGGCCATTATTATATTTCAACATGTCTATCGAAACCTCGTGCGTGTGTGTTTAAAACGGTCCATTCTAATTAACCCGGATCAATCTTTTATTTTTCATATGACCAGATCCGACCTCCGGTGCCGCCGCCGGTCGCCCCTCATCATTGGCGCGTCGGAAAGTCAGTTGTAATGGCTGTTGATGTTAATGTTGTTGACGCAGCTGATGTGGGACGGCGACACGGTGCCAAAGGGCCCCGGCGGCTGGAGGCTGTGGCTGTGATACAGAGCTGCCGGGGGGGATCCGGGCCAGTAGGAGAACCCCGCCGGCCCCACGCCGGGAGCCACGAGGTTCAGTTTGGAAATCCCGGAGAAGGGGATCGGCGAGAAGTTCCCCTGGAACTTGTAGATGGCCTGCTCCGTGGTGGACGGCTGGCACACCTGCGCCAGGCCGTGGAAGTCGAACTTGTAGGCGTACCGCTTGCCGTGGACTTTCGTCATGATGTTTTTGTCATAGTAATAGCGCAGCGCGCGGCTCAGCTTGTCGTAGTTCATGTTGGGTTTGCTTTTGCGCTCCCCCCAGCGCCGCGCCACCTCGTCCGGGTCGATGAGCTTGAACTCGCCGTTGGCGCCCTCCCAGGCGATGCACGACATGTTGGCGCTGTCGGAGAGGAGCTCCAGCAGGAACTGCCACAGCTGGATTTGCCCGCTGCCTGCATGCATGCGTGGAGGAGACGGAAGGGAGGCATGTCCGTGTTACGCGTTAAAGGAAATGTGAAAGGTGAATCTGTGGGAGCGCAAAACGTCTCCTGCAGGCTGGTGGGGAAACACTTTACTGTTAAAATAAATAGATCAACAGGCAGGCTGATTAAAATGTTGTCTGTTCGTCACATTCAACCAGATGTTTCAGGGCAAATATCAACGGGAAACGGAGAAACATCTGGAAGCATTTCACCTGCAGATTTAAGCATTTAGTATGAAAACATGAAGCAGCTCACATCGTTCAATTCAGATTTTCTACTTTATTTTTTTTATAAAAATCATATTCAATTTATAGTAGAACTGTAATATAGAGTTTATTCAAATATATCAGAAATGCCATTAGTCTGTTGTCTTTATCCGTTTTTTATATTTTTATTAATATTATTATAACTGATGTCCTTCCTATTGAGATATTTAGCACAAAATCACAGACAAATTAAGTTAGTGATGACGGACGGCAAATTGATCGTCATTATTATTATTATTATTATTACGCATTCTCCTTTTGGAAACCTTTTGAATGAGATACATTTCGAGACAAAATATATTAGAGAAGCCCAAAATATATAATAATAATTTGGAAATGCAAAAACATAAAACTGTATCCTCACTCCTTGAAATAAAGCTGTAACCAGTAAATATAGTGCAGGTGCAAACCGTGTTTTACAACAACAGGAAGAACACAATGAATTAATAGATCTTTAATCTTTCACCAAGTCGTCAATATTTGAATGTTTAACTTCATAGTTATACATTTTGAAGACAAATGCGTTACTTTAGTCCCAAAAAAAATAATATTTCTCCTTCAAAACCTTTTGTCCAACAGCATCCTATTTTTATTGTTTGCATTTTATTATAATGTCACGGTGGAAATAAAATAAAATAATAAATAAAAATAACTATCAAATCAAACAATGTCTCAATATTGTAAGACTTCTCACAATAAACTCATCAATGAGAAATAACTTCCGGCTGCATCAGCTAAAGACTACTATAACACTTACCTTTTTGCACTCCTGTGTTTATTGGAGCCCAGGTTGTACCTTTGCTTTCTTTCAACAGATTTTCTGTTGGATCTGAAATCAAAACAGAAACATTGTCATCATCCCCATTCTGTTACTGCATGCGCGGACATGCGATCCAGTTCCCATCGAATAAAAATAGATTTATAGGAAGCTTATTATCGGAGGGCAACTCGTATTCTTTTAATTTTTATTTCTGGTATAGCCAGAATTTTCCAGAAAATAACTGTCAAGGAGGAATCAGAAAATATACAACTTGACAGCGGCAAAGGAATATAGGAATTTCATGGACTTTCAATTTGTCATAAAATAGCCTAAATTTATCAGATCAAATAAATAACTTAAATGCAATAAAAATATAAAATAAAATAAAAGAACAAAATCTTAAACATATATATTTTTTGTAATCCTAATTGTGGTTCTCGTCCAGTCGCAGTTTCCTGGAAGATGCGTGTCGTCTCTGCGCGTTCTCCTCCCCGGGAAGCCAGGAAATGCGTCCAGGAAAAAGGATTTCCGATTTCCGACAAAAGAGCAAAGACGGGCGCTTTCAGATTAAAAAAGGCCGAACAAAGCTCTGCCCTGGAAGGCGCAGCGCCAACACCCGGAGCAGAACGTAAAGACGCACAGCAGGTTATTTGTATATAAATCTGCACGGAACCAACCTGAGAGATACATGCTGAACATGAGGTTTCCTCCGCAGTCCCGTCTCATTGTGTTCACTTGTTCAGAAAAGGGTTGGATTTCATTTCGTTGGTGGCGGAGGAAAAGATTTTTTATTAAACTTTATCTCATAACTGTGATCTGGAATAAACGCGGGTGGACAGATTGAAGTTTCCAGGCAACTGTCACTGGCCTCCATCTCTGAGACAATATTCAGACAGCAATTTCCCCTGGTGCATTGCTTTAATTAAAAGAGCAATTTACCTCTGTCAAGCCCGCCTGGTGCCCACAATAAAAAAAAAGAGGCCCGATAGAAATTCGGGCCCTTATCAATCCCCCATCACAGTTTAATAAAGTTTCCGCGTTAAGATCTGAGTTTCTATGGTGAATTGAAGTGTTTGACATGGAAACCAGTTCAGATCCTCCTCACTTTTCCGCCTTTTTACCTCTCGGCAAACAACAGAGACCTATTTCAGGTTGGGGAAAGAATATTTACCTTGAAATACACGGTTCAGTGCGCATGAGAAAAC
This sequence comes from Brachionichthys hirsutus, assembly GCF_040956055.1. Taxonomy (NCBI): domain Eukaryota; kingdom Metazoa; phylum Chordata; class Actinopteri; order Lophiiformes; family Brachionichthyidae; genus Brachionichthys; species Brachionichthys hirsutus. The sequence continues at coordinate 8,971,757 of NC_090908.1, read as the reverse complement.
AAGAACATTTTATCCCCTGGACCTCCTGTTTGTAGATTTAAGGTTATATAGCCTCAATCTGAGCCTAATGAGGTTGTAATTTATAAACCATGTGGCTTCTGACGCCCTTTTATCGTGCATGGTTTCTCATTCTTGTGTTTTCTGGAGGCGGTGGCCCCTGCCGCCATCTGGTTGGACCGCGGAGCCGGTTTCTGCGCATTTGTGGCTTTCTCTGATGTGAAATAGGATATATTCTAAATGAGCTGCGTTTATCTTGTGTTAAATCATGAGCATTGGCAACGACATTGACTGTCCATCCAGATAGAATCAACTCTCCGTTCGGTGTATAGACACCGATGATGTCATACGGACACAATATAACACAAGAGGTGGTGGTGGTGGGGGGGGGGGGGGGTAATTATTATATTAATATCAGCTACGTGATGTTAATATAATAATAATAATAATAATCAACGTTGTGGTTTTTGACCTCTCTTAGATGATTATTGGTGTAAAAGCAATTAATATATATTTTTAAAGAGACATTTGTTAATAGTTTTTTATAGGTCTGTCAAAAACTCTATAATTATCTTTAAGAAGGAGACAATAATATCCACATATGTGATGGGCTTGATCAGTAGTTCGGTAGCAAAACAATGTTTCCCTAATCTGGATGTGGCTCAGTAACCTTGAAAGATTAATTTTGACACCAAATCTGCACTGTTTTATCCACAATTTGATATTATTATTATTGTTATTATTATTATTATTATTAATCTCAGCATTGTGAGTGTCAAACTGTCTTGATCCTACATCTTTAAAATATTAAAATGTTTCGACATTATTCTTCACCGCCACTAGATGTCGCTCTACAGAATTCAGCCCGTCAGAGTCCACATTCGCATCCGGACCCGCCTCCAAAAAGTGTCTAGGGTCAATCCTGCTAACATTCAATTCATTTTAAAGTGGAAATTAAAACAATAAAAATGACCTGCAGAGGAACCATCATTTTGCATTAAAAAAAAATCACCAAACACACATTTTTTTAAACTTATAAATGCAACTAGAAACAGATTTAGTACAATGCATTCACAAATACATTTCACGTTACCTTTACCTTATTATTATAATAATTATAATTATAATTTATTCTAGGCATCTGTATTAGCTGCTGCAGTAGTAGACCTGCTCCAATGCATCGCCTGTTCAAACATGCAATGTAAACACAATGTAAAATAACTATAATAGCGTTCTGCATTTAGTTAGTTCATCTTGTGTTGATTTTGGTTATGTGACTACACAGTAGCTTGCAGGAGTGTACATAAAAAAAAAGTTACTTTTACTTTTTTCTCTAAAACTTAAACATAATATCATATAAATTGATCATTTCAGAATCAGTTCCTGATGTATTTCCCCCTGGATTAAAACATCAACAACAAAACAAAAGGATTTTCCGTTTTCCACAACGATTCCTCAGGACGTGGGTCGTAGGTGTGTCTCTGGCGTCCCAGACTTGCTTTAGCTGCCTGTGTCCAATACAAGTCGCAGGCAACTTAAAACAAGCCTCGAAAGCCAGGCTGTATATGCACAGATGGATGCAGAGGTAGAAAAACCAGTGGGTCACGTCGAGTCAGTGAGAAGCACGAGATACCGAATCCACTGACAGGAGATAAAAAAATAATTAAAAAAATGAGATAAAACATACAATTCTATTACCACATCAAGTTGCTTTCACTAGTTGACCTTACAGTTCGGAATCGTACCCAGCAAAGGTGAAGCCAGCATCTGATGGGAGCCTGGAATATGAAACTGAAGCATGTTAACATTTAAAGCATGCAGTTTATGAAATGAATGCCCTACGATGGCTTCTGTTGTCTTTTCTTGACAATATTGACAGAAACATTCAGGCTAAATAGCATAAATGTACTCTAAAAGCCAAATGTAGTTCATCATGTAAATTAAAGCGCCCTCGTTACATGACAGCTGTCGACAAAAGCTGCTGCAAAGTTCCTCTGTGAAACTTGTACTCACCTCGATGTTCCGAACTGTGTCGCCTGAGTTAGCAGCTTACCAACCCACTCCTCTGTGTGCCACTGAGCAGCCGCTTTAACCAGTCTGCAGAGGAATGTATATTTGAGAAAGGTGTGTGTGCATGGTTACACATTTATTAAAAGATCCTGTTTTTTTTGGGCGTGGGGACTGTGAGCCGGCGAAGGCTTGTGGGTGTGTAACACGGAATCCCACGTCCTGGACCAACGGGAGGAGTGTGTGGAGGCAAACACGCACCAGGATCCCAGCATGTGACTGCAAGGTAAACACGGTGGTGTCACATTGATGAACTAACAAATGTCATGACGCTACCTGAAGATTAGGCGTGTGCAAGTTTCTACGGGGAAGTAAAAACCATTTAACTCCGCATTTAATCAGATAATAATATAAATACACTTCCTGCTTTTATTCACTGACATTCTGGGGCTTGTGTCACCATCACAGGTTGGCGACTGACCATCCATAACTGTCCAGTGTGACTAAATGCATTAGAACAGGAAGAGAGCTCAGAACTGTCCAATAGAGCATCCGAGCAGCTCAAGAAGATTCATGGGCATGAACTGAAACCGTTGCTTTTTAGCAGAACGCTATCAGGCTGGGCCGTGGGTGCATGCTACTCCGTAATGCCGTGTCTTTACAGTAGTTTGCCTCGCCGCGCCCGGCTGAGCTTTGTCTAAGCAAGAGCAGGAGAACTTGAATTTGGATTAAAGCCATTATCCAATCTTGATTTGTATCTAATTGGCTTTCGTCTTGCAGCTCCTCACTTCACAGGCCCATTGTGATGGAATAAATAATAGAAAGGAATGCATTCATGTGCTTTTGTTTATTGGAAATGAGATTACAGTCTGACAAGAAAAAAATGACACATCCGAAAGCTTAAAAAACGAGATTTTTGAGTCAAATATTTCCTTTAAGCCTATGTGCTCAATGTGTTCTATAAATGATCACAACGCTAAATCTCCTATAACATCCTGATCTATGAAGCTCAAAGAGAATAAGAGGCATAATGCTCAACCTGCTCAAATGCTATAGATGAGCGGAATGATCGACAGCTCAGTGTAGCCAATGCTTTTCTGAGGTTTTATTTTTTTTTATATATATATATATTCTCATCAAGGCAATAAATGTAAAAAATCAAAACAACAAAAAATAAAACAAGGGATCTCTAGTTTTCAAGAAAAGCCTTTATTCCCTATCAAGAACATGCTAGAAGACGCTTCGATGTCCGTGCATGCAAAGCAGTGAGTGATAGAAAGAGTTTGTCGACTGTCGTGTGACGGCGCCGGTTCGGTGGGTCGGGTTGAGAAAGGGATTCGAGGGGAGTGGGCGTGTTCCAGGTTGGGCCAGGCAGGCGGGGGCGGGGGGGGGGGGGAGGCCTAGTGCTGGATCCTACGGATGGACTGCACCTGGTTGGTGTGAGCCTGGGTGCTGAACTCATTGTAGTGTCTGTACTCGCCTTGGTGTCTGTCTCTCTCCAGGATGTACTGGTAGCCACGGTAACCAGGGAACTGGTAGGCCACCCAGCTGCAAACAGAGAGAGGGGGGGGGGGGGGGGTAAAGTATAGATCATTTCAGCAGATATGAGTGTGAGAGATTTAAAATGCATCTACTGATTATTTTTGTTGACACCAGTGCATTGTGGGGGGCGCCGACTGTTGCCGACAACAGAATGCCTCACTAAAGGGAGAAGAAGATGGAAAACTTACGCTCCTGAGTTCACTTTGATGGAGGGCACCTCCTTGCTGCACCAGCCCATGGCCTGTAGGGAGGGGTAGTCGTCGCACATCTCAAACTTACGGCCCTGGAAGTCCTCACACTCGTACAGGGTCACCTTGCTGTCGCTGTGGTTCTGCAGAGAGACGAGGAAGAAGGTGATTGGCTCAGGACGTTAAGGAGAGAGAGGGAGGAGCGGAAGGCCGTGGGGACGTACGGCGCACTTGATGGGTCTGAAGGAAAGCATGTGCTCGGTTCTGTAGCTGCTGTTTCCGCTCCAGGCCTCGTAGCGAGGGTAGTCTCCCTTTTCCAGGATGAACTGCTGTCCCTGGAACTCTGGGTACTCGTACCCCACCCAGCTGGGAGAGAAGGAAAATGCATTCAACAGGGAATAAATACAATGACAAAAACGCTTTCAACGCGAAGCCTTGACTAACAAAAGACACCAACGCCTGCAGTGCTGCCTCGAGCCACAACAGCACCAAGCCTCTTTTGTTCCCGGGAGCACAAAGCAAACATTAAACTCTGCTGCTCCTGCCTCCACTGATGCCGCCGCCATCACCGCAGTGACTGTGGCTGCACCCAGGACCTTTTTTTTTATTTTTTTTATCTGATTTCCAGTCAGTCAGGCAGCCTTTCTGGCTCGCAGCCGGCAGCTGCACACAGCCAACTCCTATCGCAAGCAGGGTTACACATGGATGCACGAGCACCCACACACACGCACACACACGCGCACACGAGAAAGATACCTGCCAACCAGAAATGCAATAAGCTGTACTGTGAGATGTAATTTTGGTTTTTTTTTCTACTCATTGATTCGAGCTTTGTGGGCTTTTCAAGCATATAAAATTGCAAAAAAAAAACAAAACAAAAAAAACAATATGATTTTATTAGATAATGCTATGCTGTTTTTCACTCACATTCAATATTGGTAATTCACTATTTATGCCATTCAGTATTTTAAAAAGAAATCTGGATATATTTTTTTTACAAGTTGTTGTTTATCAGACATCCCAGATTAGAATTTTAAGTAGATTTCTAAGTCAGAACAAAAAAGTCTCTGAGACTTGAAGTGGGCTCTGTGATATGTGGCGAATGTAAACCTTCTACATAGATGCAGGGGCTACATGGGGGGGGGGGGGGTCAGAGGAAGGAAGAGATCCAAAAGAACACATACAATGTGGACTTACGGTCCATTTTCAACCTTGAAGGAACGGATCTTGTTGAAGCCCCTCTCCATGATGTTCTGGCACTCTAGCATGAACTCACAGCGCTTTCCCTGGAAGTTCTCCTCCTCCCAGACCGTGATCTTGAACTGGCCCATCTGCTCCATCTGTTGAGTGTTCATGGCTGCTGCTTCTCCCTTTGGAGGTTTACTCTCTGACCGAGGCAAAGGCGTGGAAAGAAATGTGCTTTGTTAGCTTCCAGAGTAAGTGTGATAAGGAAAGGGATACTGAGAAACAAAGACAAAAATCCCATGAAATGATTAAACCCAAACGTAAGAAACGTTTATCCTTATGATCAGACGCTGGAATTTAACTCAATCATCAATTGAAAAATGCTCTCTTTTGGTTTTAACTTGATGAAAAAGCGTTTTTACACATGGTATATTACTACTCCAAGAATCTGGCATGAAATGCCCAGATCTCTGTCTGCCGGCACCACACAGAGACGGTAAGCTAAGACGATAACGTTCTGCTCATTCATCATTTTTCCTTCTCCGCTCGGTCTAGATTTGTCTCTGTGCACGCTGGGTAGATTCAATCATGAAACGCAGACACGCCTCCAGCCCATAGATTGTGCTGCGAACGATAACTGTTACAATAAGCTCATGTCACAACAGCACATTTTTTTTCTGTGCGCCTAATAGTGCCTGCTGCCTCCAGCAGACTCTGAGGTTTCCTACAGAAACAATAAAGATCCACAATTTATGTCATTTAAACGAAAAAAAAAAAAAAGAATCTATAATAATTATCAAATACACAACATGGGCAGCATCTTGACGGAAGTCTGATTCCACTCGGCACTCAAAGCTGCCCCCCTGAGTCTGAGGCAATGGGTTCATATACTTACAGACAATACCGAGGTGGGGACAGATCCAGTATAATCAATGTCGGGGGAGCGATCCCCGCTTGTGATTTTATAGGGCCGGGCCCCCTGGACTCACTCCATGTACCCAACAGCCTTGCACACTCAGCAGCTGAGCAGGTCTGCTGAAAGGGGGAGCATTAGCTCTGTGCTTTGTGGAAGCTCCACGGCACCATTGTCCTCAGAGCCCCAAACTAACTTAGTCATCAATATGGCAGCCATGGTCCAAGGGAACCTGACCCAGGACCACACAATAGTAACGCACTGACACAACAGTTTGATTGGTGAGGAAGGATAATAGACACATTCTGGAGCTGATCCCTGCGCTCTCTCTCTCTCTCTCTCTCTCTCTCGCTTTCTGGAGCCAGAAATAAAAGTTGAAGGTATGATATGTGGCGCAAGTTAATCTTTGGTGTAAATCATTTTGATCGATTTGATTGTACTAACTGTTACAGTACGATGTCCAACGGCTCTTTGACAGGATTGAAATCTGAACTTTAGCCCTCTTCATGTTCATATTTATGGATTTCATTTATGCTTTTGAGTGTAAACAAGATGAAAATCATCCCCCTGGTCCACCACGCGGCGTGAGGCTCCGGTCCATGGATGGGAGCATTACACAACACAGTCCCTGTGGTGGACACATTTACGCCACAGCGACAACAGTATTTATAGGTCATTGTTGTGAAAACAATACAACACAGGTTGTGTGTGAATTGTTGTCCTAATGATAAAAATAAATGCTGTACAGTGTGAATATATAGGAGCCTGTGGTTTAAAATACTGATGCTACAGGGTTTACTTGTGTTATTGTTACACCTGCTGTAAATTAATGATGGTGATCTGAAACATATATATGACACTCTGATTTTTATATTATGATTAGTGTTGCTTTGTCCTCTTGAATGCAGATTCTAATGTTTGTTGTGCAGGTAACACAGAAAAACAAACCGTTGATCCGAACGGCACTGGTCTGAAATCAGACACTGAGTTGTTGTTTTGTGATAGCTTTATTTTATTTTGCACCTTTAGTAGTAATTTAACGCGTCAGTGTTACAACGTTATGTGGAAGCCGGTGTCCCTTGGAGGCCTTTTTCTTCAACATTGGTGACATCTAGTGGCGGAGAGATGTATTACATCCAGACGCATCAGGATCTGTTCAGTTAAAGGGCTCATTTTGATGCTAATCATAATTAAAAATATATGCATATTATTGAATATGCAACAAAAAATGGATGTGTGTGTGTCTCTGAATGTGTGTGTGTGTGTGTGTGTGTGTGTGTTCGCCCTCTGGCCATGTGTGGGTTCTTTACTTGTATGAACAGCTTTCTCATTGTCTTATTTTTAACCCTTTCATTGTTCTTCTCTTCTCTGTATCACTGCTATCATGTGACAGGCAGGTGATGGAACAATTAGACACAGATGTTGTGTGTGTGTGTGTGTGTGTGTGTGTGTGTGTGTGTGTGTGTGCATGTGTGTGTGTGATGCGTGATGAAGGTCTGATAAGATGGACCAGCTGTACCTTACCCCACCACCACCACCACCACCACCCACCCACACACACACACTCAAGCGCACGCGCACGCACATATCCCAATTTCCCTGTTAAATACAGATGGGTGATTTGCATGTGTCAGGAAAAGTGCATGTCCACTAGATCTAGATCGAGTCCAGTTCTACTTTGAATATCTTGCAAGAGACATGTGACATTTCTACTGGTCACCAGTGGAAGCAAATATACGTCATCTATTATTCTGGACCAAATGAAAACGCACACCTTGAGCCAAATATAATAAGAATGCAGGTAATTAAAAAACAAACATTATTATCATTATTCGAGCCTGTATAAACGCAAATGCCCGGATGCCACGTGCACGGACACGTTGTGACATTCGGGGTATTTGTTTGTCCTAACGCTGCTGCTGTTGTTTTCTGGGTCAGTGAGAATCGGACCTATTTGAATCGTCAGTGAACGCACCTGGGCAGACACACAAACGTGTTTGCATGCGAGCGCGCGTGTGCGCAAACACTCGTGGCTGTTGGCGTATCCGCGCACCGGCACGCGCAAACACACACACACACACACACACAGTGGCACACAGGTTGCACTGAATAAAAGCCCTCCTTCAGGTGGAAGGTTACTATGGAGACTAATCCAGGTAAGGATGACGGGAGCGGGACATCTGCTCGCGCAGACTCCACTTGACTCCGCTGATCTCTGCAGCGGAAAACAAGCAGCTGTATTTACCAGTTGCGCCCCCCCCCTAGATTAGGACCATTTATTTAATTGCCTCCGAAAATGATCACTGCTGAGTCAGAGAGACCAACAGAAAGACAACAAGTGTTGAACAGTGATGAGAAACACGTTTTTCAGAGTTAGTAAGGGAGGTCTAAAATAATAATAATAATAATAATAATAATAATAACAATAAAACAGATTGCCTTCATTGTTATTATCATCAGACTCTTATTTGTGTTTATAATGTACAGGACATGATTCAAAAAGCACAATTCCTCATCACTTTAATGGCATAAAGTTGACTTTCATCAGAAAAGGGGAGGGAACCAGCCTCGGGCATTTGCATGACTCTTCATCAGCAATAACTGTCACATGAGAGAGGACACACATCCCACAGTCAGCACACACACACACACACACAGAGAGAGAGAGAGAGAGAGAGAGAGAGTCTTTGGGAAGCACTTGCTGCACCATTCACAGATAGCAGCAGCAAACACTTTGTCAGGGTCCACAAATGTAATCATGCTCCACTGAGTTGTTCTAATGGGACTGATAAAGCGCGGCCTGCAGAGCCGTGGGGTTGTCGGGTCGCAGCGAGGGCAGCAGGAGGGGAGCAGGTCCATGCGTGTTTGTATCCCCCAATGGAAGATATGTTTTAGAGGGTTTTTTAAAATGGGAGGAACGTCCTGCAGGTCAGACAATTCTGAACCAGCAGCAGAGGAAGAGGATGATGAGATTAAATTTACGATGTAACGTCCAAGCCCTCCTGAACCGTATTGGTGTATGCATGTGCTAAATATGTCTTGTTTTGAGTTGTGCCTCCATGAATGCTAACCAGTTGTGTGCATGATGATGATGATGATGATGATGATGATGATGCTCGACTGAGATTTCACATTACCAAACTTCTTAGCCTTAGCATTCAACTTAAAAGCTTCATGTTGAGCCCTGTAAAAAGGAGCTGCAAGCTAACACAGCCCACAGGGTGCAGCAGCAGCAGCAGTAGGACCAGTCGGGACAGTCATTTAAATTGTACTCCGGTAACCAGGATACTGAGGAGTGTGAGAGTTCCCTTCATCTGGCTTCGAACAAATATTGACAAGAGCTCCAAGCAGATGCAAGGAGGCGCTGAGAGAACAACACCCTGGACTGGCTTTCATACAATGTAATGGTTCAGACATGAGATGACTTCTCAGACCCCCCCCCCCCCAAACAAATGACTAGCGGGCATTTACAAGGGGAAAGATAAGGGAATTATATAAATCAACTTTGGTCGTTTTATTGCAGGAAGTAGATGCTGTGTTGTTTATCTGTATTTCCAGCCCAGTTGTAAAACCATGTGTTTGAGTATTGCTGATTTATCATTTTTAAAAGAAAAACACACGGGCATTTTGTTTTTACTTACGTCGTTCTTGGCTTACATGTACCTCGATAAAACTTTTAATGTTTAATGCTTTTCCGTTTAATACTTGGAAGGTTGTATCATTTCTAACAATGTGGTGCATTTATGCAAATGCCACTTAATATTTCTCTACTAGGTGAAATGTGAATGCAAAAAGGTTTATTTACTCCTGAGGTGGAAAATTTTAGTTGCAAAACTGGCTTCATCATTTTACTGTTTTGCTTGGCTTTTTCTTCACAGCTGTTTTTTTTAAATTTTATTTAAAAAGTCTACATTATATTACACACTAAATCACTGACAGGCACATATGAGGAACAATAAACAAAACAAATGATCGAAATACGACCGCGAATGCTGCAGCCAAATGACAGATGTGCCCATAACAGATGTCTGCTAGCAGTTAATGTTTAGTTAATGATTAACATAAGCTCTCATTAGGCCCTTCTCCCTGTTCCCTGCAGCCTCAGTTCGTGACGCAGGAGATGGATGGTAATGAATGGGCCCCTGGCGGAAAATACAGGCTGTCATCATGAATGTGCCAATGGGAGAATGATTATATCAAAAAAAAAAAAAACACCCAAGGAAGAGATGGAGATTATCATCTCTGTCGTTGTAAATGTCAGCCTTTACAGTTCATATAATATGATACTATCCAGAGACAACCCGACGCTAGAGACAAAAAAATAAACAGAGAGTTTCCATTACGTGGACTTTTTCCACAATGCCGGGGAGTAGCCTGAGACAACAGGTGTGTCTCCTCGAAGCAGGTTTTACGTGAGCATACGGACGTGCCGCGCTTCAAAATGAAGAGCAGAACATATGCAGGGTCTAAAATGTCATTTTTGGTATCAGTGACAACCAGAAATGCTCAAACAGGCAACCGAGTTCTCAGCTTTGCATTACTCGACACAGACAAACTTGCAAAAAGGACCTTTAATTGTGTCAAATGGGCCAACAATACAGCTCGACAGTTTCTTCAGTTCACCTGTAGATAAGTGAGTGTGGCTTCGGTTGTGGTCGTCCAACGCTGGCAGCTGTATGCAAATAAGGTCGTCTAGCCAAATAGTCAGGGACTCGGTACACCTGGCGCTTCACTTCCTGACACTCTGTTCTGAAACTCAATGGCCCTGACAGGATGGTGGTTTATTTTCTGACAGGCATACATCTTTTGAAGGTTTTCACGATATCAGATTGTCTCTCTCTCTTGTGTTGCCAGTTCAACTGTGTTAACAGAGGCGATTGCAACAGTGATGCTCCCGGGGATCAGAAGGGGAACTTTTGTGCCTTTCCCAGTTGCACACCTGTACCTGCCTAACGCGAGCCGAACGAACAAAACTTCACCTTCAGGTATTGTGCGTGAGGCTCAACGTAAAGCAAGTACAGACATGGACGTGTCAATCGAGCTGATCCGACGATCCAGAGATGGAAAGGTGGCACATGCCTAACAGCTGGCCGCCTCGCTGTGCTGTTGGGTAACCTTCGGAGGAACGTTCATAAAAGTTAGAACACCAGGAACAATTGTATGAATGGTAAACTCTGAAGGAAATGTGAGCGGGACAAAAAAACTATCCCAGCTTACCTTGAGATGAAGCGAAGCGACAAAAAAAAAGGTCACAGTGCACAAGCTCGGACAGGTCGGGCTCACTTTAGCGTTCACTCAGTGTGCTGCTTGTAACAGGTATACACCTTTTATACCTCTACGTGCTCCCTTCCTAGCTCTCTCTCTCTCTCTCTCTCTCACTCTCCACCCCTCATGGGTCACTCCACCCATCGTGGATGAAAAACGACAGCGAGGATCCTCAGGGCGAGCGAAGACACCTGTCATACGTTGATTTGCTCCGATACAATATTGACATAAAGGGGGGAGGGTTGCATGTGTGCTGGACACGCATGCACACACACACACACACACACACACAGAGGGAATTATATTACCAGCCTTTCACCCTCCCCACACAGAGTCTGACCTTTGTGTCTGCGTTGATCTGCAGAAAGGCACATGGAAGCGAAGCCACGGCCCAACGGACTCGTCCCACTCGGAGCCGGCATGAGCATCATTTCCATATCTTATGCCTTGCAAATGATTTCCTGCTGATGGGGGGGGGTGTGGCTCACCTTGTCTGACAACTTTTGGAAAAAGCGCGTTGTGGAATTCTCCCGTTGTTGTGGAAAGAAAATGTTTGACTTTCAAACAAGATCCATCACTTAAGGGAAAATACACGTCCAGACCGAAGGAAACATTGATGTTGTTAACTCCTCCCCCGAGAGGAAATAAGAAAAGCAACAATGGAGTAACTAAAGTAACTAGTAATAAGTAATATATTACTACGGTAATCTTGAGTAACTTACCCAACACTGGTGCTGAGTAGAGAAAAGGGTTTGTCATTTAAAACAACAGAAGCTGATCTGTTCGACATGGACAATGGCAGCAGGCTAATCACGTTTACCGTTGCTGCTCTTTGGGTTTGGGCATCTTCAGTTGTTGCTTTACTGTTTGTATTTCAATTACCGGGACACCCCTCCAATTTGAATCAGAAGTAACCGAAGGCGGTAGCTGTCACAAACTGCAGGCACAGTGTTCAGAATATTATTTTAAAATATCAAAAAGGAAAAAAAGATCACATTCAAGGATGCTGAATTTGTTTGGAGTGGACGAGGAAGACGGAGCAACTGGAGGCAGGACGATTCCTATGGAGATCATACGGACCACATTCCGGTCAGTCGCCGGAAAACCAGCCATTCCAGAAAAAAAAGAAAAACATGAAACATGAATAAATAATGAAGACTTAATCAGTATAAGCTTCCATTTCTCTGGAGAGTAGTGATTATTGATTTGGATAGACGCTAGGGAGACAACCAACTTTCAGTCCTCATAAATTCATCTTTACAAAGTGAACCTCAAAATTCAGATTTGTAGGAGGAACATTTTAAGAGGCACAACTGCTTATCATAGTGAATACATGACTAGTTCAAACCCGTTTCTATAGAAACTCCACAAAATAGGATTAAAAGCATAAAAAGGCCCAAGTATGTTGGCATTTGTGTAATTTAGCAATTACGTTCCAGACATGACCACCTATTTAGACGTACAATGTTTCCATGGAAACAAATACAAATTTGTAAGCAATTCTAAATAATAGGTAACTCATCACGGTTAATATATAGAGAAACTTACGTTAAACAAAGAATACAGTTTAGACAGACATACGGATGGCTTTTATAGCCCCATCATGGCACTATAGTTAGAGTAACACCATCAGCGGACCCGATTCAAAATAGAAAACTCAATGATTTTCAAAATAAAGGACATATACATGGTCTCTTTAGTAAAAATAAAATAATCACTTTAGTTGTTAAAAAAAACCAGAGATGGAACATTTCGTCTCCTCATTAAATCAAGAAAGAGTCTGGGGTCATTTCAATGCCTTTACTTCAAGTAGAAACAGCACAACAGTCATTGCTTCAGGACACAGAATTCAACTGCAGTCTACTTTCAGAGGGAGTTGCCACAAACTGAACTATTATTTCCTATTTAAACAAAAGTTATTTGTCGAGCCGGTTTCTGGATTGAAAGTTGATAAGAGGGAGAACTTGTGTAGCGAGATCAAGGCTCACATTTGAACAGAATTCCTTTTCCTGTCAAAATTATTTCCATTGGCGTTAGTACTCTGTCATTTTAAATGGACGGCAGACATTGGACACCACGGAGACAAACCTGGACAAGCATCCAAAAAAATAAATAAAACGTGTGCAGCTCGAACTAAAATTAGGGCAGATTAGCGGCTCCAATTTTCTCATGTTATCCTCAGTCAGTAGCCGCCATTATGTTAAAGACGTGAACTTCACACATCAGAAAAAAAATAATCATTTCCCTTTTAAAAATTCAACCAAGCTTGGATCGCAGTCAAAGTATCACCATCCATTACTGAATTGTAGCAGCTGAAACTCATCCGTTATATTGAGCATTTGTCCGAACTGGCAGAATTTGTGATTCCTTTATGTACAGATCTGACTGGACTTACGATGGTTCAAAGGAAAAAAACAAAAGGCGATTTGTTTCTTTGTTTCTGATCGCCAAGAGACAAACATCAATGACCACAATCATCCGTATCTGATTCTGACGCTCAAGATCTAGAGTGGACGAAGCGAAGTACGAAAGTCGAGCCAACTCGTGGGACAGAAGCACGAGTTGCAGTAACGCCCCTGAAATGCAGCACGGTTTGATCTGGACAGGATCAGACCGAATCATAAACACAAACTGAAACTTTGCCCCAACTCGTCGGTGGGACCTCAACGGAAGGAGCTCTGGAAGAGAATCCTCTTCCAGATGGCAGAGTTGTGTGTCCGTAAATGACGACCCCCCCCCACAGGTGTTCCTCGCAAGCCAAATGTAAAAAGCAGATCCTGAAATGTGACACTGTGACGCAATGAAGCCCCTTCTTGAGCTCCTATTGGCCAGTCCGGTCCAGTCTTCTCATGTAAGCCTCCCAGCCTGAAGTTCTGTAGGCCTCTGCAGCTTTCAGCCTATCGGGCGCCTCCAGGATCCCCCGACCGACGATGATGACGTCAGAGCCTTTGGTGAGCAGGACTTCCTCTGGGCTGCTGTACTGCTGGCCCAAATTATCAGCTGCAAGAGAAGGATGGGAGGAGTGAGTGAGTGAGACAGGAAGAAGAGGAGGCTGTGGAAGCCCACGCTTCATTTGGTGTACTCCAGCCCCTCCGTGTGGTGAAGATGAGTCAGAGCCACTATTTTTAAATAAAGTTTATAGCTCCTGCTTCATATGAGGCCTGGTTTTAAAATGAAACAGTGCCATCGTCGTCAGCAGCCGCCTGTCTTCAAAGGTTCCTTTTTTATTGACAACATATATTGGAAATACAAATTCAAACTAGAATAGAACAGAGTGGGGACCGGTCCCCCCGTCCCCCCCCGCCCCCCCCCGTCCCCCCAGAGAAGATTAACAGAAATCAGTCCAGTCCTTTTAGCATAATTTGAATTTGAAGATAAACATCTACTGGACTCTATAACAAGGTTTTGTCATAAGTCATCCAGTGGATTTTGCACAGTCGTGGAAACCAACGCCAGGATGAAGGCGTAACCTCCTTGGAGACGCCAAGTCCGACTTACCACCAGCCTGCATCTGCACCCCCGGTGTCATGTGAATGAACTCTGGCCTTTTGCTGATCTTAGAGCCACAGATGAAGCCAATCACAAAGTCTGACTGTTCCGCCGCCATCTGCAGCTGTCAAGACAGGAGAGCGATAGACGCCCGTGAAACGGCTACCGGCAACATTGGCTCGCAGACGAGTAAAACGCTTACCACAGCGTTCGTGTATTCTCCAGTGGCCAGGGACCCCTGGGAGCTCATCTGCGCAATGAGCAAACAGCCTCGACCCAGAGGCTTCCCCACAGCGCTCAGACCTTTGACGACCCCTGGCCCCGGCACGGCGTGGGCGTTCACTATGTGGGACCAAGAGGAGATCTGGTACAAGCCACCTTGGACAAAAGGAGGGACGGAAACACAGTCATTATGGTCACTTGGAATGCAACGGAACGGGTTCCACGAGCTAAGTCAACATTCCGCAGAGTTCTCACCTTCGTACTGACGCTTCACCGTGTTCCCGATGTCAGCAAACTTGCGATCTTCAAAGACGAGAAAGTTGTGCTTCTCAGCCAAAGCCTGCAGTTCCTTGTTGAAGGCCGCGGTGTAGTCCTGATCGCAGATAAATGGCACACGAGATTATCCGTTAGGACAATCCGAGCTGTGAGATACGAGCAAAATCTGCCGACACGGCAGAAATAAAATGCAAACACATCAGTTTCTGCAAATATAATAGCAAGGCTTATGTCTTGTTATGAATTATATACACTATGAAAGTAAGGCATTTCGAGGATTTGATTACTTTTCTAATTGTATCTTTGCGCAATAAAGAAAAACATAATTCCAAACCCTTCTCAAAAGAGTGTCGGGAGGTCGTGCGATTGCCCGTGTTTGTCTGTTTTTAAGACATCTTGAAATATTGTAAACATATATAAATTTTTATATCGTTAAACAATAGATGTCATCAAATCCCACAGCTATATGGGCTATATTCCCTGGGAAAAATGTAGGCCGGCGTCATGACAACCTTTAGGATGTCGACGTGGGTCTTCAGCAGGCAGATGCTCGGACCCAGAGAGCCTGCCAACGCAAGAAGCTCCTCGCTGCTCGTCACGTCGGCGGCCACGCACAGGTTCGACTGCTTTTCCTCCATGATGTTCAGCAGCCTCGATGCCAGAGGGTGAACGTCTGCGAAGACGAGGGAGGAGAGACTGCGTGAGCTTCAATCACGAAAACCGTGCCGCAAGTGGGAAATGTCTGGGTGAAGAGCGCCACACGATGAGATCAGCAATAAACCAGGAAAGGCCACAATGCTATTCATCCATCTCGTGTGAAAACCACGTACTTGGTAGTTTGGCTCTGTCTGCGTAGCTCAGCTCCGCCTTCTGCTCCACGCACAGCTTCTTGGTCGCAGGAACGTCACCGCCATCGCCTCCTTTTGGGCTGAAGAGAGATCAAGCCGTGAAGCGTGCGCTCAAACCCCGCGGGACACCTCTCTAGAGTCCGACGACGCTCTGCTCTGCGCCGTCTCCTACTTGAAGGTGTTGTTATCCTGGATGAATTTGCGGATGCCCTCGGCGGTCGCCTCGTCGATGCGTCCGGCTGCCAGCAGCACGTCGAGCAGACGGAACATGGAGATGATGGGGTGGAGCTTGATTCCTTGCGACGCCAACATCTCGATGCCGCCCTGCTCCCTGTCCATTAGGACGACGGCATCCGTCACCTTGAACAAATAAAGAAGTCGGAAGACTAATGTAAACCCAGAGGAGGCCATTTCCATCCAAATGCTCTCAGTCCATTCCTGCGAGAGTTCTCAATCTAATGCTTCTGGCGGCTGCACCTTCAGTCCTCCTTCGTAGAGGACTTCGGCCGTCTCCAGGATGCTCGTCCCACTGGTCACCGTGTCCTCAATGATCAGGCACGTATCCCCCTCACGAAACGTGCCCTCCACCATGCGTTTAGTTCCTAGCAGGGTCGCATAAAAGGAGCCGAATCAGTCTTTAGGTCAAGTCACATTCCAGAGGAGCAAATGTATCTCGGACCGCTTCTGTCATCAAATAAAACAGCAACCCCCCCCCCCCCCCCCCCATAAAGCTCCCCCCCACCATAGTCCTTGGCCTCCTTCCTCCTGATCAGCATCGGCAGTTCATGTCTGGAGCAGATGATCGTAGCCAATGGCAGGGCCGTGTAGGGCACGCCGCACACGGAGTCAAACTGCAGCCCTCCTTCCTGCATCCGCTGGTAGATCAGGCCGGACACCTGGGGGGCGTAAAAACAACGGAATCAGATTCCCCCCCATCTCCAAGGGTCTGCGTTTTATTTTCCCGAATATGTCTGACACCTTATCCCTCATACCCTTGATTCTTAAAATGACCCCCCCCCCCCCCCCCCACACACACACACACACACACAGCTGTTTGTACTGAAATCCATACGGGTGACGGTGTTCATTAATAATAATAATAATGTTCACCACTTGGACTAAAGGACCTTTCCCTGCTGACAGAAGGAACCACGTGGGCCACCATCTTACTTTCAGCACGTGGCAGCAGGATCGATTTCAGGTAACTCGCTCTAACAGACTATCGGTAAAGCTCGCCCTGCATCGCGGCACGTGTTCTGCCGGTACCTCGTTCATGAGCACCGGGTGAGAGACGAGGACCCTCAGGTCGATGTAAATGGGGGCCACCAAGCCGCTCTTCAGCGTGTACGAGCCGAACTTCACCGCGTCCACGTCGTGGAGCTTCAGGACTAAACCGTCCACCGAGTCGTCCTTCATCTTGCCTGAGTGTTAAACTCGGAGACGAACTTCACTTGTTTTCTCCTCCCCTCTGCTTGCCCGGAAGCGGATAGGACACATGTACAATGCTGCTTCCGCTGTGATTGTTTTTCACAATAAAAGGCATCGTATCTACGGACAGGTCGCCTGAATCGTTGCGCTTTATCGCATATATTTGTGTAGATGTGCTAACCTCCAGAAATTGGAGTAGCAACATCGGAGAAAAGGTGACGTCAATCTTGACAACCAATAACACTTTATAACATGAATGATCGCAAAAGCAAAATTAGCAACAATACAGCATGACGTTGATAAGACGACACGCCATCTTTCTGGACAATTATCAACCTATAAATTAATCTAACCTTTAAACTTGTAAAAAACAAATATATAAATTAATTTGAACAGTTTTTGCTAATTTAATTGTGGACGGAAACACAAATATGACGTCTTTCCTGTGCTGACGACAGGGTTGCAGTATTAGCCAATCACAGCACAGTATGGTGGTCTGCAGCTCAGATGTATTGCTTTTAAAACTAAAAGAAATAGAAGAATCCTTTTATTTACCCTGGAAAGGGGAGATTATTTTTACACTTAAACATAAATGCTGCTTTTCATTGGACCATTGTGTCTGTAATAAAGATTTGATTGATTGATAAAAGCAAAAGCGCAGATTTGCCAACCTTTTCTCTTCCCTCAAACTTGGAAGATATAAATCATCAATTCAAACAAAACGAACGAACTAACAAACACATACTGGCATCAAAGGGCTTGAAATATATACTTTTGTTTATTAAAAAGATTCAGTCCACAGTAGTTCAGATTTTGACACCAACAATATTTAAAACAAGTTAATCAAAAATAAAGTGTACACCCCAAAAAGCATTAAACAAAATGCATGGATAAAAAAGGGATAAATAAAAGAAAAAATACAAACATTTTGAAATCAATGTTTCTTGTATGCAAGTATTTCACTTGGATACAAGTGTGTGTTCTTTTTCCAATACATTTTTGAAGTAGTTTAACTGTTGGTAAATCAGCTTTTGATCTATGGATTTTATTGGCTTTATCTCCTGTGAACTCCTAAAAATATCCACATAACAGATCACATAATCTTATCCAGTTGATGACCTGAAGGACCTATGTCATAATAACTAGGCAACCGCTTTAACAGAAACCTGTAAGTAACTGCTTAACTTTTTCATGAGATTTGCTTTGAATTGCATGTAGCTAATAATAATAATAATAATAAAATTCTTATCAAATCAGTGCTCATCAAAATAGAGGGACACTGACCATGGACAGACAGACATGACTCTTACAGTTATGTATGGCTTATACAACATCAATCATCTCCTTTTCAAATCTGAGTTCCACAATTATGTCTGAAGCCGCAACAGAAATACTGCACGGCTTTGAAATGACTTTGCAATAAACCCACATTCTCCTGATTTAGAAATGGCATGGAAGGATGCTGTCATTGACTAAAGGTTTCCTAAATATATTCGTCACAGTCAGCCTCAGAATCATGACAAATGAAACAAGTGACTAAAGTTATTAGCAGGGAACATAGAGTAAATATATAAAAAGTGGTCTGTTTTAAATCAAAGACAGATGGAATGATTCAAAAATATTCCAATGCTAAAGCAAAAAATACACAACAGTATTGCATCTGGCGTGTCTGTGTGTGTGTGTGTGTGTGTGTCCACAGTAGGTCTGGGTGAAAAAGCAGCAGGATTTGGGCTCTGACAAGTTGATGTCAAAATAGAAATCCTTGTTCCGACTGAAGAAAAAAGGATCACAACAGACAGGGAAAGCTGGATCGTGATTGGTAACAGTGAGGTTGGTGTAGCAAATAGTCTTCTTAAGGTGTGGAAAAAAACCTTTAAGGCATAGATCAGATGGAATTGTCATCTTTTACAGAAAGCAGCAGGAAGCTTCTTTCTTGAAGTGGTAGCGACACTGTAAGAGGGCTTCTCGTCTTCATCCTTTGTTCACACTCCCCTCTTCACGACTCTGAGGGGCTGATGGCGTCTGCAAGCAGCTCTGGCCTCAAGCATTCAATAGGACACTGGATGTTCTGGAGAGAAAGAAAAAAAGAGCGAGCACAGCGAGAAAATCAGATTTGATTGTATTTACGGAAGTATATAGCATTTGCTATTATGTAATAATTAGGAATAAATGGATGAGTGGTGATGAATGAAACATTAAAAAACAACAACTTGAAGTTAAAAGTAGATAAAGTCATAGTGACACACTGACCAGTTTACGTAGAGCGTTGTCTCTGTACCGGTTGAAGTCATCTGAATGTACGGGATGGACGAGATCAGCATCTACATAAGTCTGTCCTCCGGGCCTCTTGCACATCTCACAGCGCCAGCCCTAATGTGAAGGAGGGAGGAGTTATGTTACGCAAAAGCACAGTCTCACAATCTGGTCACTTGACTTTACAACGTTGCTCTGAGATTAAAATGTGTCTGGATAGAGCCAAGATATCTCCATCTTCATTTTCCCCATAGCTAATGTTTTTTCTGATTATGCTTTTTATTACCGTATAATGTCTTAGCAGGACACAATGTATCTTAAAAATTACAAACTAACAACACAATGTAATGAAAATTCTAAATATAAAAAGACACAACTTCGTTGTTGGGTCATGAAAAACTATTGAGGAGTTTCTGATTTCATTTAAATTCTCAAGATAACAAAAGGAACATTTTCAGGACATGGCTGATGTTTTTGCAAGATTACAAGACATAATATTGATTTTTTTAAAATATATTAAATATCCATCCATCAATCCATTTCCTCTTTGATGAGACACTTGCAATCCACGGTTACACACCTGTTGGCCTCCATAGCATGTACAGGTACAGAGAGCTCCCAGATATTCCTTCTGCCACTGGTTTCCAACCTGGTACATTTTCCCATGGTCATAACATGTCGACTCGTCTGGAGAATGACAAGTAAAATACAAAAGACAAACATTTGTTCATATCGTCATTCATCTAAAATGAATCCCATAACAGACATGAATGGGTTAATAACTATTCTATACTTACGAGGTTCACACTTGAATTCTCCTTTACCATTGCCCAGACAGGTGCAGCTCATCATGTGACCATTCTCGGCATGGCGATCCCACTTCTCGCCAATGCGGTAGTTATTACCGTTGTCATGGCACCATTCTGATCAAGGGAGGAGAGGTAGAAAAAAAGAGCATGTGAGGCAGAGGAGAAATGCATGAGACTCATATACTCAGAAATGGTAAGGGAAGGATGATCTCAGTTTCTGGTATTGCTGGATGGACAATACAAATAACTGAGACTGAGTTAGCTTAGGTTAGAAAACATCAAAGGCAGCCAACAGGCAGATATGATCATTCTTTAAGTCAACTTATGTATGCAAATAGCATGTAGCTATGATATATTTGAGAAAGGTCTTCGGTTATTGATGTTGTTATAGATTTTATAGCATTTTCTGACAGATAATTTTATGCAAGTTGCTGCACACAGAATATTAACTTTACAATGCAATTGTTTTTGAACTGTCGATGAGGAATTTATAAAGTGTACAATTGTACATTGCAATATTAAAAAAAAATCTTCTGATAAAGTCCTCTTGAGTAAATCACATAGAATTATTTGATTTTTAATTCCATGGTGTCTTTGCAAAGCATGCTGGGAGGGGATTAATAAGCCACTCACTGGATGAATCACACCTAAAGTGACCGCTGCCCAGCCCCAGGCAGCTGCACCACAGCTTGAAGCCCGTCTCTGACATTCGCTCCCACTCAGAGCCCACCTCGTGGTACGTTTGTGTGAACGTGTCATAACAAACGTCCTGATTGGTTGTAATGGGCATGTCACTTCGAACTAAAGGAAGGAAATAAAAAATGCAGTCAGAGTATGCAGTGTAATAATAAGGATTAAAAAAAGATCAGTTATTGCTACTCAAATTCAATCATGTTACATTTTCTATGAGCTACATAGAATCAGCTATTTATGTTAAAGAGTGTCAAATAATATTATTGTAGTACGAGCATGCTTTTCCGGTGTGGTCTACTGTACCAGTGTTGCCAACGGTTACAACTTCCTCCAAAACCTTTTCTTTAGCCCCGCCCCTCATGGCCTCTACCACAACATTATAGGAAGCTCCGGATGTCAATCCAATCAGTGTGGCACTGTTGGAGGTGCCGGGAAGACGCATCTATATGGAGAGACAGAAGAGATCCTTAAATATCAAGCGGCGATGTGAGCAGTAACTATGTATGTGATCCCTGTTCTGAGACACAGATCATGTTTGCATACCTGGAAGCCCCTCTCCTCCAGGTGCGTGATGGGGTTACAGGACACCTCATACTCTGAGGTCTGAGGAATGGGCTGCCAGGAGATGGTTGTGATTGTCTGTGCTTCTTGGGGTAACTCTGTTTCATTGTCAGGGAAACCAAATGCAAGGCCTGGAAGAGGACCGTCGCTCACCTGCAGGATCAAGCACATATGACTTGTGGTCAAAAAAAGCAAACATAAATGATGTTGGAAATACATTATTATAGCAATAACAAAGCAGTTTTAAAACAGAGCATTTAAACTTCACCAACCTTGACCAGGGGTACTCTATTTCCATCAGGGCCCGCTACAGGAATATAGACCAATGGCTCTCTGAGAGTCGGTCTCTGGCCTTCTTTTGGTCCAGCAAATGGACCATGAAGTCCATTATTAGGGCCCAGGTTTTGGTACTCTGTGTAAATATGCTGACCCTGCTGGCCTGGTTGGCTTTGGCCACTAGTACTAGCCAAGTGAACATTATTGGAGTCAAAACTGGACACAGAGAGAGAAAGCATGAAGAATTCCTACACATGGAGAAAAGCATGGACAATATAATATAAAACATAATATGATGTTTGTAGTATGAAAATGAAGATTTTTACATCTTGTAATTGAAGGACTCTGGAACATCCAGGATATCAGTGCTGGGTCTGTGATGAACAGGAAGCTGTGGAAGCTCAGGGATCAATAGCTGATGATCTGTATCTGGTTCTGATTGGACACGAGACACAACAGGAACCTATTCATTTGCATGTCTAACCAATACTAATACCAATACAAAGGACACTGGTCGAAGGAAAATCCACTTTAACAGCAGTTACAGTAAGAAGCCATCAGAGGGCAGCAGAGCCTACCTCTCATGCACAGAATTTCAAGTATTTAGTCGTATCTATTTATATATTACTCTTAAAAAGAAATAACTTGTAGCACCATGGTTTTAATTTGTCTTAATGCGTATACTTACGGGTTCTAGCTTTGCCCACTAGAGATGTACTTCTCAAAGCGTTCTGCAGGGCGACAATCTTTATGACATACTCAGTTCCCGGTTTCAGGCCTGTAACCAAAGAAGGAAAGAAAAAAAGGAAAGAAAACTTGTCATTTATTAGCAAATTAGCATGGATTTCCCACACGTCTTCACAACTCCACACCCACCATTGATAATAGCGAAGCTTTGACTTGCATGGGGTCTCGGGGTAAGTTCCCGCGGCAAACCTCCAGCCTCCTCATAAGTGACATAATACCCAGTCACCCCGGGGCTGCGTGACGGCTCCCACGTAAAAGAGATGCTTTTCGGGTTCAGGGAGGTGAAACGGATACTGGTGGGGGGGATGACCACTGGTTTGGCTGAAAGAGACAGAAGCAAGTTGACTAAAAGTTTCTTCTCGCCATACGCGTCCGTGCGATGAAGATTAATGGCCACCTGTGGTTGCAGTGAGAGTGAGCGGTAAGCTGCGACCATTCCCCTTCAGAGTGTAAATGTTGATCTTGTAATTGGTGCCGGGCTCCAGGCCTGAAGTGGAGACACAATGATAGGTGAGTGACGGACTGTTTGTGGCTCTGAGCAGAAACATTAACAAACGGATGTAAGGAATATTGATTATTTTAGATGACTTTTTATTACTTTACTTGTTATTACGGGGGTTTCCGCGTCTCTTATGTTTTTATAAGGCACATTGCAATTATCTATGTACCTGTAATAGCGTACGAACGTGACTCGGGTGGGATGGTCTTTTGAATGGGTATGTATCCTGAAGAGGAGGAAGTGGGTGTGGCCTCAACCAGGAAGCCTGAGATGGCATCACTCTTGGAGCGCCAGGTGAGAGCGATGGAGGAGTCGTTCACGTCAGAGATTCGAACACGACGAGGAGGGCTGATGTCTTCAGGTGGGGGGAGGAGAAAAAAAGAAAAAGAAAGCGCAAAGTGTGAGAGGACTTTAACAATTAATCATTCAAAGTGCTTTACGAGCAACTGATGAGATAAAGAATAAAATACTAAATACAATGCATAATCCAAAAATACTATAAACAAATGATAAAATACTACAGAAAAACCAGACTGAATAATTGTATTAATAAAAATATCAATATTTTCAGTTACTGTGAGTTATATTTTAATTCCATCTAAAATATTGCTGTAGTATCCCATTTATGAGCTTTATTGGTCTGACTTTTTACATGTGAGAGTTCGAGACTCACTTTCCTGAGTGGTGATCTCTCCTTGGAGGGGTTTGCTGGTCAGCGAGTTTTTCAAGGCGTATACATGGACTTCATAGGCAGTTGCAATCTAAGATGAAGAAAAACCTCAATTTATTGCGATTCCTCCACATGAACGGAAAACAATTGGAATATTTATACTATATCAATAGGTATGTGTTCATATGAGTGGTTTGTGTGCGTTGTGACATAGACCAAAGAGGAG
This sequence comes from Brachionichthys hirsutus, assembly GCF_040956055.1. Classification (NCBI taxonomy): domain Eukaryota; kingdom Metazoa; phylum Chordata; class Actinopteri; order Lophiiformes; family Brachionichthyidae; genus Brachionichthys; species Brachionichthys hirsutus. The sequence continues at coordinate 8,947,663 of NC_090908.1, read as the reverse complement.
TCAATGAGAGAGTGGCGTATCAGCAAGTTCATTCTCGTACTCATAAAAATGTTCCTGCACTCATTTGAAACCTCTTTTCCAAAGATAAAAACTAGAAAAGCACTTAGAGCGCAAACCTTTGCCAAGCAGCTCATTCCCCTCCTAATTGGATTTATACCGTCCACATGGTGATCTGGATCATCACCGAAAGGTTATAAATTGTTCTTGGTATCTTTATACACCAACCATGAAAAGTAAAAGTGAATCAGAGTTGATGCGTATTTTTAATAGATTTTTTAATCCGTAAATGGGGTTTTCAATGTTAAAATGTAATAGTTTTTCCTGACCTCATTCTGGATCAGATCCAGAAGACATTTTGCATGACAGCGCATATCAGACTCCTTTATGATGGTGATTTGTTTTGAAAAAGCCTACATTATAAGTAAATAGGAAAATCGAGATTTATTTTTGTATCCAGACGGGTATCCGGATTGCTCTCAATATTTAATGAGATCTAAATTAGACGCAGCTTCAGATTAATTTTTTTCCATCAAGATCCATCCAGCAGTTTTTCCATAATCCTGCTAAAAAACAGGCAAACAGCATCAAAAACATAGCCTCCTTAGCAGAGGTAACAAATGACAGTCCTTTGTGTTCATTTACAGACTTGAACTCACCATGAGTCCAGAGATGTGTGCTTGTGTGGCATCTGGAGCCAAGTTCATCTCCTTGGTGGGACCGCTCTTGCTCTTTGGGTTCACCACCACACGGTAACCTGTGAGGCCTTTGAGGCCGGTCAGTCGGTTATCCTGACCCGGCACTGCCCAGCGCATAATGAAAGACGTGGGGCCAACTTGGGAGAATTGGAGTTTAGTGGGAGGTGAAATGGCTGGGGGGGTGGAGAGTAGAGCAAAAAAAAAAAAAAAACATTAGAGGGCGACAGCATTGACAGAAAGAGGAGCTTATTGATAAAAAAAAAAAAAGGACATAAACCTTCACCCCCAAAATATATTTCGTCCTTACCTGTAGCTTGTGTCCCGACTAGAGGTGTGCTGGCAGTGTCGTCATGCACAGCAATCACCTTCACCGTGTATTCAGTGCCGGGTTGCAGCCCGTAGATGACGGTAGACTCCGCATCATGACGTGGAGCAGGGCGCAGCTCTCGATCCCCTTCCTCCGAACTGGAATACAACACCCGGTAAGATGTAACAATCCCTTCGGGACTGTCCCAGGAGATTCGCAGAGAGGTGGAGTCAATGTCAGAGAAGGTCAGGTCCTTGGGATGGTCGACATCTAGAAGTCGAAGGACCGAATGGGGGAAAAAACAAGGTGGTTGATGGTTCGAGTTGGGAAATGTTGGAAGAGAATATGTGACAAACATCTCTAAAAAGTGTCCTCACTTGTTAAAGCATTCGTTACCACTGGAGAGCTCTCGCCATCTTGGCCAAGAGCGTACACACTCAGAACATACTCCGCTGTGGGCATCAGTCCTGAGAATGTGATCTCTGTCTGGTCTGGACAACGGGACAAAAAGAAACATGGACAACATAGCTTAAGAGTTTATAACCTTGAGAAGTCAGAAAGAAGACTAAACGCTAAACATGCCTGAAGCTATTGACAAAACCATACATTTCAAGTTCAGTCCAATGCCATACCTGGAGCCACAACCTCAGTAAAAGACGGTCCCTGTCCATTTCTGGGGACCCCAGTCACCCTGTATCCCTTGATTGGGCCCTGAGCAGGACTCCACCTCACTGTGACACTGTTGTCCTTCACGTCCATCACCTCCATTTCACCAGGAGAGTCAACGCCTACAAGAGGAGGATGGAAACATGGAAAGATGGAGGAGAAAGTTGTGTTTGGAAACCTGGTGTGTGTGTGTGTGTGTGTGTGCGTGTACCTGTCCTGTGTGTGACATAGATTGGAATGCTGGACGCAGGGCTGTCTCCTCTGCCAGTCACAGCATAGACGGTGATGACGTAGTCGGTGCCAGGCTTCAGGCTGCTGATCGTGGCAGTGGACCGAGAACCAGGGACTGTGAACTCTTTAGGATTACTGTGACCGCCTGGATTTAAAAAAAATCATTGAAATGTGACAAATGTTAGAAGAAAACGTGTAAATGTGGAAGATAAAAATCATTCCTTAAGCCGTTACTTCATGTTTACCCGTCTCTCCGTGTGTGATCCTGTAATATCGCACAGTTACAGGCGGGGCGTCCCAGCGGATGGTGATGCTGGTGGGGGTGGAGTCTAGCACTTCCAAGTCTGTTGGAGCGTCCGAGACTGGAGGGAGAGAGACGCCAGAGATGAAATGAAACAACCCGATGATTAGTGAAATGAAGAAGTCCGGAGTTCGTACTCGTCTTCTGTTTCCCGCCGAGTGGCAGACTCTCTTCCGTCCGGCTCACTGCGAAGACGTTGACCAAGTAGTCCGTATCCGGAGTGAGTCCAGTCAGGGTGAAGTGGTTCCTGGAGGGGGGCAGTCGCTCGTCCTTGGACCTCCCGCCGCTGACCATCTGATAGCGGATGCGGTAGCCAGAGATTTTGCTCTGGGGAGCGAGCCAGTGGATGGTAAAAGAGTTGGTGAAGATCTCGGAGAAACGCAGGGCAACCGGTGAATCCAGAGCTGGAGATGGTTCAAATAAAAGAAGGGGTTCAGATTCACGCCAAGAGCATCTTTTCCCTTCCGGGATGGATACGTTCCGTCCGTTTGCGTCACATCAGTTAAGACTTACCAGTCTTCTGAGTGCCGACGAGGGGTGAGCTCTCCCTCTGCTCATAAACACAAACCACGCTCACCAGGTACTCGGTGTTGGGCAGCAGGTCTGCAGACAGTGGGAAAGACAAACGCGTAATTCAGCCATTTTTGTGTCTGTGTTTTCCTGGAATGACTTTGTTTTGGCCGAGACTCACTCCTTAGCAGCACTCGGTTGCTCCCGTCCTCTACGCTGGTTTCTGTGATGTCATCGTCATCATCAATGGGATGATATCTGAAAGAAGAGGCGATATGTGGCTCTATTCAAGTCAAAGAAGATCTGCTGCGCAAAAAACAAAACAAAAAACTGAGCTTTCAGACCTGATAAGGAAGCTGTTGATGTCAGCAGCATTGGGGACAAGAGGAGACGCCCAGGTCACCTCCAAACTGTCTTGTCCAACCTTTCCAAAGCCCAAATCAGTGGGGGCCGGTACAGCTATCACAACAAGAGAGCAGCTGGATTCAGAGCGTGCTCAAGTCAGAGTAGAATTATTATTTTTATTTATTGCCCAAATAAAACGGTGGACCGTCAAGACAAATGAGGGCTGAAAATAGACATGAAGAAAGAGAAACAATCTGATGACTCCACTAAAAACAAGAAGAGGTCTGTCGTCCTTTTAAAAGCACGAGTCTGTGTTTTATACGCGTCGGTGTAAATATGTCTGAAGTTTTACGACATCTTTAAACTGAGAGAAGGAGCTGTGTTTGCATTGGGGGGCAAAATGACCCTCGGTATGATTAAAAAAAAAACCTAAACTGAAACCAGATGGTCCACACACACACACACACACAGGATTATTAAAGGGAGCATGCAGCGTAATAACTTCAACAACTTAAACGGTTGTGCTTTGAAGAGCCATAAATTACAGTAAATAACAAGCTTATTTTGTTACGTAACTCCGATCACATTTATCCACAGAATAGACATCGTGATAGGTCGTTGTTTTTTTACTTCCTGTTAATTATATCAAAAAGTAACGCATGTTGGCGGAAGCCTGGATCTTACAGGTCTGCTGCGTGACCTTGGTGGGTTCACTCTCGCCATTCTCCGTCACCGTGATCACGCTGATGTCATAGCCGATGCCCGGCTCCAGTCCGTAGACGGTGTAATGCCCCGTCGACGGCACAACTGTGTCTTCGAAGATGGGTACACTCTCTCCGGCAGCCACAACCGTGATCCTGTAACCAGTGATGGCCGTGGTGTTGAGCGGTGACCAGCGGAGGCTGATGGTGGTGTCGGTAACGTCCTGGAAGGTGAGGTCTGTCAACTGCGGGACATCTGGGTCGCCGGGGGAGACGGTTGAAGGGAAGTTTGTTCATACTTGTCCACTCCCAGAATGTTGAGCATCAGCATTCTTCGGTTGACTTCACTCACCGGGCGTAACGGTAGTCGATACAGGGGCGCTCTCCATGTCGTCTTTAACAGTGACAACACTGATGTTGTACTCCACTCCTGGGCTGAGGCCATCCAGCGTGCAGGAGGTCTCCCCTGCCTCCACAAACTCCTCCACACTGTTTCCTTGCTGCCCATTGGTGGGGGTGCACGTCACTCTGTAGCCTGTGATGTCTTGGAGCGGAGCAAAGTTCAATCAACAAAATCAGATCGTCAACGTCAGCGAGGAAAAAAAGCCTCAATAATGAAACGCAACAGAGGCGTAATATTATGATGTTAGAGTATTTTTGACATTATTGGTGCGTATTAATACTTTCATGCTCATTTTGGGTGTGCATGTGTGCCTACCTGGTGTACTGGCTCCGTTCCATTGGACTACGAGCTCTCCAGTGCCAGGCTTGGACTCCAGGTTGAGATCAGTGGGAGGAGGCAAAGCTGGAGATGAAAAAGCAAAAGAGGAATCAGAAGAGGACAGAAATTAGAGCACATCAGATCATGAATTGAAAAGGCAAGAACCAAAAAGTCATTATTTAGTGGGGCAATCTTACGGGTGACCACACGACGTGTGACCGGGGTTCCCTGCTCATGGCCATTTATGACTGGCTGGACGCTGTAGGTGTACTCCACTCCCGGAGTAAGACCGGAAATGTAAATACTCCCAGAGTCAGAGGTCACATCTCTGGGGGCCTCTCCTCCCTGACTGGGATGCACTGTCAACTGAGAGATAAACGCACACAGTCAGGGAAACAGCAGGGAGAGAGAGAGAGACATGGACTGGAGTAGGAGGTAAAGGTCAGGGGTCACTGTTTTCTCAAGAGGGTGGCAGCCAGTGGAACATTCTGATCCCTGGTGGGATATATTCTGACCAATCAGATGGACACTCTGAGTTCTAAGCTCTATGGTGGCTGTGTTATCTAACTGGGGCCAACATGAGGCCAAAAATAGACGTGCTTTCCACAGCAAACTGAAGGAAAAAATTTGCATTCACGGAAAACTACACATCCCTGCTCAGAGTGTTGCCTCCATGATACGCCCTGGATAAGCGTTAGAATGTGAATGGATGGAAAAGTTCACGATCCAATTGTTGATTTAAACAACAACATTTATCATGATGTGGATTTCTAGCCAGTGTACCTTGTATCCGATGCGAGAAACAGGAGTCCAGGAGATTATAATGGAAGTTTCAGTCACATCAGTGCTGAAATAAGGAGCGTTTCCCATTGGTGAGTCTAAAAAAATAAAACACACAAATGTAAATTACGACGTGTACTGATCAGTTTTTATGAGCCGACACCACAAAGAATTAAGCAAACCCAATTTGTAAATATTGCACCTCTCCTTGCCCATAATGTCCTCTACTCATTTTTAAGTGACCGATCTTGGTACAAGACACTAAAAGTCATTCAATCATCATAAATGTTTTAATTCGTTCCAAACTAACACACGTTGAGCGCGTGCACGACAGCCCACCATGCGGCCTGAGCCGCAAAACACTCACTAGTTGTAAATACAGCAGTCTCTCCTTCGCTCAGTGTATTATCTTGCTCCGCATGGAGCGTAGCCGAGTACTCTGTATCCGGCTTCAGGTTGAGCAGGGTGTATTCGGAAAGGCGGGCAGGCAGGCGCAGCTGCTTGGGGTTGGAATTCTCGTAGGTGAGGAAGAGCCGGTAGCCGGTAATTTTGGCACGGGGGGCAAACCACATCATCACAGCGCTGTCCTCAGTCACGTTGGTGAAATGGATGTCTGTGGGAGCATCGGGCTCTAAAAAGAGGGAGATGTTTAAGCCAAAAATTAGCAAGGTTGGAGACATACTTTACAATATGCATAACCATTTCTTTCATATAATATACGAAGAGTCATACTCCTGACGCCGTGTTTCCAACTCACTTGTAGTTTGCTCCCCACTGAGCGGTAAACTTTCCTCTCCATTATGAATAGTGTAGATGTTGAAGCGGTACTGAATCCCAGGCTCCAGATGTGACACTTCAATGTAAGAGTTTTGACTGAGAGGCAGAGTCAACTCCCTCTGGGGAGATCCGGACTCGTCAACCGGGACGGCCGTAACTCTGTAGCCAGAGACGTCCCCAGCCGGTCCGGTCCAGGTTAGAACAATTTTTTTATCGGACACCTCAAAGAACTGCAGGTCCGTAGGAGAGGACACTTCATCTGCGTGCAGACAAAAATAAATATATATTATAGTTCTACATTATTCATTCATTCTTTAATTGCTGAATGTTTGACCACATTGGTGCTCTCATTCAGCTGCTGCAAATACATTTTAATACATTGTGAAGTTCCTTTATGCAGGGAGAAATCCCATAAATCGTAAACTTTCACAGAGCCCGTTGTTTAAATGTCGAACATAAATATAACTCACAACCTTCACCATGCAAGAAAAAACGTGGTGCCCCTTTTCTAATTTAAAAGCATGCATCACAATCTAAAACTCATCCGATCAATTTTCAAATGTGACCTGCACAACTATAAACTAAATAAAGACCATGTTAAAGTATTCCATTACTTCATGGAAGGGTTTTGATTTTTATGTTATTTCATCTTGCAGCCAATGAAGAACATAATTTAACTCGAAAAGCACTCAGAGAGCATAAACCTCCACCAGAAGTTCATTCTGGATCAGATCCAAAACACATTTTATGTTCATATTGGACCCCTTTATGACTGTGATTTCCGGTGAGTGAATTGAATGCATATTTTACATCATATTTTTTTTTGAAAAGCCTAAAGTAAATAGGAAAATCCAGATCACGACAGTATCCGCAATCTGGATCTGAACCAGATTAAATTCGGCGGCAAGATAGAGATTCTGATTGTGTCAAATTCCTTCAACATCAGTCAATAATCAATCGAGGTATTGAGGAAACAATTTTGAAGCTCCATTGACTGCAATGTTACCGAAAAACTCAAAGTGATCCAGAATCCAGGATCTCTTCTGGATCGTCACCACAATTTAATCGCCTGTTTCATTAAGATCCATCCAGACATTTTTGAGTTATCTTGCCAACGGTCAGACAGACAAACAAACCAACGCCGGCGAAAACATAACCTCCTTGGCGGAGGTAAAAATAAATCACGTTTGCTCCTGAGAGATGAGATGAGACAACAATGAATTAGGGAGGAAGATAGAAAAAGATGATCCTTTTATTACATGATGAAGCATTTCATGAAGAGGGGAAGCACTTCGTGACCAGTCTCGTGGCGTGTGCAACATCGATTCCTTATTATGTGTCATCTTAGGCCACTTGTAGCAGAGTGCATCTGCCACAGAGGAGGGGGCTTTTAGGAGCACACTCTCTCAACTAGGTCATGGATCTTCATTCCATTACTGTCCAAACAAGCACACACTTCCAGCATTTGGTCGACTGGCCTAGCAGTATGTTGGCGCTGGCGGCCTTGGACATTTTAAACAACTCCAGTCCAGCAGAATTAAAGCACAACAGCTGTGAACCCAATGACTTAACGTTCCACTGGAGAACTCCTCACTGCGAGGGAATCTTCCACATAAATCAAGCAATAAGTCACAGAGTGACTTACGGGAACGTGATGGATGTCGGCATTAGAAGAACAAGGGGGGGATTTTATGGACATATAGCAGAGTGAGGGCTAAAGTCAGAGGTCTTAAAGGATCAAATTATGATATTTAAGATTTGAAATCAGCAAATAAGCAGATTTGGTCACTGGTGCCATAAAATAATGAACAGAAAATCTGTATTTCTATTATTTCTAGAGCAAAACAATTGCAAATATTAACTTATTTCCTATAACAATTCAACATAAAGTGGTTCTCCAGACTAGCTGCAGGAGGACACGAGCAAATGTTTGGGCAGAGACTGACGAGGCCAAAGCAAAGTGTTTTTAAAGAAGAGCAAATCTAAATGTCCTCCTCATCCAGAAATCCATCGACACGGATTAACTGCGCCGGCTGAACACCCACGAGCCCCATTCTCTCCCTTTGGCTTTGTGTTCTGCAGTCTTTTACCTGGAAGTGGATCTCCAGCAGTGTTAACTTGCAGAAAGATCGGCTCGCTCTCCAAACTGTCCTCTACAGCGTAGATACTGATGTTGTACAACTTCCCGGGACGCAGGTCACCCAGAGTCACGGAGGTTGCCGTGTCGGGGAGGTTCAGCTCGGTGCTTTCGCCTTCGACTGATGGCGTGTAGACGACACGATAGCCTGAAAAGAAAAAGAGATGGCGGAGCTTCTAGTTAATAGACGACTGAAAGATTCCAGATGCAACGCACGAGCATTTCCGTCGCGCACCAGTGATGGGAGCCAGAGGTTTATCCCAGCTGATGACAATGGAAGTTTCCTCCACTTCCTCCACTTCATGATCGACAGGAGCATCAGGTGCTATGGAAAAAAACGGGGGCAAGGAAAACACTATTTAGCTCGCAAAGCTTTACCTTATTGGAAGTTCTATAAGTGGGAGACGAGAGATGGGACTTTGAAGTGAGAGAAAGTGTTTGCCGACTCACTGGTGGTCTGTGAAGTAGTAAGAATCAGGTTGTCTTCTCCAGCATCTGTAACCTCATAGACGTTAACAGTGTATTTCCTCCCTGGGAGAAGCTCATTAATGTTCACTGAGGTAGTCGTACGGGGCAGGTCTGATGGGAAATAAATAAAATAAAAGCCTGTGATCAGCCTAGATTACAAAGTAGCACTCCAATACCAAACTTACTTCCATGCATTTCTCCACTTACCCAGCACCATGGGTTGCCCAGTGCTCTGTCCCTGCTCACTGAGCTCGTACTCCACCCTGAAACCCGAAACCGTGTCGGAGGCAGAAACCCAGGAGATGACGAAGCTGCTGGAGGTGATTTCGGTCACCGACTCGGAGATGTCAAGCACAGGCGGCGGCTGGGTGGTCTCGCCCTGTGATGTAGCCACTACAGGAGAAGCACGAGAGAGGTGGACACTCAGGGCTTTGAGCACAGAAAAGAGGCTTTTAAAGCAACTGCGATTGTGATTTCATGACATTGCAAAGCACCTTTTCAGAGGCCTGTGTCCAATTTTGTAGGATTAAAAATTAAAATGTAGGAAAGACGACAAGGAAATTAAAAAATGTAACTGATTGTTTGCAAATATTGCCAGTTCAAATCCCATGTAGCATATTTAAGGTTGATTGCATGCTTCATGCTGACAAAGTTTTATGCCGTTCCTGCTGCAACCCTCTGCACACATGCGAGTGTCCGGTGTTGAGGAGGAGGATGCAAAGGACAGGGTGAAGTGGAGAAGGTTGCTTTGCTCTGGTGACCCCTGAAGGGACAAGCCGAAAGAAAAAGAAGAAACGCCATGCAGCATCTCAGCAAGACCCAACAGCACATTTACTAAGAACTACTCACATGAGCCATAAGTGGTGGTGAAGTCGAAGCGTGTGACCTCTCGACGCCCTAATCGCAGCACGCTGATCAGCTGACCCTCGTACGTGATGCCAGGCTTCAGAGCAGAGATGGTGTACGAGTTAAGATGACCGGGGATCATCACCTCCCTCCACGGACTTTGGGTGTTTTTCTATGAAATGTGATGAAGAACATTATTTGGTTTACAACTTGGTGTGCAAAACGGCGTTAGATAAAAGTCAAGCAGAGGGTGCCCCTGTCGTCACGCCTAGTTCAGAGACAGGCGAAACAAGGTAACCATTTGTTTGTTCATTCAGAGGCTCGATAAGAAAACTCACCACTTTCCATTTAAGGATGTACTGGGTGATGTGGGCAGACGGCGGGGCATTCCACTGAATAGGGTGCGAGTTGGGTTGGTTTCCAGATTCCGTTATGATCACCTGGACGGGGCGGTGACCACCTGAAAGAAAGCCGGAAAAGACTTAGAAAAAAAACGTTCATGTTCTATTTGAAGAATAAAGATGCAATCATAGATTTAAGAGATCAGCGTGACCCATGGGAACAGCTGAACTTTGACATAACATCTGCTGTTCTACTATAAGATCTATCGCTCATCAAACTAGCTCCTCTACAGCTGGAGACCTTTCAAAAAGCAGCTTCTCGCTACCCGACACGACAGCGAGTGGGCAGTAGTGTGGACAGAACACAAAGAGAGTGAGGAAAAAGTAGCAAAGCCCCGTGAGATTCCAGATTTGAACATTTGGAGGAGAGTTTCTCTAATTGTTCCTCTTCCCTTGGGGAAGGAGAAAAGAAAGATCTCCCGGAAAGAGCTGTGGGGCATGGAAGTATTCATAGCTCCATCATCAGGATGTATAACTCTGTCCTTTCAAAGAACGACAGTCAATGGTTAAAAGAAGATCTCACAGGTTGAGGATTTGATTTGCATTAACCAATCTCAGGCAGGACTTTGTGCTTTTGTTGAACTCCCAGCATCTTGTTTACATCAATGAGCCAGCAGTGGCTTGGGAGGATGCAATGGAGATAAGCAAAAAAAAAAAAAAAAAAAGTTCAGGTACGCCAAACAGCCACCCAGTGAATGCTAACATGGTTTCAAAGTAAAGGTCTGGTTGAAGCAGAAAGTTTGCAGCATCCACAACTAGGTTAGTCTGGGAGATAGGGATATAGGGCATGTAGTCAGAGTAAAAAAAAAAAATACTAGCAGCATTCAGGAAGCAAAGATGATAACTGAAAATTGCTGAATTTATTTATTTTGCTACACGAGGCACCTCGGTCTTAAAATGGTTCTCACCGCTCAACAAAACTCCCAGAGTTTTATTTAAACACCAGCAAACAACACGAGACACCTTTCCACAGTCTGTGCACATCTGTTAGGCGATTATTTGAAAAGCAATGTTTTTATTGTGCAATTATCACATTTTACAACAGTCCAGACTCAAGTCCACCGATGGACCAAGCAATGTAATTTCACAAAGTTTGAATATTGAAGGCTTGGTAGACACAAAAGGTGGGAAAAAATGACATCAGCAGAAGATCAAAGCTGTAGAATCTTCACCGCTTCCACAAATGAGAAAAGGGTGTCAAGTAATCTTTAATGTAAGCAGAAGTCATGTGGTGAGCAGCTGACATTAGCTGGGCTGATAGAAACTGGTAGCTTCAATAAAGCACTGAGGTTTTCTGACCGCTTTTCCAAACATCAGACCTATAATCAAAGGTTCTAAGCAAGTGGCTCGGTTAACCAGAGGCTGCAAGCACATACACAAACCTCAAAAGCAATCTGGGACCAATTACTGCCTATTACAGACTAAGAGGCTATGGGCGAGGGTCAGGGTTACATAGGATCAGATGTGGGATGCAAATGGGTATGGGTGCGCACTTGCAGTGGATATACTGCATGTCCACTCATGCAGAATCTTCCAGCATTGCATAGATACACACATGTATGTGAAACATGCATGCCCACGTCTGCTCGGCTTTCCAAGCATAGACACAACATTTATTCTCGATGTGGACAGATGCACAAGCAACGGTGGCGATAAGGAAGTAGCGCTCAGAGTCATCCTGAATGCCCCGAAAAGATTAAACTACACCGCAGACAGGAGAGATAAAACACAGACAGCGGAAATGAAAGCATGTCTTTTGAAGATCTTATCAATGCAGGGCTAAATCTGATACTTTTTAAAATCTTTGGGGGAAAAAAAAAATCCTTCCCTTGTGTTTTCCCCATTGTTGCCTTTTATGGTGTTTTAACCAGCAAGCCAAAAGTCTGGATATGCCTCTCTTCCCCCCCCCCCCCCCCTTAATTTAGTATTCTGTATGCCTACACACACACACACACACAGCTGGTTGCTATTACAGCCACTTACGGAGGAATAGTGCCCTACATTTTGTGTCTCCCTTCAACCTGCTTCACACACAGAGCAAAAAAAGCAACAGTTCAATTGCTCTTTCCAAACATTGTCTAATCACTCGGAACTGTGGTGACATATTTATGCATCCTGCAAGATATTTTTAAAATATATTGTTCTTCGAAATATGACAACCAATCATTCTGTTCACGTGCATCGCAAATTTTCATGAGGGGGAATGGAGATAGACTTCCTCAGGGATGCCGTACAAGACACAATGCAAAAAAGAAGGGAAGATAAAAGAGATGAAAAAGTCTAGAAAGAAGAGCGACTGAATATCTAAGATTTCCGTGCTGCGGTCAGCAAAACATTGTCAGCTGTAATACGAAAACGGTCAGACATGGCGAACAACACAGCCTGCGAAGAGACAAACCTCTGCAGGAGATCAAGCTTCAGAAAGTCATCAGAAATGAGGTAATTTAACCATCATGCATATATCATTTATAATTTAAAAATCATTAATGAAGATGACCGAATAATCTCAGTTAACTAAAACACATGCAGTTAAAATTTAAAGATTGCTAAAATCCAAAAGAATCGAAGGTTTTTACGGTGTGCATGTGGAGTGTATTTGTGTGCAACAGGGGTCGCAAACACACACACACACACACACACACACACACACACAGGCAGTGTGGCGTTTCGTACAGCTGTGGCAACAACACAGGGGAGCTAGCAAATGCTACCAAGAACAAAGGCTCAGAGTGAGGGGCGCGTTTGAAACAGAGGAAATAACACCCATTCTGTCTGGTTCACATCAGAGTCAAGGGCCTCATTTCTGAGGTGAGTTAAACAAACATCCTGTGAACAGTTTGTCCATCAGGACACGGAACTACACCGTATTCATATTGTTGTCCACCCGTCTTCACTGGTTCAAGACACAAAAGTTTGTTTTATTTAATTTACAGATAGAAATGTGTATTGTGATAAAGCACGTCATTTCCTGTGGAGGCTTCTATGGAAATAACAAACAGTCAATCCAGCAAATTAATAAAAAGTGTAAACTTGCAAAAATAAAGCTCCCATAACATAACACAAATCCAACACTGCCCACTATATGCTGTTACATAAAAGGTTATCACCTGCACAGTATCCCTCATCGTAAACATGCACATTTATATGTTGAACACCTTACCAGGGTAGGACTGCTGAGGCTCGCAGCTGAGCTCACCAATGCCGTTGCCATAGCAATAGCACTTGTACATGATACCATGGATGACTTTGTCCCAAGACTCGCCGATCTGATAGAAGACTCTAGACTCCGGCTCCTGGCACTGGTCTGAGGACAGCGACAGACGGAGAATGAAAGTTAAGCGCTGAACGTCACAATTCTTTTATGTTTTCGCATCCATTCATTCATCCTTCATACAGCCAGTTCTAAAACTGAAGTGCATTTCATCAATCACAATGGCTCAGCCTGCTAGATGTACACCTGTAACAAGGTAAACGCACCAATGGCATCGCACTTCCAGCGGCCCCGCCCCTGCCCAAAGCAGGTGCAGTTCATCGTGTAGCCTTCCTCGTGCTGCTTGGTGAAGGTCTGGTTCACCTCATAGGTCAGGCCATCCACAATGCACTGGTCTGCAGCGGACGCACAAACACAGGCTCTTTTCAAAGTAGCAGAGTACCACAATGTTTGGAGGGTTTGTGCGTGAAGCAGGTGGGATTGAGAGCTTTATTACGCGCAGGTGTGCAGGCTCACTTTTAAACCTCTTGCAGGTGAGCGATTAGATCAGACGTGACCTTTCGCCTTTCAGAGAACTCTACGATCGCGATCGAATTACTACCACAAACAGAAGGGAGGGGGGGGGGGGGGGGGGGCGACCTCTGCCATTGTTTTTTTGTATTAGTTAAATACGCAAGCATACCTTTCAGCTGGGAGTAAGCGACACAACTCCATTCTCCACGGCCGTTGCCGACGCAGGTACATCGCATCATGTGACCCAGGACATCGTGCCGTTTGTCCCACTGGTCTCCAACGCGGTACATCATCCCTTCACTGGTCGTGCACACTTCTTCATGGGCTAGAAAACACAAGGACAAAATTAGTTAAATGTCAAATGCGGGTTTTATTCCAGAAAATATTTGACTTTGGATAGAAATGTCTGATTGCAAGATTTCATCCAAAATCTTCTGAAAACCCAACAAAGAAAAACCACGCCAAATAACAGGAGGAATAAAGGGACGCATCCAGCACATTGCTCACTGGTAAAACAACCGGTTCGTGATGGCATCAAGAGAAAAATAGACGCTCTCTTAATGACAGATCTCCCTTGGAGAGCAAACGATTCCAACCTACAATTAGGCTTTAGAGGGCTCAAATACCACAGAACACCTGGAGGAAAGAAGATTCCCCTGGATTGAAGGCCTGAAACAGCCGTCCTGTGTCCTTGTGTATGAATGACTGGGTGTGTTCAACACATGTTTTCTACTAATTATTGTGAGGAGCTTTTATCGGGAAGAATAGAAAGTTTGTGAAGGTGGCCGGGGCAGGCTGAGACTTGCACCTGTGTGTGTGTGTGTGTGTGTGTGTTTCATATCACTACTTCTGGTACAAATTCCAGCTCTTTTGACTGCAGCAGTCCTTTTTACCATGGCGGCAACATTTCTTGAATTATGAATGGCAGCCTATGCATCTGCGTGGCTGTCTACAAAGTGAAGAGATGTGGAGATTAAAGGCGGATCTGCCGTTTTGGAACACAGCCTGGACGTTTCTATGTAAAGCAGAATCTGGTCCGAGAGGAAGCCGCCATGCCGGCCTCCTTCGGTGGCTCTGGCAGGGAGTAGAAACACTCGGGCTGGTATGTCAAGTGCCAGAGTGTTGGTTTGAGATATGTTGGCTTGGCCTTAGAACCAAGCTAATTTCGGCACCCATCAGAACAAGTCACGCCCCCTTCGGTTTTAGTCACACAGTTTTACACGTGTTACATTTAGCGGCTTTAAACGTTTATTTTAAAACTAAGCTGGGATTTATTTATTTATTTTAAACTTTGCAGCCATTTTCCTCTAGAAAGAAAACATTAGCAATATGAAAAGGTGCCGTTTGCACGATGAAGGTTTTAACCTTAGATGCCGGCTCATGGTCGGGGCAAGTTGCTTCATCATCACGGCAGACACGGGATTCAGCCTTTACAGGGATAGCGCAGGTGGACGAGAATGGGCTCCAGACTATCACCATTCTTTTCAACATCCCAATTAACATCTCAAGCGCCATGTTTGTTTTGACAACCCTGTGTAGTCATTAGCGCCAACCTCAAAGACCTCTCCCCCCCCCCCCCCCCCCACACACACACACACACACACACACACACACACTGCTTTGGCTGCTGACTGAGTTTAACTCAGCTGGCTCATCCCAATCATCCCAAGCATTAAAAGAAATCCAGAAGCAGATGAAAGCTTTCCATCCCTACCTGCACACGCACATACAAAAGTACATGCTTACACTTCTAAGCGTGGACAAGAGTGCACATCTGCTCTCACAGCTGCTCAGAGCACATGCTTGACCGTGAGAGTCAGACACAAATCAAATTTCAAACATCTCCAAAAAATAAAAACATGTTTTATCATACTGTAAAAATACTAACAATTGCTATTCATCAGTTAAATCGTAACATTTTGAGACTGCAGGTCCTGTAGATGGATGATTTGATCAGTCCGGCTATCAGAGTACGGAAGTCTAGTTTAAGGCAGACCGGAAGGAATATTTTGTATAAAAGTGAAACTAGTCTTCTTTCTTTTGGGGGGAAATTTAAATCAAGTATTCTGAATTCAAGCAACATGTGGGATAAACCTTAGTGTTCCTCTATAATCACATGACGAGAAGACAGTATCTTCTCCAAACATTGCGTTTCCTGACGTAAGTATGTTGTTTTTACGGCCATCAAACACACATTAGCCTCTGATATCTACATAAGTTAGTTTGTGTTCTTTGTTTAATGGAATGTTAGCGTCATCATTCCCATTTCATTACTCCTTTGCACTTTAGTGCCACGTCAATGACCCCCTGCCGTTTCACTGGCTTCAGCCTCCTTTTGTCACCCATGGAGACACCTTCACAACACAACACAACACACTTTGCTTGCAAGGCAACTGTGACTTCAATGTGGCTGTGTTTTAAATAAATGGAAAAAAAAAAGCTTAAGAACCGTAAATCAGATTTTCCCTATCACACCCAACTCCCTTTTAACATAAAATAGCTTTTATGTAAATGAAGGTTTCCCCATCAAATGTTTTCATAACCAAAGAACGCTCCGAATACAAAGGCCATGTTGACTCCCTGAATCAGACTGGGTAGAGACACAAACAGGACACTATGGACTGGGAGGGACATTGCAATTAGCTAATTGAATTAGCAGTCTCCGTGGCTAGTAAGATAAAGGCGTGACCTGCCTGTTTGCAAAAAAACTGCCCACAGAGACGCAGATAAACACGTTTTTCCATCTATTTTGACCAAATAAAAAAATTAAATCTGAAAATTGAACTGAAGTTTAACCGATTTCAACAATGTTGCACAGTGAGTGGCTGAAAAGTGATTTTACATTCAGAAAACATTTGTTGGTTCATTGCTTCTGTCCTCCCCCCCCCCCCCCTCTCTCTCTCTCTCTCTCTCTCTCTCTCTCCCTCTCCCTCCATCACTTTTAAGCAGACGTACCAGCCATGGGACAGAAGCCGAAGCGTTGCTCTGCATCGTAGTCTGTTGTGGTTCCGCACCACTTCATGCCATCTCTTCGCCCTTCTGCTGTGCAATCGGTGTAGTTTCTGCCATTATAGAGGAAGGGGAACTGACATATGGCACCATTAGAATTACCGCCTCGAGTCACCACGAATACTGTGGAAAGAAAAATACAGTACCCATTGAAATCATTTCATGATGAGTTATATACACTGGATATTTATCGTGGTAAGAATGTTTGGGGGGCTTTTCAGGGCTGTGTGAACACAAACACAATCTTCTCTTCTCGTATAAGATCTGAGTGATTTCCGTACGAGTTCATAGATCCAACTTGTGGACATGAAGGCAAACTCCCGTGAAGCTTACAGAGGATTACTCTCAAACACTCACCGTTCTTCTCTGTGCAGAAGGAATATTTCTGCTCCGTCTCAAAGTCGGAGGAGGTGGAACACCACAACTGCCCATCACTGCGTCCATCAGAGATACAAGAGTGGTAAGTCTTCCCCTTGTAGACGAAGGGAAACACACAAGGCTGACCTCCAGAGTTACCACCGTATACAGGGGCTGGTCCATCTATACGAAGACAGACACACACACACACAGAGAATAAGACCAAACACGGCAACCTATAGACTCTGTGATTGTTTTGCATTAGGATAGAAAATAAAGTCATAGAATGGTCTCTTACCCCATTGTTCACAGCTGACTCCACTGCCCAGACAGGTACAGATCATTCTCTTGGTCCCCTGGTTCTTAATCCAGCGCTGGCCAATGAAGTACGACAGTCCCGTATCTGACTGGCAGGGTCCATCCCGGGGGGTCTCGGGAACAACGGCAGGCTGGTAGACCGCAGGCTGGATGTTGGTGATGACGCGGGAGCCCGTTCCTGAAATGATACATTGGAAGTGAAATGACTAAAGGCCATGCAGTTAAAACATCTTTTGAACACAGGAAAACAAATCTTTGAATGCTCAGTTCTTTACATGACTAACAACAAACTAATTATTTGTCCGGCATCATATTCCCATGAGAGTGTCTCCCTATCTCTCCCAGTCTCTGTGAACTGTTTGAACACATTCTTCCCACTAAATTTCTCACGTTTCAAATCTCCCTCTCTTATTCCCAGCCCCCCCCCCCCAGGTCACAATCACGAGTTTTGAGATATGCCTTCCTCACTTCACCACATAGTACACTTAGCGCTTCTTATCTCTCCACACAGCATCTGTCTCTGGTATTCATTCTTCTCTCAACACAGGAGGGATGTTATCATTTCTCACCTAGGCCAGTGGTGTGAAGTGAGGCGTGTCGCTCGCACTTCCATTCGCCTCGACCGTTGCCTGTGCAGAGACACTGGAGGATGTGGCCTTGTGCGTCTGGTTTGCTCCAGGTATCTCCAATACGGTAGGAAGACAATGTGTCCTGGTCATTACAGCGATCTGGTAGAGAAATAAAAGAGAAAAAATGTCTTTACGGTTAGGGTTTAGTCCCTTTGGTGCATGCTTCCCAGAGAGAAAACTTCACGTTTACATGCAGAATACATGTGTTAAAGACTACAGCGATCATGTGGGTGATGGCTCCTCCAGGCCACCAGCTGTTGTTGTGATGCTGTTGACTAAAGATAATCATTCATTGAGGACATCCGATACAAAAGCTGGCCGAGGCCACCCTGAAGTCTCCAACATGGCAATAACAGTAAATAAATAACATTTTTGTTTCAGCTGCCAACAGAATTAAGGATGGGAGTAATGGTTCCAGTCAGAAACTCAAAAACATTTATTCCAGAGCCAATTAAAATCCACAGACAAATGTGTTGAAGTAAAACACAATACATTTGACTTTCTGCTTGTGCAGTTTGAAAATGAACTAGCTTTTCAGATTATAAAATACATACAATTTTTATATTAAGAGTTATAATGTTTTTTTTTAAGTTGTATTAAAGTGAAGTTATTTTGTGTGATGGTACCAAGACAGATTTAAAGGGTGTCTTACTCCTGGAGGTGCATGTGATGCGCCCACTTCCCTCTCCCATACAGGTGCAGTCCACTACCATCCACCCCTGGTACGGCTTCTCCCACGTCTCCCCAACAACATAGGACGTTCCAGCCGAGTTGTCATAACAACGCTCCGCTGGGGTAAAAAAAAAGACACCTTTTTTTTTAAATCCTCTAATTCAAACAAACCCAAATAATAATATTAATGCGACATTCTCTAAACCAAAAATAATGAATGAATAATCATGACAATCAATATTGTTTTTATTGGCCAGTTAAGCAGCAATTCGTCCAAAACTTTGCGGTCTGTGACGACTCACCGACGGGTTTGCAGGTCCACTCCCCTTTGCCATTACCAAGACAGACACACTCCAGCATGTAACCATCTGTTTCATGGGGCCTCCTCCAGGTGTCACCTATCTTATATGAAGCCCCGCCCTCATGACAGCGGTCTAGACAGTTGGGGGGGGAGGTGATTAGATAGAAGCATGTTCATCTCTTCACAGAAAGACAAAGACAATAAATAAAAACACACACACACAGTCATCCTCTTTGTAACTATCCAGCTAACAGCTAACAGCTGCACAGCACCAGTTGCTGACAGGATGTAGCGGATACGAAGACCGACCAGTTTACTGGCATCCGTCTGGAAAACCAGGAATATGCACGAGCTGGGATGTGTGGTCTGAGGTTAGACTAGCTAATAGTAACAGGACAGCTTCAACACACAAACTTACTTGCAATGGTGCAGCTGATCTTCCCCCTCCCAGATCCAATGCAGGTACAGTCCCAGATCATGCCCTCCTTGGGTCTCTCATAGGTTTCACCCACGGTGTAGAATAGCTGGTTGATTTTATCGTAACACCTTTCCACAGCTGCAGCGGAAAACGGAAGAAGAAAAAAAAACGAGCTATAAGGAGGGAACAGGAGATGGACAAATATCTGACTTGTTTTTTTTTCTTTTTTTTTCTATGAGATAAATACATGCAAAGTAACCTTCAGGTTTGCTTTTGCACTTGATTCCAGCAACCCCGTGACAGGTACAGACCAGGATGCTACCCAGATACGGCCGATCCCATTGGTCATTAATGCCATACAAGTGGCCATTCTCTAAACAACCATCTGACAGGAGGGGAAAGAGAAAAAAAAGTTGATGAGACAAAGTAGAATCGGCCAGCAGGAGGTTGAATAAAAACGCACATCCTCTTTTTGGGCCGACACCCAAACACATACACTAGGGAAAATGTGAGTGAAAAAACACACTCCATCTGCACACCGCTAACTCTGTACCTGCTTACCATGTGTTTTTTTAGGGTGGAAAGACAAATGCAGCCACTGGAAAATGGTCGAACCCTGACTGAAACTACAAACACATGCACTGGAATAAAAAAGACAAATAAACAAACCCTAAAATGGGATTCATCCCTACTGAGGGTCAAAGCTTCAGCCACATCTGTGAAGCTGTGCCTGGATGTGTTAACTCCACTTCAAAGGGCCCAGTGGTTGCTAATAAATCAGATGCATGGAGAAGAGAGGAATTCCATCTAGGAGGAAACGTCTTTGTTCACATCTAGTGGATTCAATTCCTCCCCCAACGTTAAAAATAAAGCCATCTTTGTATTGTTACTACTCATCCCTGAAGCTTCGAGCACACAGATGAAGTTGAGGAGATGACAGAAGTCATCGGCATTGAGGTTAATCCAGTTACTCTGTGAGTCAATCCAGATCGAGATTGTTTTATCTTACAAAACATTACCCAGACTACCGAAATCCCAAACGATGAAACTGCTGGGAAACAATCCTGTTGGATGTGACATGTTTTTTTTTTTTTTTTTTCTGTCTCTAGAAAGAACATGTTAAAAAACAAAAACGAGTGAGAATCATGTAACCTCTCAAACTCTTGACCTCTGATAGGGTTCAGTTTACCACAAAGACAAATGATCCAAGTGCCAATGAATTAGAAAATGAAAACTTACCCTGAGAGACTGAAGGGACGTGATACTGCTGTCCCTGTCGCCGGCTCCTGTGCGTCCCTTGGGGCATGCAGTTCACTGCGCTCCCGACGCAGAGGGCAACCAGCACCCTGGCTATGTGGCTGCCGGACATTCTCTTAAATAAACGAGCCACTCTTTCAAAGCAGATCGTGCTCACAGGTGCTCCGTGCGCTATAAACCGGTGACGGAGAGCCGTCAGTTTCCTGCGTAAAGTTCCTTTTGTTGCGGCGCGCTCTCTCTCCAACCTCCCCGGATCGGTCGGCTCCTCTCTGCAGTCTGCAGGTTACCAGTTGCGGGGGGGGGGGGGAGTGATTTATCTGTGCATGGCTCAGCCGGGGGAGGGAGGTCCAACGAAGAGACCCGACAGCCCACGCAATTACCCCGCAGAAGAAGAATGTCTTTACGCAAATTTCGGGTCGTGAACGTAATGTCCTGGCCGTGACTTAAAGGATGTTGGTGATTAAAAACGTGTGTTTGTTCATTCACATTATTTTAGCCATGTTTCCCATAAAAGACACATAAATTAATTCCTTTGATGTAATTATTCAGCCTTTCCACACATTCTCATTCCATCAATAACTCTTGTCCTCGTTGCTCGGTGATAATGTCATCACATTTTTGCCTGTTGCACCGTCTTGCTGCTGGAGGCCGATGTTGTGCACTCAGCACCTTGGCCTGTAGGGTTTTACACACATGTCCTGGTAGCGATCTGCAAGAATTAGGTCAATGGCGTCAGGGCCTGGAAAATCTCCAGTCATCTAATGTTTCAATGTCTGGAAAGTGTTTAGATGTCCAGGGTTTCAAATGATTCATCAAACTGTTTGCTCCACAAGCACAACTCAACAGGTCAAACCTTTCACTGGCTCCCGTCGGCTGCTTTGTGCACGTATTCTTTCCTTTCTGTCTGTCTATTATTGATGGAGGGATGAACGATGGGGTTAAAGCCCTTGTCTTGTTGGCTGCTTGCTTGTAAAAATGTGAACATCATTGGGATTTCAGCTGGTTTGAACTGGTGGTTTTCCATTTAAAGTGAGTCATGGAGAATGGTAACAATGAATCACGCAATCATTTCCTTTATGCAACTTAACAAAACCTTATGTTAGAAAAATACGTTCCTATAGGCAAAAACAAACAAACAACTGTACTGATCCTATCTGCTTTAAATCACACAGTACAAGGCCTCACTATAGCAGGCCGTGTCCCGAAGCAAATTCAGTGTATGGCATTTATTTTTAAAATAATTTCCTTTTGTATAAACTTCTTAACTGATTTTCCAGAACGTTAGCAGATACTGGAAGAGATTACACAAGATTTGGCAACATATCCTGAACTGAAAGGGGGGGAGAGAAGATAGAAGGAGTGCAAGAAGGAAAATCAGGAGAAAAGAGTGCTGGAAAGGTGAAAGGACTAGAACAGAAGTCCCAAGAGAGGGTTTCAGTCTATGTGTAAAGGCTGCAGGATGCATGAATAATCCTCAAACAGTGGGAGAGTAGGGCGGAGGAAAAGAGAAGTGAGATGATGAGAGTGTCCAGGGAGGGTTGATTGAAAAATTTGGCCTATTTATTTTCTGATCTGTCGAAATCATAACTGTAAATTTGTGATTGCGTTACACAAGACGTTCACAAAGATTGTCATCATAAAGAGGGCAAGGGTGAGGACAGGGGTCACAGCTGTTATCTCCTTCCACGCAGCTGTTTTCAACCAATGTTTTACATTATACGAATAATCTCCACTCTCCGGTTTAGCATCTCGAAGTGTCCATTCCTAGCATATTATTGCAACATCAAGGAGATGGCGCCAGCTCTTCTCATTTTACACTATTCCCCTACCGTCAACATTTTGGACATTATTTTCCACATTTAAAATGCATTATTTTCCGTTACCTGCATCTTTAATGTTCTAATCTGTTTTCAATACTTGATTAAATGTTTTCTGGTAAAAAAAAATTCGAGTCAAATCATCCTTTAAGCACAAAAATGAAAAAGGTTTCTCTAAGAAGGCTCTCAAAGTTTTTCTAGAATAAAGGATACAGAAGCTCCTTGAGTCTACATTTCAATTCTCAAATGACCAGAATGTGCAAAGCATGGGGACGTCAGGAGCTTTAGTGTGGGTTCATGTACATTTTTATCTGAAGAGGATTTCGTGTAATCCATGATATGTTTTTTTACTTCATAATCCGATGCCAAACCTGCATGTTTCACATCTGTTTTTCATGTCACTCCCAACATTCCTAAGATTTAACACATCTACTGCAGTGGAAAGGTAATTTCCAGGAAGGAAAACTGGATGAGCATTAATAATAATTCATCCATCCGTCTTCTCCCACACATAGCGAGCTGGAGCCTATCCCAGCTTGCTATGGCAGAGAGGTTGGCAACACCCTGACTGTGTTGCCGGCGCATAGCAGGGCCACACAGAGACAGACAACCATTCACACGCACACTACGGACAATTTGGAGTAGCCAATTCACACAAATTGTATATTTTTGGAGGTGGAAGGAAACCGGAGAACCCGGAAAAACCCCACTTGGACACGTGGAAAATACACAAACTCTGTCTGCACATACAGGATTTGAACCCAGTACCTTCTTGCTGTGAGGTGACAGCACTAACCACCACACCACCATGCCGCCACAATCACAACAATAATCATCATGGGTTGAACAAATATGAGCGGCATCTCTGATTCCCTTTAAAAAATGGCACCAGTTATATGCCCCCCCCCACCTACATTATTTAATTGGGGGGGGGGGGGGGGGGGTTGTGGTCCACAGCGGATGATGATCAAAAGGAAGCATTTGTTGCATCAAAACATCAGAAATGTCTCTTCCCTTAACAGAGAAGCTGTTTGCATTTAGGCAAACCATAAAACAGTTTAACGCTATTAAAGCCGCGGCACGCTGTCAGGATTAAAATGTAATCTAATAACAGCCAGGCGGTCAAACAGCTGATGTACAAGACCAAATTCTTCACAAAACGTTTGAATTAGTTTTTATTCTCTGTCAGCATATCTTCTGTGTCCCTCCCCCTTTGCTTTCTCCTCTTTTCCCACCCCCTTCACCCTGCCCCCCTCCCCATGGGAGATGAGGTAACAGTGTGAGGAAAGATGGAGTGACTCCACTCTTTTCTCCGCCAGGTTGGTTCTGGTTATCTTTAAACTGTTGGACCTGGTTAGAATGGCAGAATAGATCATCCTTCACCTCCCTCTGCTTCTCTCCTCATTTGTCTCACTATCACAGGAGCCAATTTTACTGAATGGCTCTGGAGATGAAAGTGCAGTAGCAGTTTTGATGGTAACAAATGTATTAAACGCAGACGCAAGCTTTATGTGGAAGGCTGTAGGTTTCCCATCCTATGCTGCTCCTGAGATTTGGAGATTCGACTCTCTGTGCGATCCATCTTGTTGCCATTTGTTTAGCAGACGTGAAAGACAATCACAAGAGATCACAATAGAGCGTGAGAACAGCATGGCCCACGGCCACCTCCCACTGCCATTAGCTGCAGAACGCCACGGATACGAGTGAATCGGACGTTCGACCGCCGAGAGGCAGGAAACTTCAAACGCGTCATGTACGGTAACGCATGATGTTATTCATGAATATGAAGGCTGACTTGTTCTGTTTGAAGACACATGACAACATAAAGCTGTGCCATGAGGACAGGAGTCTCATTGGTCTCATCTAAATGAAAACATTGACAATTGATCATAAGAATACTATTTCAAACTTTTTTACATCTCATTTTCAAACACTAAATTCACACCATTACATGGCATTTCAGGTAAATACGTTTATCTTAACTTTGTTTTTTTTTCATGTTTGGACTCCCCCCCCTACATATCGTTTTAAATGTCTCAAATGTTTCAAATCTTTTCTTATACGAGCCCTCATGTAGACATCATGAAGATATTTTATTTTAAGTTCAACTTAGTCAATGTTTTTTCTTTTGCACTTATGTTTCCTTTCTATTTCTTTCTATTTTTAATTTCTGATTTTGCAAATGAAATGAACTGTAATTTGGTGCAGACTGAATTTGTGTGCATGAATCACAGTTGTTTAGCATTTTGTTATGCAATGTCAGTGTAATTTCAAAGCTTTATGTTTAGAGAGATCACTCTGGAAAAAACAACACCAAACTTTAGGACTGCTGTCGTCTGTAAGGTTTGAAGAATAAGACTTCATTGAAAAGCTACTAAACAGCTGCATTAAGCAAACAGCCAATGAGAATAAACTGACTGTTTGATCCTTCACTGAATTCACTTTGGTCCAAACAACCTGAAGTGGAAAGGATGCTCACATTTACTTTGGGTTTTATGAATGCATCCTGTTTCTTTCTGCTCCACATTTAGTTTTAGTCTTTTCTCTCTCTGTGTTTCTCTAAAACTCACTTTCCTCAAACGCTTCCTCTGTCCAATTGTCCCCCCTCCTAAACAAACAGATGATGTCATCACTGCAACATTTGGTTTATCTCCTTGTGACAGACCATAATGCACCAGGCTGTCGACCCCCCCCCCCCCCCCCCCGTGGGGAACTCGAGCTGGATGGGAGGAAGTTAGGAGTCAGAAGGGGGTATGGTGGTGCATGTGTGTGTGTGTTTGTGTCTCAGCCAGCAGATCTTGCAGACAGATGTGAATTGTACTGTATCCCCACAGTACCATAAAAGTATATTCTCCGCCCTAGTTTTCTAGTCCCCCCCCCCTTTCAGCGTCATTAACCCCACCTCTACTGACAATCAAATGGATTTGCTGGCTCACATTACACAAATATCAAAATCCAAAGCCAATGAAATCATTCAGATTACCGACACATGTAACTTAATCTCCTCACTTAAATGTCTCGCAACCCTAAAACTTGCACACGACAAGATTTCGTTAAGAGTAATGAAAGATGTTTTTACGCGTTTGCTCCACCTTCTAACAAGGTGGAGGCTCATGGACACAAACATGAAACAAGCCTCTTGTTTTTTGCTGGCAGCCACCTTAAATAGTTGCACCAGGCTGTCCAGGTGTGCCACATCACTGCTGACGACCATCCAGAGAACAACAGTCAGCAACACAAGGTGCATCCA
This sequence comes from Brachionichthys hirsutus, assembly GCF_040956055.1. Lineage (NCBI taxonomy): Eukaryota > Metazoa > Chordata > Actinopteri > Lophiiformes > Brachionichthyidae > Brachionichthys > Brachionichthys hirsutus. The sequence goes on along the minus strand of NC_090908.1, from coordinate 8,922,025 downwards.
CAGGGTCGTCACAGTGTGCATCCCATAATTGGTTCATTTATTCTTGCGTTTTACTCATTTGGACATGATGTGTCTAGTTTGCAGCCGGATCATTAAATTCTGCAGATCTAGCTCCACCTTTCTTCATCATCCTCTATTTGTCTTTATTCGTGCTTTCTGTCCCATTTATTTCCTTGCTTACTTCACTTGTTTGTCTTTCACACTCATTTCTTCTTCTCCTTATTTACCATCTAGCTTTATTTCCCCTCCTCCGTCATAGTACTCTCCCCCTCCTCATTCATAGTACTCTCCCATTGCTCAAGGCTTTTTGTGGTGGCAGTGTGTGGACCATCATAACTCAACTGCCTGACATATGGGCATCAAGGACGAACTAATTTATGTGTGTGTGTGTGTGTGTGTGCGTGCGTATAACACCCAATGCTTGTTGTTATAGTCAGTCATTGTGCCATTTTCTCTTGAGAAACCTCCTCTTCTTTCTTTTAGAGCTGTATGATATCATTGCGCACACAGCAAATTCATTTCCGGCATTTACTTGGGATGGAAAATGAATCTAACCTTGAACAGAACATTCATAAAAAGTAACTCAGCCTCTGGTAGAGCTCTCTCACCTCATGTGCACATTTTAACACTATATATGGCAGAATTAGCTGTTTTTGAATGTCTGCCTCTATGTCAGAAATGTAGATGCTGCTGGGTTTTCTTTTTTTTTTAGTTGGCTCCCAGATTAGGTTTCCCAGATTAGAATACTATGTGTTTCATGCTTGAAATTACTGTGTTAAATAGAGGAGAAAAGAGGCTTTAAAAGCTTCTTGGCAGACTGAAACATGTTGCCTTTTATTGTTGGTTGAATGGACAGAGAGCTCTTTGGACTGCCTAAGAAAGATGTATGAGCTCAGACAGTGACCTGACTGACCTGGAAATGTTTAACAGGCTCATTTGCATATTTGGAACCATAGTTTTAAGAAAGGCTGATGTAGATATAATAATAACTTATTATATTTTTTATTATTAATTTTTTTTCCAGGGATACTATTGTCTTCTAAGATGAATTACAGGTGGACGCTTTTTAATCCCACTGCAGTAATTTTTCCTAATGTCAAAATTGATCATCTTGTGAGATCTCAGTAAGACAAATGCAAATAGAATCATTTTACAGTTAGCATTGACTATTTTCCATTGATTACAATCTGCAAATTTCACTTCAGCGACCAAGTTAGATTTGGATTGGTGTTTCCGTGGTTACGCCATAACACAGGAAAGGAATTCCTATAAATAAAGCAATGCCACTCTGCATTGTGCTCTAATGTGTTTACATGAGTCATTATAATATCCTAGAAAAAAAACAGTCACTGAGTACAGAGAGCATGGAAAGGTAGCCGAACTGGGAAATGATGACGTTCCTTAAATGTCTGACTCACTTAACATCGTGTACTATTTAAGTGTAGAACTAAAAACATAGAGGTGTATGAGTACGTCTGTCCCTACAAATCAATGGTCTCATGTGTGTCTGATGCTCGGATTCGAGGCAACAGCGCTTACCACTGCGCCACCATGCTGCCCTGTTTCAATACACAATAGGCACAAATTATTATACACTAAAGGTGAAGGTGCTGTTAAAACATAAATATTGCAGTAACTGGAAAGTCTTTACATGAATGCAGCAGCTTGTATTTAGTTGCAGAGACAAAACATTTGTGGGTGGGTACAGGGTTGGGACGCCTGAAATCTGATTGGTGGTGAGAATTTGTCTGCATCAAGAGCTATTGAAATTAAACGTAATGCAACTAATCTCACCAATATTACATAAGATAAACAATAATACAAGATGATGAATGAATGCATAATAATTATAATATTTATAATAATTTTGGTACTATGGGTAATTTTTCAGTGATATTTGATTTACTGATTTGGGTCTATTTACCAGTGTCCTGCAGTTCGGTACTCGGTAACATAATACATGGGTTTTCTGTGTGAAAGATCCCTAAAATGAAATTGCAGATTTCTTTCTTAACTCTCGTTTTGAATGTAAGTGTTACATCATAACCTGCATGAGTCAGTTTGGTCTGGGTGGAAACCAATGACTGGAACGAGACTGGGAAATCTGCAAGGACATGGAAACACACACATTTCCAGATGGCTCTTCTGCACTTTACCAGACTCACTGGTAGCACTGGAAATACATCAACTGGCTGGGGAAGAAAGAGAGGTGGTGTGTGTTTATGGTGATGTAACCTTTATTAACCCATGTGCGTGTGTTCTTCACAGTATATTTACAGCATCATAAACTGACTACTATGTATCACTGCATGTTTACTTCACGTTGGTGCTCGTAATAACTTGTATATTGAGTAATTAATTACTTCTCCAGACATGTGGATATGCCATAAGCAATAATGAAATATATTTGGCGACAGAAAGAAAGGGAAAGAGTGAAGACAGGGAAGGAAAAGTAGAACATGAGCGGAGAGGGAAAAGATAGGAGGGTAAAGGGAAGATGGAAATGTTGAATAAATGGAGTAATAATCGCACAAAGACTTCTTCTTTTTATTTAAATCTTTATCTCGGGGGGGGGTTAAAAAAGAAGACATTTGTGTGAGTTCATGTGGACAGTAAATATTAGAAGTCCAGAGACGGTTTGGCTTCCTCTCATGTCTGCATTAGCCTAAGAAGAAGAGCCTCTATTCCTTTCTCAACCGTCCACTGAACCAGGACAGATAAAGCAGGTCAGCCCTTTTGATGCTGTGCAGCGACCTGCCCGTGAATATCTGCTCTGCTATCAAAACAGAAGAGTGACTGTGTTAAAGACGGCATGCAGACCACTTTCCCAAAGAGTTTTATTAATCCCTCTGGTAATATATGGAGCAGAGTGAGGAGAAAATGAGCAGGGACGAATGCCAGACTCCAGCAAAGGTACAAATAGTTTTCATCTGCTGCAACAGCCCTCCTACTGCAATACACAGTAATCTTATATAAATACATCATCATAAAAGAACAGAGAGGAACTGTACAGCAATCATTCTTATAGTGCAGACCACCGGGACCCTAAAATGAGGACTCAAGTTTGCAACTTGGACTTGAGTCACACTGAAGTCACTAGTGTGGGACTTTAGACTCGTCATCAAAAGACTAAAAAATAATAAATGAACATTTAAATTTGGAATACATTCAATGTGAAATTCAGAATTCAGTACATGAAAAATATTTTCCCAAATAATGAGCAGGAGCATTTAGACTTTTTGTACATTCCAAAAGTCGCCTCTGAATGAAGCAAAGAAAGGCTGATCATTTTCCTGTGGTGTTCTATTTCCTCAAACGTCACCGCAACGCAGCCGAATGGACCTCAGGAAAAACTGATCACATCTGCGATTAATGCTCGAAAAGGATGAGTTCAAGGGCGGGAGCGTTAAATCGATTTCACCCACTATCCCCCCCCCACTGTTTTGATTTTTTCACAGTATAATATGCAGCCATTCATGTTTCCTCACAGTCTAAGAACAAGCTTCTGGAGAACCTGGGGAGCTTCTTCTTTTTATGTGGTAAAGTTTTATTGTTAGAGACGTTTAATAGCTAACATGTAAAAGGATACACCACAATGAAAAAAAAAAGTTTGGATTGTTCAATTGTGTCGAAAGAAATGATTCACCACATTTTTTTGAATCCTCTGAAACACTTTCCCCCACCATAGATGGACATAGTCTGCAGTGTTGTTTGTGAGTGCGTGCATGACGGCATGTGTGCGTGCACTCGGGCATAGCAACTGTATCACTTTGTTTTTTGAAACAACATATGTCTGTTGTAAAATGACACTTATTAAAAACAACGGTCCCGATGACCGGCTTCAAAGCCAGCAGAGTCAGCACACATATCCAGTAGAACCACCTATGCAAGGAAAGTGAAGGCAGGCTATGAAATGATTGGTGGTATTTTACGAATAACATTCCTTCTAATCAGAACCTTTTTGAGTTTAAACAAAAACACACCTTTTTTTTGGTGTGCAAATATCCAAACATATTAATAGTTTCCCTCACTTGCACAAACTGAGACGCTATAAATCAATAAAATATTATTGTAGGTCAATCACATTATTTTTTTTTGTGCTAATGATAATCATTTAAACACAGATCTAGGACTACACTGATTTACAACATGACCAAGTCTAACTCTTGCAGTGTGAGTAAATGCAGCGCGGCACAGTCATGGTTAATTGTCGTAAATGGTGTGAGGTGCATCTCCTGAAAGGACTCGTTTTGTAATTATGATCTTCACTTTTAGTTTTGGATGAGATCTTTCCACAGATCCGTGCACATCTGCAAATGAGGCTTGTTTCGACTTGTCAAACGTTATTTCCCAGCTCAAACTTGTTGGAAACAGTCACCGCTGCCAACCACAACACTGCATACATGTATAATCATCCGTGCAAGTCACACAGGAAGATCTCAGTGAGGCTGTGGTACTGAGGTACTGGAAATGTGTTGAAGTCATCTGGCAGAAGAGTTTGTCATTTCCTTTCCTTCATGCATGTCTCTTGTTTTGCTTTCTCCTTCTCCTCTTCTTTCCGTGTTAAATGTCCTTCACCCTCCAGAACTCTTTCACTTTTTAATCCTCTTTCTTCAGCATCGTTCCATCACAGCTCACGGCCGTTTTTCTGTTTCTATTCTTTCATCCACTGTCTCTTCCTCTTCTTGTTCAATCAGCTTCATCCTCCTCCCCTGCCTGGGTGCCCGAGAGCCGCCATGGAAAATCCGGCCCTCTATCGGCACTACAGTCGCTATTAAAGAAGATGATGCTTGAATAAGGATGGGCGTTTCCATATGGATGCGTGCTTCTGTGGGTTTCCTGTAACCGTGCCACACCCACTTAATCGATCACGATAAGATCTGGCCTTACTAGAGTTACAGAAAGTGTGCCCAACATTTACGTTAGCCAATACAGATAAACATTTAATTGACTGTCTTCGGGGGTTGCTAGGCAGAAAACGCATATCCCCCTTTGAGAATTTCCTCACATCAAAGAGAAGCAGATACAAGCCTGATTTGTCATGTTTTATCTTCTGTCTCCCGTTTAATCTTTGTGCCTCCTCCCCTTTGCTCCCCGTCTCTCCTCGTCGCTTTCCCTCTCCTCCTTTCTCCAGTTGCCTTGAGGGGCTTCATCGTCCCCTCTATCAATAAACAAAGACGAACCAGACCATTATGTCTGTGTATCCCAAGCTGCAAGTGATACTCACTGGATTCAGTCGTGCAAATAAACCCAAGCCATCAAGTAAATTAAATGGATTTAGCTCGCAGCTTCTTCGCTTTTCTAACGTGTTGGAACTGGTGCACATTTTTACAGTCGAGGATGCAATGTGGCACATGATTTGACACGATTCTCACCATTTCAGACTCACTCAATCTGTAAAATATGATGTTGTTGCTCGGTGAAAAGGAGGATTTCGACCCAGAAAGGCGAGCGCAGTGATGAAACTATGCTAATGAGTGTAATTATCCGGACGCAAAAATCATAAAGCGTCCCTCTGGAGACTTACAGGTGGCCCAGAAGCGAGATGATTACCAGGCAGGGAATGAAAAGAAAAGAGCTGCATGATTGTTAGAACATTTTCTGACTGAACAGAGCAAAGAAAAGAGCATGAGAATGTCCTTGATTTACTCTTTTCTCAAGGCAGGAAGTTTACCAGACGCTCCACAATCTGTATATCAGAATCCTTCTCCTCCTCCTACCCATCTTTCATGCCCCTCACCTCCTCCGCCTCTCTTTCTTTTTCAGACATCTATCTCCTCGCTTCCTCCGCTCTCACCTCCTCACCCTCCTCCTCCTCCGTCTCGTCTCTAATGTCATCTCCCTCCAGCCCACAATCTCTGCCTCCTCCTTTCCACCATTTTATAAACAGAGATTATGGAATCAGCTAAGTCCAGTAAGGTCCTGGCAACTTTCCCTGCATTCAAGAACATTTGTATAGCAGCCCAGAAAAGAAAAGAAGAAAATCAATAGCAAGTCATAATTATAGAATGATGAGAATGATTACAGTATTACAGTATTGTAGAAGAGGAAAAAAGAGCTATGGGAGAGAGGCTGAATATGAACAGGAAGCGTCGCCAGCGCCTTGCGGGGCAATCATTGCTTGACCACATAAAGTGTTGAAAACATTTTTGAAAAGGCTTTGTTTAGCGATGGTCTTTGGGACGTAACTCCGCCGTTAAATGAGGATCACCTGCAGGAAATCTGTAATCTTCTCAGGTTTGTGGGGGTTTGTTCCTTGTATTTCATGCTTCCATGCACTCCCTTTACGCGTTGCATGATTCCCTGTGTTCTGTGTCTGACCTCTTTGCCTCTCGTTGTCACACCTGCTCCTCGTTCCCTTCGTCACCCTGCCTCCTTATCCCTCCCTCCTTCCTCTGCCGGTTTGTTGTACCTTACAGTCACGTTCCAGCCTCTTGCTCAAGCCGTAGCCTTGTTTTGGAACCGTTGCCTGTTTTTCGGACCTCGCCTTTTGCCTGCTGGTTTGGATACATTTGCCAGTTTGGACTGCCTTTCCGTGTACCGAGCCGTCTGTGCTTCTGCATCCTGACTCCATACCAATCTTCAGCGTTCCTTTACAATCGCGGTGATTCTCTATGTAAATCTCACTTCCACTTAAACGAAAGGATTAAACTTAATCCCTACTTTGGCTCCGACGTGATGTCATTGAGAACGTTGAGGCAGTCGCGGTTCATTAATGATGCATCACAGCCAGGAATAACAAACCAAAGACTCCATCACTGTGTTGTCTGAAAACACTCTCATCCCACTCTGGGTTAAATGCATAAGCCTTGTATCAACATTAGAGTTCACACAGGGAGGAGAGAGATGCACACACACACACACACACACACACAATTTTTTTTTTTTTAGATGCTTTGGTTAAAAGCAGCATTAGATCCCTTTAGAACCTCTCTCCCATCTGCATGCGTTCATCACCTTGCGGGCTTCTAGGCGTGGATCTTGCATCTCTCCCTCTCTGCCTTCACGTCCAAGCAGCTGACTTTCCTCTCTGCCTTCCACCCCCCCCCCACGCCGCCTGACCGCCGCTGCTTTCCTGCTCTGTCATTTAAATGCTGCGACTTCTTTCTAGAGGAACAAAGTTCTTAGATGCTGAGCTAAATGAAATGCATGCAAATAAACACGCATTTACAAACATGTTTGCATTGATTTCGGGGACACTGTGTCCAAAATGAACCCACCTTTCACCCTCCAGATGATTCATGGTCTGGTGACTTATGTTTAGTCCTCATGGGGAAGGCAGGTCCCCACATTGTTTTATGTCCCACAACATGAGCGGCCACACAAATTCAACATGAAGACTGATCTTTCTGTTACTTGTTAAGTTCTTGTGGCCATTTTCAGCGACACAATGTTTTCATTTTAGTGGGATTTATCTCAGTATAATAGTTTTCACATTCAGACCGAGCTGGTTGCTCAAAGCAAGACGGCATGATCAAGCAAAACCAACTTGTGGGATTTCAGAGACAAAGAAAAAGATAAAAGGCAATGTTTTCATCCTCCACCCCCCCTAAAGTCAAACATGTGCCTGTCATTATATTCCTACACTCTAATGTGTGTTTAAATATGTAGAAGGAGTCTAACACTAGAAAACGTTACTATACATCCATAGAAAGTAGACTTAAGGATGAAGGAGACATCGGATGTCCAACCTGTGAAATGAAAAATAGACAAACTTACCTTTGTCTACCATTCAAGCATGACCAGCTGTGTTGCATGCACAATCAACTTTTCAGATCATTTTACTTTTAAGTTTGGCAATAAAACAAAAACAGCCAGCCACAATACTAATATGCACTCAATCAGAATTTCTCAAAAGTCTAACAGACTGCAGGAAAGCATGAATGAGACAGACAAGGCGTAAATTTATGAAGAGACTCTGATAAGGCCGCTGATTAAAGCTTTCCCCCTCATTTGACCCCTGTGAGCAAATGGCAGCTGTTTCACAATGAGCTCACATTGGTGGAAGCCCAGTATATGTCATGTCTGCTTGTGTGTGTGTGTGTGTGTGTGTGTGTGTGTGTGTGCGTGTGTATGGAAGCACCAGAGTGGATTTCTGTACAGTGAGTCACAGACACACACACACCTATACACACAGATTTCCGATGTTCTGATGTGGCTGCTCCTTTATGCACCATCAAACTCGTATCCTCCAGGAGGATCAAGTTGTACTACTACAGTATTTACAGATGTAGGAAATATTTGGGTTATTACGGCTGATGATGAAACTGCAAGAAAAACACAAACACATTTTGAAATCATTGAAACTATAAAGAGCCACTGAAATCAGCACCCATAGGAGTTATCTAACCTTCTAATTTGAATGCATCATCATCAAAAACGTGTGGAGACAAGCCTTGACTGAACATATCACAGCATCGGAGGTTCATTGTAAAAATAACAGGGGACGTTTGGAGGAAGAAAGATGGAATGTAACCAAGAAAATAATTTTAATTCATTCAATTAAAAGCAAAGCACAGGTAGTCTGCCTAGGAGATAGGTGACTCAGCCACAATATCATTTTTTGTGATATAATACCAGATAAAATGAGCCTTTTCATGCTTTTGTCTCCCGTTATTTTCCTGTAATAAATCCATCAACCTTCTGTAGAGACTTTTTACAGCTTTCAGCTCTTCCATAAAGGTTCGAGTAAACTGGGCTTTATTCACTGACACGTGAAAACGACAACAGTTTGATAAAGAAAAGGTGTCTGAAATTTTTTTTTTTTATTTGAGAATAACATTTCACATAATAGTAGATGGAAGAGCATTAATAATCAGTGAGTAATGTTGATACGGTTCTTTAAATGCTGAAGGCCTCAACAGAAATGGATTATTGAGACAGTGCTGTAAAGCCTGGACAGACAGCTGGCAAGGAGCTTTGGTTTTCAAAATAAGATGCTCAATTTAAAATGAGTAGCATCCCAGATGGAAACCAACATATGAATCAAAGCAGAAGAACTGGAGGAAGATAAAGGGTGCTGTAAACTCATCTAAAAAGACAGACGTGGAATTTGAAGTCACAATTTCCTGGTCTGACTAATCATGTGGTTGATAGAATCATGGAATCAGAATAGGATTTCTATTATTATTCCAGAACTGCTTCCATAGAAGGCATGCTCTTCAGGGAATGACCTCCCAGCTGTGGCACATGTTTTCCCATGTGTTATTAAACACACACACACACACATCCGGTGGTGATGTCTCGACCATATCCTTGTTCTGTGATGTGAGTGCGTTGCTTCCCGTTTATTTGACCTGGTGCACCATCATTACACATGACATCATCCACAGTCAAAACGTCTGTTACAACAGAAGGCGTCTCTCCTTCTTCTTCGCGGATGCAGTCTGCGTGCCGTCGGGAAACAAAACGCTGATTCATGTCAGAGGAGCATGAGTGGGTCTGGATGTGCGGCTGCTTAGCGGTTGTGGCAGGAGGTCAGGTAGTTTGAACATCACCAGTGCTGACGGAAAGCCCAGCCAGGTGAGCATATGTGGGAATGATTCACTGTCTGGTGTTCCCGGGAAAGAAGACAGAAAACGTGAGGCTGACAAAGGGGAATCTTTCTCACCTTGTTTTAGCCAAATGTCCTTGTGAAGAAGACATAAATCCGGCTTCGCTTTTTGCACCCGAGATAATCCACAAATTGGCAGCACATATACAAATTAAACAAATCATCATCGCAGCCTTCCACGACTGTGTTGGAGGTGTTGACCGCGTTGGTTTTTGATACAGTGCCTTCGAGAGATGCTTTGTCGAAAGATTTGAAACAAATATTTACTTCTTTGTTGGGGTTACCAGGAAATCATTGAAATCGCTGTCATCAATACGTCATCATTTACGATTGATGCATCCAAACTGCATGAAGTCATTCTGTAACAGAACAAAGCCTACACTTGGAGTTAAGGGAATTACTGAAACAGATGTTATACATATACTTGTGCATATATTGTACGTATATGGATCATTTATTCTCATGCAAATATCTACGCGTATAAGATATATTACTGTATCTCACTATTAAACATATATCCAGGAATGTTGGGCTTGTAGAAACATTCTATTAGTGCTATTGTCGGATGGCCTGCAGTGATTCTGACCATGGCCTCAGTAACAATATGCATGTATGCATGTGGTTAGCTAATCCCCTCTAATTAGGTTTAATTTAAGGGAAATAAATCAGGATCTTTAAAGAGCTTCCAGCGATCCACCACTGATGACCATAGACATACCAGAGAACACACCCTGACCAAAGCCTGTGTGTGTGTGTGTGTGTGTGTGTGTGTGTGTGTGTGTGTGTTTTCCGGCGCTATGAAGAAAAGAGACATTGTAATAAATTGTGCACTTCATTTTCATTTTACTTTGTATAACATATACAAATACTCTGTATTTTGGATCTGTGATGAACTGGCGACTTGTCCAGGGTGTACTCTTCAGATGGGATAGGCCTCAGCACCCAGGGACCCTGCAAAAGGGCCAACTGTTGTAGATGGAACTGTAAATCTAGTAAATCTAGCTGAAAACAGCTTTGTAGTTGGAAGATTTGATACTGTAAATTGATCATTAGCATTGCAAAGACATTGGTACATTTTGCTTCATTATTTAAACTGCTTTGCGAGTTATATAGACCTCAAATCTACTGGAAAATTAGTTTAGAAAAGTCGTCCTGAAGGTTTGACTTGGAAGCTTCATAATAAAGTTGCCTCTTACTGAGCAGATTCTTAACCTCTGACCTTCTGCAGGAGCTTCACAGGTCAGCAAAGCATTTACATCGTTCTCCAAACATCCGTTACAAATGTGTGTGTGTGTGTGTGTGTGTGTGTGTTAATGTCATGGGTGTAACACCATCTTATCATAAATTACTCTGCCAAATAAACAGTGGAGGCTAAAAGGGAGTCCAGTATAGAAGAAGGTAAGAATTCGTCCTGTAGCCAATGGCTCTATTTTTACCTCCGTCAAGGAGGTTATGTTTTTGACAGTGTTTATTTCTCTGTCTTGATGAAAAAAAAATCTGAAGATGGGTCTTGGTTAATCTTAGATCCCTAGATTACATTTTGAGAAGGATCCAGATTTTCCCATTTACTTATAATGGAGGGGGGGGGGGGGGATCCTGTCTTGTAAAATATGCATTCAATTCACTCACCAAGAATCACAGTCATAAAGGAGTCTGATATGCACTATCATAAAATGTCTGATCCAGAATGAATTCAGGAAAAATATAAAATTTTAACATTGAAAACTCCATTTATGAATTCACATTAAAGAAAATACACAACAAATCTGATTCACTTTTACTTTTCATAGTTTGTGTATGAAGATACTAATAAAAACCTTTTGCTGATGATCCAGATCAGCATCTGGATCAAGGAATTTATTGCGCCTTGGCGGAGGTTTGCGCTCTCCGAGTGCTTTTCTAGTTATGAAATGGGTTCTGTGTTCAATCAAGCCGTTACAAATTGACCTGTACTGTACTGAACAACCCAAATGAATCGTTGTGTATCAAATACCTGATGCTTAACCCTATCTGACTTGTCTGTGAAAGACAACATCACACTATATGCCACTTGACAAATCTTTAAGGTCTCTGAATTCATGATAAGAGAATATTCATCATCATTATAGACTATGTCATCACTGCAGGCTCCGTAGTTCAACCTAAACATGGAGGATCCCGAGTCGTAGATTTGCAGCATAAAGCGCCTCAGAATCAAGATTAAACTGAAGGACAGCATGAAGTCAGGATCAGGTCAGTGTGAAATCGTCTCTGCATACACAAGGGAGAGAATGAGAGTATAAGGGAGACGTAGGCTGTGATGAAAGGCAGCTGAGGAAAGAAATGCTCTCTGTATTGATAAATCCTATATGTTTTGCCAGTAAACCTAATCTACAGTACAATTGCGATCGAATCATTTTGATTTCAACTGAATATATTTGTCATTTTTGCACACAATCATGATTTCTTCATGGAAAACAAACGTCATTTAATGTGTTTGAATCCCCTTCACTAGTCGCCGCTGATGCAGCTGAAATTCAGAAACCCCAGGGCAGCCAAACAATGTGATGTGTCTGCCAAGTGACAATAAAACTACGTTTTAAAAATGTTTCCACATCTGAACCCATCAAAAAAAACCACAATGACACGTCTCTGTCGGACCAGCCTCTGACCGGCGCTATTAACTGGATTCTGTTACCGTTGCCACAGCCAGACAGACATTTACCCCCCCCCCCCCCCCCTCATTTATGTCATTATGCTAATCCAAGATAGCCGTCTTTTGGCTGTCGAGTCATGTTTAACAAACAAATGTCAGAATCCAATCTGGTGTCTCAACTCAAGTCGTCTGGTCCGTTTCCCTGGGTGAGTTCTGGGTTGTCTGGCTGACTGGTGACACACGCTGGTAGGAAGGTTTATCATGGTGATTTCAACCTTTTGACAAAGCTACACATGGACACTTACACTAACCACAAATTGACAATCTAAGGCCCCCCCCCCCCCTCTAATTTTTTGACTCCAACTTCACCCTCTTAATCATCTCCTTCTTACTTCTGTCAAAATCATTCCATGGGGATATTTAAGCAAAACTCTGAAGAATGATGTCAGCTTTATTTCATCTAAAGTGCGCACACACACACACACACACACACACACACACAAAGGGTTGTATAATGAGAAAAAGATGCATGCAGCACAATCCTGACAGAGCTGCCAGATGGTTGGTCATGCAGCTTCCCTCCCCCACCGTTCCACATCTGCTTCCCAAACATGGGAAGGGGCCTTGGAGAGAACAATATCTGGGTCAGAGTAAACTCTCTCTGGATGCATGGCGCAGTGTTCTAACTTTGCACCCAGTCCAGAAGTCCAGTCCAAGGGACATTTGATCCCCCACCAGCGCCATATTTGTATCTTCTTCATTTGAGGTGTCAAAGTTCCACATCAGTGTTTCGTTACACTTCTCAGTAAATTATATTAAATACTCTTTATTATTAAATTTTCCTCCTGGAACAGCCATATGCACTAAATAATACAAACATACCACAAATCTGAAATACAAATATCTTAAACTAGCAAAATGCAGTGCTGCGGTTTATTTTCTTCCAGTTTAACCTATCTATGCTGTCCCCTGTCGGACACATCGATGCACTGCATTAGTGAATGCATTGAAGCTGCTGCTCGATGACCAAAAATTACAAATTAAAAAATACATTTAAATGCATTTAATAAACAAATCTGAGCTTCTAAGGCCCACAGAGTTTGTGCTTGAGATAATCTAGCTGGAAGAGGAGCACAGTGAAGCATTTACATTTAAAAGGATTCAAATTAAAGCACATTGTTTTGAAAGGGGGATTCCATATGGTGTGGTTTAAACAAGTAAGCAGTGGCATAAAAACATCTGAAAGATTTTCAGCTTTTATGTCTCCTCTTGCTTTGGATATTTTTCTTTGGCCAGCCTGACAAAGTCTTCAGCGCTATCTAGAGAAACCAGGCGTTCCTGGGAGTGAGAGAATCGTGATGAGAATGAAACAGATCATAGGACAAATATACCAAGTATATGATAGTATACCATGACATATAGGTATCTGCTCTGGTGTCCCGTGTCTGGAGGAACCAGGGAAGTGTGGACCAGCAGCTGCTCCAACAAGGCCGTAACTTTATTAAGATGCTCCTGATCTGGACTGAACTGGCTCTGTCTGTTCACACAGAGCAAGGCTTCTGTCTCGCTCTGATAACCTGCAGAGCGGAAAGGAAGATGGCGTACAGATTTCGGGACAAAACAATATTAGAGCATTAGTAGCATCCAGGAGTCTCACCGAGCAGCAGCAGGATTTTCTTCCATCGAGTTCTAACTTCTCGGCGGGCATAGCGCAACGTGTGTATGTCGTAATTCAGCTTCTCCCATTCCTAGAAGCAAATAAATGTACACTTATCATCCTTGTTTACCAACCCCCCCCCCCAAAAAAAAAATAGATTCATTAATGACCTTTCTGTTTTTGGGTTTGTGTTTTTAATAACAAAAATGGCCTGACAACATGATTAGGAAAGTTGCGTGAATATTCCATCCAGCCTGCATTTCTATTCAGGAATTCATCAACACAACGTCCCCACTGTGCCCGGAGGCCTCACAAATGCTGTCACATGTTTGCCAAACTCACACAGCCCCTATGCAAAGATTCACTGGAGAAGATGTGTCACTCTCAAAACAGAAAAAGCAGAATAAAATGAATGAATGAAAGCTACAAAATGATAAATGTTATCTAAAATGCAAGCCCAAGCTCTAACCAATATGCCACAATTAAATCCACCCTGCACACTATTAAATTGAAAGATTAATACTGCCTTAAAAATACTGTTAGATATTCTTCTCATGTAACTCAAATGGAAATGGCGCCCCATTGTGGCCAAAAATAAAAACTACATGCAGAGTGGAACACTTGATACAGTTTTCCAGCTACACCAGATGATATATTAACAAAATAATCCATGTGTGTGATTATTATTGTATTTTTTTCTTTATTTATGCAGCAGCTCTAGCAGTCAACTGTCTTGTAGCTCACTTTCCTTTTCTATTCTTGTTGTTTCCAATGTGGTATTGTGGAATCCCTTTTAAGTTTATTTACAGAGTGATGGAGAATGTGGAAAGGAAATGAAGAATCGTGTGCAGACAGGCTGGAACGGGTGGAGGAAAGTACCAGGTGTGCTCTGTGATAGGAGAGTGTCAGCGAGGATGAAGGGAAAGGTCCTTTCATCTCCTTTGGAGTGACCAGGTTGGATAGGATTAGAAATTAGGCAATAAGAGGGACAGTGAAGGTTAGACATTTTGGAGACAAGTTCAGAGAGGACAGACATGTCCAGAGGAGAGAAAGGGACTATATGGGTAGAAGGATGCTGAGGATGGAACTGCCAGGGAACAGGGCTAGCGGTCGACCCAGGAGAAGATACATGGAATTATTGAGGGAGGACATGAGAGTGGCTGGTGTTGGGGAGGACGATGAAAAGGACATGGTGAAGTGGAGAAGGTTGATTTGCTGTGGCGACCATTAGGCAATCCCTACCATGTCTCTCTCACCTCTGTAGCTTCTTCAGTCTGGTCTCTCATGTTGATAAAAGTCTGCAACTCTCTGTCCAGTCCTTGTCTGACGGGGGATTCCAAGGATCTGTTCATGGTGGCTCCTGGGCTGCTCTTGTTGCTCCATTGGCTCATTTTCAGAGAGTGTTGCCCAGAGAGGCTCTCTAGGTCTGGGTCGCTGTTGCTGGAGTGATTGGGCAGCAGCTCCGCTTGTCTGGAAGTGGTGGTTGTGTGCATGTTGGAGACAAAGAAGAACTAGAAAAGCACTTGCAGAGCACAGACCTCCGCCAAGCGCCGAAGTCCCCCTATATTGTGATTTACACCAAAAATGACGGCCCTATATTTATTTTATCTATAATTTTAGACTCCTTAACCATGAAGACAAAGATTTAGAAATTGGCTCTCACATTGATGTCATTATTAGTTTAGACGTTATTCACAAACAGCACATTTTCAGTAATGGAGGTTCCTTCTGGATCTAGATCCGTAGCTTTTGAAGATACAATTAATCTGTTTGTCCACTACTAATTCCACAGCGTCTTAGTGAAGGTCAGCAAAAACAGAACCTCCTTTGTGGACGTAATCAGCGATGCATTAATGTATAGTAGGCCAAAACGCAAGTGTATCTAATACGCAAGTAATATCTGCAATCTGGATCTTACTGCAATGTTAATGAAAATTTCAAAGTGATCCAGAATCCAGGATCTATCCGGGATCATCACCAAAATCAGTAATCATTTGTTCCTGGTAACATTCCCAAAATGTCCTGGAATTTTTTATCAAGATCTGTCGTTAACCTTTTGAGTTATGTTGCTAGCAGACAGACAGATGAACACATATCTGGTCTAAAAGCAGGATATTAACAGGCTATTATAATTGTCATCATGCCCATTGGGTAGTCTTGTCTCACCGCAAAATGGAATTCTTCTGCTCCCTGTTGTGTCTCAGATAGTACAGACAGCAGACGGTAAACTTGGCACCCATTGGCCCTTTGCAAAAGTTCTGAGAAATTAAATACCACTGCCAAAAAAATAATTCCAATTGTCCCCAGGAAATCCAAATATTCCCAAACTGACGTGTCCTCATTCAAGAGACTGAAACTAAACACCCAACCAGTATCATTATGTCCCCCCCCCCCCCCCCCCCTCTTTGGGTTTGTCCTGACCGAGTGAGCGCTGTCTCTCTATCACATTATCCACGTGAGTCCCAGCAGGGACTTGCAGCACGCACGGGACAGTTTAAGAAAGAATGTCACATTGAATCTGAGACTCCTGATGTTGCAGAATGCAGCAGAAGAGGCTCCTGCTCCAAAACACAAGGCTGACGGCACAACCTGTGGCTTTGTAGGAGCTGCCTGCTTTATGGCCGGTCCATTAAATGCCTGTTTTCATGCAGGATACATATTTGGACAAGATAAACCGCCATAAAGCTGAGAACGCCGTTAGATATCAGCTGTTATATCATTTTAGTGACATTTCATAAATGTTAATGTGTTACTGGTTGAGAACATTCACTTGTAATAGCGGGACCATGCCTCTGTCGACATGGAATCATGCAGGACTCCAGGTCATCAGGATGGACAAAAGCTGCCCCCCCCCCCCCCCCCCTGGCTGGGACAGGGTGAAGTGCTGCAGGAGCTGTCAGACGACTGAAGGAGAAGATCTCTGATGGAGAACGGGATGCTCACGTTGTGGATAGTAGGATTGTTGCTGTCTTCTAAAAGGTGAGTTGTGTTGAATTTACAGCATACCTGCAGAAATATGAAAGTATAGTAATAATGATGTAATAAGGCTCCGTTATAACAAAGCATTTGTGTGGTTGAGCTGAGGAGCATCTGCTGTCAGGATTAAAGCAGGAAGTACATCAGCTGTAACGCAAACCTTTGGTCCATTGGCTGTAAAATCAACTGATTACATTATAATTTATTGTAACAAGTAAATAAACATGAGTCTCTTTGAAATTCACAGTTTAGCGGAGGGTTTGGAATCAACACGGAGTTATGAGTACACCAAATATCACCCCATGGATGAGGTGGGTGTTTATTCACCGCAACCTTTCCATAGCGGTCCAGTCTCATTTTGTTCCCTTTGCACTTTGATCTTCAAGCATTTCACATGGACATCGGCCAATAATATTGGTGGAATAATAGAAAAACAACCCAGATATTAATCATTACTCTGATTAATCTATGATGCAGATATACGGATGGATGGAAAATGTGGCGCGAGAGAACCCAGAGATAATCTCTTCTGCTGTTTATGGATACACGTATGAAGGAAGGAACATCACACTGATGAAGGTATGGACACGGCTCCCTTTATCAGAACCTGGCTAAAATGTATGGCGGACCAAGACGCTTGAGCTCCTCCTGGAAGACACGTGGATCTCTGCTGTAGTCGACATCAGAGAGCTCTGTCCGGTCCCGTTGCCATGGAAATCTTGTGGCCCACAGTGAAGACCGCACAGAAGGTCTATAAGGCACTTTGTTCACTCTCGACCCGCATCATCTGCTTCTACCAGCTGGGACTGGAGAACCCAGAGGCCAGAGAAAAGAAGGTCGTGTGGGTGGACTGCGGCGTCCACGCTCGGGAGTGGATCTCTCCGGCCTTCTGCCAGTGGTTTGTCAAAGAGGTTTGCACATTGAACTCACCTCACATCCACCAACGGAAGGTCACTCTCGCATGTGAGCGCATGAAACGTTTGTTTCAGATCGCAGCCTCGTATAAAACCAACAAGAAGCTGCGGAAGATGCTGCAGAACGTCGACGTCTACGTGACTCCCGTCGTCAACGTGGATGGATATATTTTCAGCTGGGCCAACGACAGTGTGAGAGCAAACAACCATTTGAGAGACATATGGTATTAAAGTTTTATGATCAGATAAGCTTGCTGTCCTCTGTGACTGAGCATGGCCTCTTCTCATTGCAGACTCGTCTGTGGAGAAAGTCCCGTTCAACTCCCCCTCCGGGCAGCAGCTGCTACGGCGTTGACCTCAACAGAAATTTTAACGCCAACTGGGGAAGTGAGTTTCTTTCATGCCTTCTTTAATCACAGTGTAAATAATTATCCTGCAGCCTCTCGTTAAAAGGGAAGGACACTCCTATGTGTGCAATTCAAACTGGTGTAACCGGCACAGCTTGAGTAGGTCAGAAACCTTGTTAAGAGGGAAGAGTTGGAGCAGTGAGGTAGATTCTTTTTCTATATATAATTAAGTCCAAAATAGTGATGACGTTTGAACGAACATTAAAAATGCAACACTGAGCCGGAGGAACTGACTTTTAAAAACTCAAATACTGATCTGTATTCTAGTTTAAAAGTAAAAAGATAAAATACAGACACGCATTCACATGCAGTTACATTTTTGACATGAACCTGATATACTATCTTGATATTTTTTTGTTTCCATTCTTCCCTCAGCGGTTGGCGTGTCATTTGACAGCTGCTCAAACACATACGGAGGGAAATCAGCGGGGTCGGAGCCAGAGGCCAGCGCTCTGATGGACTTTGTTGGTAACGATGGAGAAGAAATGGCATTAAAAGAAGATCATTATGAAAAGCTTAGATGTGTCAAATACATTTCTATATATATACATGGAGGATTTTACTTTTTTTTTTTTACGCGTATCAACAGGAAAGCTGGTTAACAGAACCCTGTGTTTCCTCACCATCCACTCTGCTGGTCAACTCATACTGTTACCATACGGACACCCTGAGACGTCTGCCCCCAACCACGATGAGCTGGTGAGTGTGTGCACCTCAACAGAAAAACTGTGAAAAAGAAATCAGCAGCTGGCATGCAACCATTCAGTTAAAGGTGTCTGAACCCAGGTTTGCATTTGGTGTGAACTGTGCAGCTTTCAGTCGGTAAGGCAGCGGCAGAAGAAATGAAGAAGGTGCATGGGATGGACTACGCCGTGGGAACGTCTCCAGAAATCCTCTGTGAGGCTCTCACATTCACCTGACCTCGTCTCGCCTGTTCAACTCAAATGAAGAAACATCTCATTTTCTCTTCAACCCTCAGATCCAAACTCAGGCTCAAGCCGTGACTGGGCTCGCCTCACTGGCATCCCCTTCTCCTTTACCTTTGAGCTGAGAGACAAAGGTGAGGCGTGCCTTTTGATCATCAGTTGACAGCGTATAAAGGCCACTTCACATTCACTTATGTTTGATCGAATGACGCTCCAGGGGAGTTCAGCTACTTGCTGCCAGAGGAGCAGATCCAGCCGGCATGTGAGGAGGCCTACGTAGGAGCGATCTCCATCATCACACATGTGCATGACAAGACCTTCAGCGGCGCCACCGTCTCCTCTGGGGTTGCTATGACAATCTGGAGTGGCGTCATGGCTGCGTTTCTGACATCAGCAGGGTTGGTGTAAGATGGTGATAAATGAAGCAAAAATAACTGTTTCTTTCAAACAGAAACATCTACGTAGATGTTGTCATCCTGAATGTAATTTGATAACATATTTTCTATTAAATTCGATTATTTAAATTAAAGGTTAAAGGAGCATTATTTTCAGTTTCCTTATTATTTGATGCTGTTGTTCTTGTTCTTTGCTGAAGGGGGCAGAATCCCCTCATTTTATACCTCCCTACTGCAGTGGTCTCTCTCTCTCTCTCTCTCTCTCTCTCTCTCTCTCTCTCTCTCTCTCTCTCTCTGAATGGATATATGAGATGCATTGATTTTTTTATTTGCAGATTTTAATTTTGAAAATCAAAAACAGTCTACAGTCAAGTACTAATTTGGATAAATTCTAGAAATCACTGCTGTTGTGCAAATAGCCACTATCACGCTTCTGGTGGAAAACCAGTTGGTGTCGCAGGTGAAAAATATAGAAATATAACATGTGGTTGTGAGATTTTAAGGGCAGCTTCGTATTGTAAATATCCCAAGGACCGGATTTAAAAGTCCTTATTTTTTTTCCCTCTAAAATAACATTCCAGTTCTGTCTGAGGAGCTCGAGTCCTCCGGTGTTGAGAGGATTATGAGCGGTCACACACTTATCAGAAGGTCGGTGGTTCGATCCCTCAGCCCCCCTCAGTCTACACATTGAAGTGCCCTTGAGCTTAAGATGGGGAACCTCGAACGATCCGCGACCGGCTGGTCCATCTGTGAGTGAGCGAGTGATGGTCGCCCCTGATGAACAGGTGACACCTTCCTATGGCGATCTCTGTATTACAGTAATGTGTATGTGAATGGGTGGACTGGACTAAGTCATGATTTTACCATCATGCCCCGCCCCAGAAGCAGCGACGATCAGTCCCAGACTGTTGGGGCAGGTTTATTGTGGAAGCATAGCGGTTGGAAGACGAACGTGTTTCGTGCATCCTGGTTGATTTTCCTTCAGCACTTTTTTCTCTTGAGAATTTCTGATAAAGCTCCTCTCTCTTTCTCTGTCTATAAAAGATTTCCAGTATTCCAGTGACTATAGACCACCTATTACACACACTCACACACACACACACACACACACACACACACAGACCATCACTCATCCTCACATAAGGTATGCAAGTGCACTATATCAATGTCACATTTTGCGTGTGTGTGTTTTGAAGCCGCCCTGGGAACATAATTATATTCCAACTCACATAAAACCTCAACAGAACAGAAAGTCAAGTCAAAAACCAGGGGACCAAAAGAATAATAAGCAGGGACACTCGCACCACACACACACACACACGACCTCTGAAGAACAAGCCATTCTCTGTGCCATCATTTACACTCATGGAAGACACACACACACATGACAGAACACGTGGATATCATTCAGAGACACTGACCGAAGGTGAGGATAATTCACGGTGAAGTCTGGCAGACTGTGTGTTTGTGTGTGTGTATGTGCATGTGTGCTGCAGCACTCTTTAATGTAGCAAGGGGGGGAAACACATCACGTATGTGTGTGGGGGAAGGAATAGAAAAGGTGAATTAGGGATGGGGAGTGAACATAAAGCAGGTCGAACAGGACAATAAAAAAAGAAGGGAAGTGATGTACGGCCGTACCTGTGTGTGATATGTTCAACACAGGAGTTCAGCGTATATGCATGGCTTACAATCAGTTCTCCAGAAGAAGAAGATTTATTTCTAGTAAATAAAAGCTTATTTTATTCATTACACCATTCGTGGGATATGTACATACATATATATATATATATATTTTTTTCTGAATGCTTATAAAGTGCACAAAATAAACAGTTTATGAACCACACAACATCAACATCTTTATCAACCATATAAATATAAAGTAATAAAGCACAAACACCATTTTATTTGGTCTGGTATGACCAGCAGCTTAGCTAACCAGAGCTAATTCTAGGCAGATAATTATTGTGTAAGAAAAAACAACTCACTAACTCAACTATCTTATGTTGATGCTTTTTGGCTGCTAGAGGATGGTAGCATTTTAGTCGAAAGCAAATACAAGTGCAAAAACACTGAAACAATAGTTCTACTTTTGAAATCGACCCAACCACGATGTCAAATTTTAACCACCATGTTGACAGAGCTTTTGCTTTTCCACCACGTAAAGTTTGTCCTCATAGAGACAGTCAAAGCCCATCGAAAGTCTGCATTAAAACGCTTCACACATTATATACACAAATACAGGATGAAGCTTTGTTTGAGTCTGATTTTCCACAGCGTCCTGCGACCTGGCAGTCGTACACCTGCACTGAAAGTTGCTGCACCAATGGGACAAGCATATATTTGGTGGCTTGTGTCTTTCATCTGCAAGAAGACGACAGCTTCTTAATTCAGAATCAAAGCTGCATTGCGGCACCGCCCCGGTTTTGGCCGTTTGACAACAGCTCTTAAAAGTTATGTCCAGTCTTGACATTTGCAGCCAAATGATGTTGTTTTATAAGCTCACTGCCGCCATTTGTTACCCATAGTCAGTAGTTATCTGTGCGCTACGATCTTTGGCAGTTTTAGGAGCTGTAAACTACTCCGGCGTCCAGGCTACAATGCCGAGCGATAGAGGTGATCTTAAATCCAGCATTCATTGAAAATACCATCGAGAGGAGACGAGACCTTTGAAACCTATTTTTAATTCCTCTTTAGAGACAACAAAAAAGCTCATCCAATCACATTGCAGCTACATTGTTCAGACCCTGAAGCAGAAGTTGCACAGAATATTTTAGCCTTGGATCGATACGGAACCGATCACGCCGTGTTTCTGCAGCAATGAAGAAGGAGACTTTTTAATGGCTGAATATTATATATATATATATTTTAATGTCTCCTCTGTATAGCTTAGAGCCGAGGGTTTTGCAGCGCTCTTCATCTCTTTTCAGGCGTGTTTGTTTGCATAATGTGCCACACACATTCAAATGATGAACAGGAGAGTGGGTTAGAGGGCTCCGCCATCCTGGACCCAGGACGCATCTCTGCCACATTCTTTTATTGCTAATCAATGCAGATGACACCATTTTTAACACAGTGTCACCAGCGATCAATGGGAATTATGCCATGCTTTTTAACTGTCACTGGTAATCAATGAAGGCGGCGCCATCATCTGCATCTTCTGATCGTTGCATTTGTGGATCAATAAAACTGTCTTATGAAGACTCATGATGATCACACGATCGCTGCGTGTTGATAGGTAGATATGTGTGCAATGGAAATAAGTGAGATTCAATGTCACAGGAAAGGGAAGAGAAATGTAATACACACACAAAGAATTTGACATAGAGGACAACTCAGGGTGTTGATTTTGTTATATTTGAAATCACCGTCGTGATTCCTTTCTCTTTCTTATGTACTGTCTAGTTTAAAGAAGGAACTTGAAAAACACAACATAAAGCTTTGACCTTATTTTTCAGTGTTTTTTGCCAGTCAGACAACAGCAACAATATTAAAATAGAGCAGGGAATGACTTGCAGGGTCTAGAACAGCACTTTGGGGGACGAGGCAATGAAACACAGGCAAAGAAAACATATTGCCACACATTTTAGGACTGGTGCAATATAAATATACATATTATCTTAAAATACTGTAACCAACGGTGAAATTAAAATATGTTGCAAAAATGTCCAGCATTCACCAGTCAGAGGGTAAATATAAAGTCTGATGCACGGCAACTTGGTTTGCTGAAGTGGTTTTTATTACTGACATCTGTTTCCTCTTTCTAGAAATGACCTTGTGGAGAACAGCAAAATTAAATCACAACAGGAAAGTTGTGTGCTGTATCAATAAATCAGGGAGTTGATCTCCAAATAAAGACACCTACAGTTACGACAGACCACTTTTCACGTTCAACACGTATCTTTGTATTTAAAAAAATATATATATAATATTGGTCAGAGCAGTTTTAACATGTATAATAATATCAAAGATCGAAGTTCGACCAATAATAAATCATGGCTGTTTTCCTGTTTTCATGTCACCGCCTCTCTCTTGTATCACAGATGTTTGGAAATGCTTTGATAATAACTAATCTTGTAATAACTGAGGTTTTCTTTGCAACAACCGGCGACATCCTCGACCTTCTGTTGGACAGAACAGGATATGCTGATCTGCAGACTAGGTGTGGTGCTCCTGTAAAAACATGACAATTATCTGTCTTCTTCTGTCCTCACCGTGTGGACGGCCGTGTGAGCACAACGGTGATTTATGCTATTTACTTAACCAGGATGAACTTTTCCTGCTGCAGTTAGCTTCCTCTTTCTCTCTTTTTTTTTTTATCCGACTGCACTGGTGACAGCCCTGACCCGAGACAGTACTGTATGTCTTTGGGTTGTTTGTGCAAATATATATCATATTCTTGTGCAAAAGTGTGCAAAAGAAAAAGTTTTTCTTCTTTTCCTCATTAGTTCTCTTCCTTAACTCTTTAAATTTGACAACGAGCTTCCTAAAGTCCCTTTAATCTATATACGATAAACAATCCTGTGTCCTTGAACCTTAAAAACAAAGCAGGACGTACTCCCTCAACTTCCTGCTGCTGTGCAGGCTCTGTCTGACCCGCCCTGACATTCTCTGCGCAAGATAACAATGAAAATATTTCATATCTGTTCTTTTCCTGTCCACGCACCAAAAAATGAAGCACCAGAGAGTAAAACAAAAAACAAGATACAGAGGGAGGAGACTGATGGATGGGGAATGGGAAATGTTGGAGTGGAACAGAGACAGAGCTAAAAGGGACCACATAGCAATCAGGTCAGTCGCAGACAATCACCAAGAGGTGGCCGGGGCATCTGTGTCTGTGCAGCTGTAAAATACCCGCCATCCAAACAGGAAATGACCAATATGATAGCAATACATGATGCAACACATACAAGTGTGTCTGATGGGGCATCTCTATTCCTCCACTACGGTGTGTCTGCATGCACGGATGAGTGTGTGTGTGTGTGCACTTTGCTCAGCAGTGCTACTGTTTTTATATCTTTAGATGACTCAATTCCTCACTAAAGTTCAAATGGCTTTACTTTGATCACGTGGAGGAGAATAAACTTAATGGTATTTTATCTTGCATACTCTGATAAAACTGTGTGTGAGTTCAGGTTGTGTATGAGAAAGCAATGCATTCATGATGGATTGAATCTGTCGCTTTATAGATCAACATGCTGATTTATGGTGCCACCGGACGGAATAATGAATGCATGAGCGTGAGTGCCTCTGTGTGTGTGTGTGTGTGTGTGCGTGTGTGTTTAGGTGTGTGTTTAAGTGTGTATGTGCAGTAGCGTCAGAGTTTTTGTGTCATGACCCGACAGTTCATCATGAATCCTGATGGTGATCAATAGCTGCATAGATCCTTGAACACTGCAGAAGGCTGGAGGTTATCGACAAGACGTAGACACACACACGCACACATACACACGCACACCTACACACACACACACGCATACACACACACACATCACAATCTGCTTCCTCCCCTTCTAGAAGCACTTACAAATTCTAATCTTTATCTTTGCTTCACTCAAGAAAGAACAGAATCAGTGTTTGTCGTTTAAACGGAGCCTCCTCCAACATGGGCGCCCTGTTGTTTATCTTGTTTACCTCGGTGGCCCCAGCAAGCACGAGCACAACCAACAACCACAACAACAACAACAACAAAAGACGCTGACAACCATCAAATGACGTGGCTCAATAGCATCAGTTTGTTGGACAGTGTTTCCATCTCTACTGGAATATACATTTTGCAGATGAAGTAGCTAAAAGCGAAGTGTCCGGTGTGTAGCTAATGTCGCTGCATTCACTGTCAGGATTTAACATAGAATAGAAGCTTCATAAGAATCATGCTCACACAGAATAATAAGTAGCATCAAAAGATATATGAATATTGAGATTACTGAGTTACTGAGTAAAGAAAAAAGAAATAACTTTGGTTATGATTGGAGCAGGGATTTCTTTCACTAAAAATAATACGCAAATGTCCATTTAATTAAAATGTAATAAAAACAATAACTGACTAAATGAACACTACCTTTCGGACTGCTTCTCCAAACTGAAACGCGTTCATTTATTCAAATTATAGCCTGATAGAATGCAAACCAAGATATGCACACACAAACACACACACACACACACGCACACACACACACACTCACACACACACAGTGCCTCTGTCAGCTATAAACTCTTGATAAAGCACCTGAGAAGTAAGTAAGACCACTGAACACACACATTAGGCTGAATTCCTGACAGCACACACCCATCTGACGTGATAATATGGTCGAACAGCACGCCATCATGCCGCACACATCAACACGCAGAGGACAACAGAGGCAGCTACATATAAACATTCACATGGGCGTGAGCCTCCATGCATACAGACTACTTGTTTAAACCAATCATTGCGCCGCCGCTGGCTCATACATAACTCTAAGGAGAGGAGGGGATGCAGATGGATGGATGGAAGTAAGCAAGAGATGGTTTGGTCAAGGGAGAGAAGGGGAGAAGAGTGGAAGATGGATCGGCCATAAACAGACTGGCAAAGTCAAACAAGAGCTTATGATGCAGTGTTAGTCTCTATTATGAAATATATGGATATATATATATATATCCAGAGGAAAAAAGGACAGAGGAGAATGAATAATATAACTACTGCCATATTTTTGGTTTTCTGAATGTCATCAATGTAAAGCAGACAAATGATGAATGATGAGAGAATGAAGACAGGTGAAAGGATGAGTGTTTTAGCTGAGGGAGGATAATTGATGAATTGAAAGAATGTGGAACGCAAAGCCAGGGCTGGCAGATGGAGAGAGAGAAAGAGAGATGGAAGGATGAGAGGAAGAGGTTTGAAACATAAGAAATGGGGGGGGGATATCACTGACTGGCTGGTATGAGGAAGAATATGTTGAAGAAGGAGGGGGAAGAGATGGAAAGGAATACTGATTACCCTCACACTTAAATTATGACATTATTACCTTTGTCATGGAGGTCATGTTTTCACCCAAATCCATTTGTCGCTGGATTTGTCAGTAGTATGACAGAAGTTCAGTGAAAGGGTGGCTCCTGGGTCAGAACAGACCCCATTCTGTTTGCTGTGGATTCCAATAAAGGAGCTAATCCACACTTGGAATGTTTTCACTTCTTAAGTAAGATTAGGCCTTTCTTTGTAAACAAAAAAAAGGATCAAGAAATGTGGATACATTTCAAGTAATCAGTGAATTTGAAGATGAAATGGCAAAATACCCGAGAAAATATCTGTCAGGGATAACAATATATATGCAATATACCGTATAATAATAAATATTAACAACTAATTTAAACAAGATACCTAATCTCATGTAGTAAAGTATATTTGCAGCCTCAAGCTAAAAGCAAACAAACATGCTCACAGTCACAGTCATATTTACCATGTTTACCATCTCACTTTAGCATGTTAGCATTGTTATAGTTGAGATATAGTTATTTTTATTAATAAGGCAATGTTTGGTTGTTGATACTGAACACAGTGACGGGAATATAATTAATTTTTGAAATGTTGGGTGAATCAACAATGGGAAATCAAAGTTTCACATTTGAGCCTAACGGGTAAATTTATTACCCGTTACGTGAATATCAGTGCCAGACTACGTATCAATCTCTCCACTAGTTGTTTAGATGTGTCCATCTGGACCAAACTGATGGACAGACCACCATTACTGTCCCTGCTTGTCTGTCTAAAAATGCATTTATGCAAAATGAAAGCGCACTGGTGGAGGAAGGGACCGTGCGAAGAGAAAGAAGGAATGGGATGATAGAGGGAAGATGTTTTAAATGAATACGTGGCGGACGGAGGGAAAGCGGGAGGAAACAATAGATTGATAGATGGTCGAGGCAGAACGCGCCGTCTGACTAATAGTAAACCAAGGTGGCAGGACGGACAGAAAAAAAAGAGCTGGAGGGGGGGCTGCTGAGGCACAGATGGATGGGAAGAGTGTCATGCTGCTTAACTAATGTTTCCCAGGCCTGTAGTTCAATTCGTTTTCAGAATTAAAGCTCCATCTATCACCCCGATGTGCCTCGTTAGCAGTGCAGCCTTAACCAATCCCAACGCGACCATTTGCATTTCATGAAGGAGCGCCAACGGTGCTTTCACCTGTCTGTTTTCCTTAACGTCCATCTGTCTGTAACTGGTTCCTTCCCTCCATCTTTCACCCTTACACAAACACAGAATATCTCTAACACCGTTTGTGCCGTAAAGCCAACCAAATGAAATTGCTGCACAGACTCTTGTGTCTTTCATTGCAAACATGAAACTCGATTCACAGATTGAGAGATAAACCCACAACTGTATAAACTGTATATTGTTTTCCCACTGAATCGTCTCCTTGTCCAGCAGAATGGGGTACAATCAGTTTGATTAGGGTAACAACAGGCATACCATTTATTCGAATTTATTCTTGGCCACGGATATTCGTTATAATCATGATAAACACGATAACGTAGTAGCTCAGGCCGAATGTTCTTTTTTTTTTTTCTTAATTATTTGTAAAAAATTTTTTAATATGTCTGAGCTTCTTGGCAGCAGCAGCCCAGAAGCCGGCTAATAATGGCTGGATTGAATTTCACCCAATTCCATTTCAGTGATGAACTGCAACAGGTCTTAATTGCTTTTGGGTTTTTTTGCTCTCCATAAAGCTGAGTCATTTTCTGCAGTCCATGAAGGAAATGAGAATAGTTTCTCGAGCTTCCATATTTACAACATAATTATCAATATGCCAGAGAATCTTCACTGGATTAACGACAATCTAATTCTCAGTCTAGTAATAAGTCTAACTTTTACACCCCGAGAATGTCGGTGATGTATGCATCGGGATAAAAAATAGAGGAAGTGTGGCGAGAGCTACGGGTTCCTCTGTGCACTTCGGAAACTAACTACGGTAATGGAAGAAATGCAATATTACAGGTGCATCAAAATAGCAAATCATGTAAATGAAAATGTTCAGCCAAGGGGCAGAGGTATGTGTATAAACCAGAAAATAAAACAAACAAGAATCACAAATATAAAAGATGGTTTAAGTTTGAATTCAAAATGATCTCATGTAGAAATTAAGTCAGGACGCAGATATGTCCAGTCTTTACTTTCTCTGTGTCATGTTAGTTTAATTCTCCATTTTAAGAAGACGAAGAAGAAACTTGTTCAATGATAATGTTCTGCAAATTGCTTTATATGTTAGAGTGGATCTGCATGTGGATTTATTGCTCCAGAGGCCTCAATACGGGATTGACAGCAAAAGCTAAAAAAAATGTTGTGGTTTACTTCTATATTCTATTTTAGCGAACGGCTGCCACATTCTGTTATTTGTATCTGTTAGAGTTCACTGCAAATTAGAAAATAATTCATGTGGTTTTGACTAGTAAGAAGCTGCAGATCTGTACTTCTCCCAAAAGATTTTAACCTCTTGATCGGTGAGAATTGCAGTTTCTCCCGTACAGGGAAAAAGTTTTCTTCTTCCACTCCTTCGCTCAAAGCTGCTCCACTCAATATCGCTTTGTGCTGATTCAGATTTCACCCCACTCCACTCAATCGAGCTAAACAGATTAATGTGGCCCCTTCTCAGTGAACATTAATCACACATTTTAATTTTATTTAATTGAAAAACTACATCAAAATCAAGCTTGAGGTTAATGTTTCAGCCTTTTTTTTCTGCAGCAGAATTATTATTTTTTTTAATTTAAAATGAAGTTTAAAGCACTCATTGGTGTTTCTCTTCCTTGTTCTCAGACTAAAACATAATGTCAGTCTGTCTTTCTGTCTATCTGTCTGTCTGTCTGTCTGTTTGGTGCTGTCTGTCTGTCTGTCTGTCTGTCCCTGCTGGTGGTGGTCATTATTAAAGCTATCCTGACAGATGTTATTGATGCCCTCTCATTACTCATTATGCTTGAGTGCCTGCATTAGTGCTGACTGGCCATAAACTGGCTGACCCGTTCACACATGCATATACTGCACAGTGCACACACTGTCGCACACGCGCATACAGTATCCACAGTATGGAGGATTGTATTTGTGTTTCCCTCAACCTCTACTCAAAACATGACTGAAACTCCGACAGGATTTTTGTACTTCAGATCTGCCCATTGCTTAATAATTGCATAAATCACAAAATGTCTGTGATTCTCCAAACACAACTTTGTGTGGCACTATTGAAAATAATCAATGACAGACAACGGAGTGTCGCTCAGATTTGCTCGGCTGATATCCTACTGAGATAATTAATAACTTCTAAACTGATGTTTTAATTTGGACAAACTGGCTTTTAGATCACCGAAAAAAGATTAGGATTTGAACTGATTTGAAAACCCAAATTCACCCATCAGACACCTCAAGGGAAAGGCCTGCTCAGGTGTGTGTTGGTGAGTTGAATATGTTCCACAAGAAATATGTTGAGTTATAGCTCCACATGTCTTAGAGAGTCTTCATGGGTGAAAGATGGGGTCTTGATTTAAATGGTCCCACACACACACCCTCTTCATTCAACCGGTGCTGAGTCTGATTTATAGGTCACGAGGTACCGGTGCTGTTTATACTGCAGATGCTTCCTTTTCTCTGGTATGAGAAAAACATCGACAGTGTCGAAAGATATCCGACCCTTTATGAGCGTTACACGCACTCTCCTTGTTTGCAAATGCACACAGATACATATGGAAGTACTTCACCATGTTTGTCTACTTGACTGTGCGTCTCAGGGTTGTGGTCACATGTCACAGGAAGCCATGCTGGATGTCCGCTCAGCACATCCAGCAAAACTGAATGGATCATTCACTTTGCCAACCAGGAAGTAAATTCGACTCAGGAAGAAAATAAATACAACTTTTAATTAGCAGGCTAGCGGTTAGCACATCTTTTTTGCCTTGCACTCCATATTTCGAACCAAGAGCGACACGAGGAAATAGAAAGGAAGAATCCAAAAACCAGAAATTCAAGACTTAAATGATGCTCCAAAGACCCATAGAGATGAAACCATACATTCACACAACACATATTCATCGACTGACCCTAACCCTAACCCTAACCCTAACCCTGAACTACAATGAACTGAGCCATAAAAAAAAATATTAGTGCAGCACATCCCACATCCCTTTTCATAAGTCACTTGTTCACCGAAATCCAGCACGTCCTCGCCTCTGTTTTAGTGAAACATAAAGTACAGTGGAGTTGAAGTAAGAACGTAAGAATAAGAATAAGACTGTCGGGTAGAAGTCTTGCAAACTAATTACAGCGTGATGAATCTGTCTCGGAACGACGAGCAGCATCTGAACGTTGCCTTGTTTCCTTGACTAATTATACAGAGCAGCTTGCCCCTTCATCCATCATGTATCGTTATGGCTTCTTAGGCAGGTAGTTGGTGAATGTGTACAGTACTAGTATGCTTCTTTATTTGCATCGCAAATGTGCACACACAGACACACACTGTGTTTATATATATGGGATGTTAGGGTGAGTGTGTGCGTGTGTGCGTGTGCGTGTGTGTGTGTCAAAAGGAGAGCGGTCAAGCAATTAACCAGATGTGCTAACGATCATCTCGCTGCGAAATCGCACAGTGTTTTACAGCAGCATGCAGCACTTTACTGCCTTTGTTGTCACGGTGATTTAGTATTCTCCACCATAAAGTGCTGATACTGGTTGATTGTTTTGGCCTCTTCAGGCTGGCTCTTTGACACACACATTCACACACACACACTTTGCAAATTCATTCCCTCAATGTTTTATGCAGACACACACATGCGGACACGCTAGCACACATTTTATAGCTTGTGTATTTTTTTATGGCCTGTGTCTACTGGGCTGCCCTGGGACCGATCTCAAGCCGTAGATCTCCCTTATCATTAAATGAGTGTGGTGGAGAGTGAGAAGGCAGTAGCCATGCTGGTAATCTTCATTGTGCATCTCATTCCAGATAACTCCCACTCCGCACAAACCCTTCATTCATAAATATTGGTTGGAACAAACAAAAGAAAAGCTACTGACGTCCAACAATGTCAGCCAAACCCCCCCTCCTCACCGCGACTCGAGTCATGCTCTGGACTCTCGAGCCTGTCTTTTGATTGCCCCTCCTTGGGCAACTGTAGAAACATGGCAGATATCCTCCCTCCGAAGATATAAAGACTTGCTGGTACAAAAAAACAAGCATTCTTAAAATCAAGTAATTAAACATTTGAGAAAACAAAATTGTAACAATTATTTTCTATTCCTTCCAATAGATTCCATCACATGCGACAGACCAGACCTCTGAATGCAGCAGCATCATTCAGTGCAGTGCACTGCGCAAACGCACGTGCTGACACACACACACAAATACACACGAAGAACTGCACCTTTATTTATAATATATATAAAAATATAAGTTGAAGAGACATTTCGCAATGAAGATTGAATGAAAAGATTGTGTGAGATAGTCATGATTCTCTTCCAATGAAATGCATTTATTATGTTTTTGTGGTATTCATGGTGCCAGGAGGTTAAATCATCATATCTTCTGTGATCCCGGACCTCTGTGACCCTGGACGGGATGGATGGGTGTCATCAGTTGAAAATACAATATGTCTGCGGTTATGTGCATAATCCATCGTGAAGTGAGGAGAGGCATTTCGGAATGGGCTCCATCTGTCTGTCCGCCATGTTTTGTTTGTGGGATATAACTCAAAAATTGATTATTCTAAGGCAAAACTTTCCACACAAGTGACACCCTTTACTGTGCAGGAACGTTCTACCGGTTTCTTTTCCAAGTTGAAGTTCTTTTCCAAATTGACTGACAGCTCATTCTGTCAGTCAATTTGTCTCAGATGAAGGTTTTCAATATTTTTTCACTAAACTTTATGTAAATATCTCACTGTGTTTGCTCTAGGGTTAGTTGCAAACCTTGTCGTTCACATTTGACAGCGGGTCTCAGCAAAACAGCAGCAATACACAAGCAGTCATCTTGATAAACTGAGGCGCACACATATTGTTGACCTGCCGCTAAAGCTCAGGCTGGAAAAGAAATTGGTCAAACTCAATGTGTCTTTAGGTACTGCAAAGATATGCAAAACAGCAGTACACTGCACTCATATTCCGTTCACACAGCACACACACACACACACTGGGACACAAACTGCAACAGATGCTACTCCGAAAAAACCCTTACAGCAGGATAAGCACCGCCATAAACAAACCCTCACGGTAACATAAAAAAACAAAGTTTGCTGACAACAGGCTTGTTAATGTGACTCACTTACTTTTTTTTTTTTTGATTTGTAGTTGAGGCCTCTTAGAAAGCACACAGCCGACAAACTCCTGCTACTGTGATGCACGTAGAAAAGTCATACATCAAAAAATGATTCCTTCTTCACTCCCCCCATTTCAGGAGCAGCTGCGGACATTGCAACTTATTGTGTGATTGTGCACTTTGTGTGCTTGAAAAATGTGTAAAAGAGCAATGGCATTTTTTTTGTGTCTATTTGTGTGTGTCAGCTTTCTGCCAATGTCTGTATGTGGTGTATGGATTTATGTGTACGTGTGTGTGTGTGTGTGTGTGTGGGGCCACATGGGGTCTTAATTAATCTCTGTCATTAATAATTTAATCATGGCTTTTTGTTTAATAAACAGTTTGGCAGTGATGTATTGCGGCTGGGTCAGGTAATTTGATTGGCGGTGGAAATGAGCTGTTATGCATATCTCTCTCTCCCTCCCTCCCTCTCTCTCTTTCTGTAGCAGAGATATTACTGCTGGCATTCAAGACCGGCAAGTGCACACACACACACACACACACACACACACACAGCAGGGGGAGGGCAATTATACTAAGATGCCATAATGATCAGTGATGGATGTAGAGAAAGAAAGCACATTTCAGAGCACATTTCTGCTAATGGGAAAATACTGCAAGAAAAAAATACAGAAAAAAATCAGAATGACTTCATATTGCAAAATATACTTCCATCAATGTCCCTTCGACTATTATTCAGGGACCTAAAATAAAGTTGTATACTGTTTTCCTGTGGCTTCCTTCTGTGCTTAAATACATGAAGCTGGATGTTGGTTGGCTTCAGTTTGAATTGAATTGGGGTTATATCTCTGACCCCTAGATGGCACTCTTGAATAGTTAGCTCAATTCTCATTTCAACTCTTCCTCTGATGGAACTTTCCTCTTCCTTTTATTAATATACACTTTCTTCCTTTCATCATTCATTTCCACTTGTTTAGTTTCTGCCCCCCCCCCACACACACACACACCTACCTAATGTGCTCAATCACTCATGAATGCCATGAATGAATTCAACATTAATGCCAGAGCTGATCAGCTGACACACATCCACACGTAAGAACACACAGTGAGGGAAAAGATTGATACGGTGCACACATTTAATATCCTCTATAACTGGCCTTATATTTCACAATAAAGGTACCGCTATCCATGCAACTTCAGTGCAGTAATATTTAAATGTGATATTCAGTGCAGTTATTGGTGGGTAGACAACATCCTTTCCTTTATAATGTGGCCAGTGAGAATTCAAGATCATGAAAAGCCGACAGGAGTCCATTGATTCAAGTTACCAAACGGAAAGGGACACTTATTATGATGAACCTATGAAGATTCCAGGTATTATTCCTATCTATGCGGAGCTTCTATGTTCTTCTGGTCTGCGTGGGTTTCCTCCGAGTTCTCCGATTTCCTTCCACCTTCCAAAAACATGCAATTCAGGTGAATTGATCACTCCAAATTGTCTGTAGGTGCGAGTGAATGGCCAGTGGTTGTCTGTCTATGTGTGGCCCCACCAACGTGCTGGCGACACAGCCGGGTTGTACCCCACATCTCGCCCACAGTCAGCAGCGATAGGCTCCAGCAACAAGCGGCTGGAGACGAGAAGATTGAGGTCATCTCGTCTGCAAGAAAACGGTTGGATGACAGCAACAGTTTGGCTTAGAGTCAACAATATGTATCTATTATCTTTTTTTATTGTCTATTGTATATTAGTGCCGAACCCACACAGACAAAGGTCCTCTGTCCTCAGTTAGCGTTGAACCCAGGACATTCTTTACTGTGGGGCAACCTCTTTGTTGCTTGAACTAATCTGGATGCAGGAGGAAAAACACAGGAGGAATAATGTGTTCTGCATCTCACCAGCAGGTTGTGGTTTATGAAGCAGCTTCAGGGGAAGAACAGGATTAACTGTGGAGAACTGCCGTCACCTTTTCAGTTTGCGTTGTGCTCTACTGAGTCATGCAACTAAACAAGTGAGCAATTAATCAAATGACCTCACGGTGAACCTGAGGGTGATCCGTCCTTATTCATATTCTCCTCTCCGAGGATGAATAAAACACTTTTGCGTGGGATGTAGCTCTGTTCTTTGTTCTTGAAATGCAGCGTTTCAGAGAAGTAAATAAAAGCAGAAAACTCATTGTGTTTGATGAAACCAGCTTTTTTTTTAAAAATTGGACACGATTTTAATATTCCAGCCCAGCCCGAGGAAATGTAGCGTTGCGGAACCATCTGATGCTGAGGAGGGGTTTGTTTCATTCATTTATTACCCTTTTCTGGCCACAGATAAAGAAGATTAGTGGAACATTGGGAAACACACTACTGAAGGAAATGAATGGGAAAAACACAATCAGCTGTAACAATGTGAAAGAATGCTTTTTTCCAGTTCTTTTGCAGATATAGCCTCAACATTTATTTAAAGTACATCTCTAACTCTTGAACACACAATATTCCTTATTAATATTGAGGAGTCCTGCTATTTCTCACAAACATTTGCTCCTCTTTCTATAAATACAAAAACATCCAGTCAGTGTATTTTACCTGCTAATATTCCTTGATTTTCAGTCCAAAAGAAGATGCCAGTGCATAAAGAAGAGCTTTACAGGAGGCTGAGCGACTATATTTATTGGTACTGCAACACATGTTGCACAGGAGGACTGCTCTTAGTGACAAACGTGTAGTCTGGAAGCTTTTAGACAGAATGTGGGTGTTCCAAACTGTTTTACACTAGTACTACAAATACACCTGCTCGTACCACAACCAGGGTTTTAATATCTATACTGTTTCTGTCAGAAGCATCTTTGGTCTCAAAATGGTTCTAATGTCGGAACAAAAACAATAAATATTTTACAGAAAAATTCCCATCATCCATCAGTCCATTTTCTTTCAGGGCTGTGCATCTGTTGAAGCAGCAGACTGAACAAAGCAGCTTTGGCATCCATCACTCTGCCGAATCCTTCAGGTACTTACTTGAGGGCTTTTCCGTTATAAATGAGACGTGGAATCCCTCCAGTGTGTTCAGGTTCTACCCAGGGATCTCCTCCGAGAAGCTCAAAATACCTCCGCGGGCAGGCGTCTGGGAAGCATTGTGATGCAGAGAGAGGTTTAAATCAAAGTTAATGGGTTAATGGAGCCTGTTACGTGTAAATAAAGTTTTGTTAATGCTAAAAACTGGGTAGATGCAGGACATTTTATTAAGTCTTTAAAATTAAGACCCTTTGCTAATTTGTTTTCAACCATGCCTGAATACATTACTATACCATTTTAAAAATGTTCTGACTTTGGTTTTAGACCAGCTCATGCAAAGAAAGCCTGGCTATGTCGAATACATGAACTGGATTATTTTAATCCCAAAATCAAAGAAAGCATAAAATCGATGACAACTGTTTCCCCGTCTTCGGGTTGCAGCTGATGCACAAAACACTGCATTTATTTTAAACATACAGTATGTACAGTAAATGCTAATTAGCATTCATTTTAATGGTGAATGTTGAAACTCACAAATTGAACGACTGGGATATGCATCACATTTGCTAATAATCTCCACAAGATCTGCTGCTAAAGCGAGAATGAAACCATGTTAGTGACAACGGTTGTTTTCCTTCCTGTGCTTCTCACAGTTGAATAGTTAAAGTGATTTTTTTTATTTTCCCCTCGAGCGACATGGGAGTTTTAGTTTGATGCCACTGATGATGCAGAACATGTACTGTACTCACTGATACATCAGATGGACACATTAAGGATTATTTTTAATTACCGTATGTGTATGTGTAGCGTACCTACCTGCAGGACTTCATTTCACTTGCTCTCTCTGTGTGTGTGTGTGTGTGTGTGTGCTGTCATGACAGGCTCATTAGCTGGTGAAATCTCAGCAGCAGGTACTGAGAGGGTCCATCCACCATCCCTCCGGAGAGAAAGTATGAACACGTGTTTACAGTGAAGAACCTGTACAACGGAACAGCTGATAATTACACACTCCGACACACACACACACACACACACACACATCGTAAACATGACACCCTTGCACACAGAAAAAAAAAAGCTCAGAGGATAAAAAATACACAAAAATACCAAAATACCAAACAAAAGAGAGGAGGAACAATTGAGAGGAGTGAATACAGGAATATGTACAAAGTGCACGCAAAATAACATCTACACTGATGTCACTATCTGGAAGACTACAAGCTTCTGTAGTTCATTATTTAAGTTTTGGAAATTAGATTTAGAAAGTGTAATAAAAAAAAATCTAATTCCAAAACTTCACAATTGACCTGTTTGCATTTATCATGCATGTTGTGGATTTGCAACACATCCACATCCATCTAAACACTGTCACAGTTGAATTCGTGATTGGTTGGATTATCGTGTCTTTAAGTTGAATGTAGAGCTCGACATTCTGTCCACTGGAGTTTATGATCATGTAAGTGATTTCAAAGCATTTGTAAAAGATAACTCATTCAAAACATGCTCTGAATATTACAGCTAGCCAAATAATTACAAGCAGATGAAGCAAAATCAAGTAAAAAGTTAAGGAAAGCGGAAAATAAATGCTACAGTAGGTGACATACAGTCTGTAAGTGAGATTCAAACCGATAGACAAAGGGTCTGTTCTTTTCTGCTTGGCCAAAGACATGTGTAAAAGATGTAAAAATAGTCGTGAACAGCCAAACCAATGTTCGCATCTTTTGTTAAAGAAGATACATTCATACTTTAGTTTGTTACAGCCTATCATGCGAGCAAAGTTTCAAGGATTAGTACAAAACTCATGCAGTACTTTATTAAACCCATTATGAGGCCACATAACTGTGGAGCCCACCACAAAGAGAAGAAAAGAAAATTAAAACTTTGTTATCGGCTTTAGATAATTAAAAGCCATGCATGCTGGGTCATGGCAAGAGCCATCCTTTGTGTTCTGATTGGCTTAATTAGCTTTTTAAGTAGGAAATTACGCTTTCAATGAGATCCTGTGATTGCTGAGAGTGTGAGGAGAATGATTTAATCAAATGTAATCAGAGTGGAATAGTTAAAACTTCTTGACAGCATAACGATACAATAGATGATTATTTTTTTTGCAAAGAGAAATGCAAGCTTATGGTTGTACAGATATTATTTTAAATGTGTAATCACTACGCTTTGTATTTGTAATTTGTAATGCACGAATACGTTCCGTGCCTTTTTCTTTATTGCTCTTGTGCATTTAAGAAGCTCGTGATTGAAAAATCCTTAAAAATCAACTGACTTCACAGCAATAGAAGAAACAAAATGAGACACTGGAACCTGCTTCACATCCGACCGACTAGTTGCAGTAGAAGCGTGTAAGGACACATGATTGAGCCTGCCCACACTCACACTTCTCACATCTCTCAGTCACTCAGTTGTCATGGGTACCGGATTTATGAAAAAAAAAGTTCACAGACCTTTTATACTTTTGCTTATCTTTGTATTTCTCTCTATATACATTTTTTTTTTACATATATTTCTCTCCCTCTAACTTCCACCCATCATTAGTCACACACACACACACACACACACACACACACACACACACACTCCTACTGCTTTTTTTCTTTCTAAATGCATCCATCCTACTGAGAGCTCTGCTTCAGTCCTCTCTCCATCCTTTGTTTAGCTTTTGGGGCATCTGTGCCGCTTCTCTTTTCCTTTGCAAATGTACCTCAATTATTAAACTGGACTCACTTATTCCTGAATACACATTTAAACAAAGAAAATAGACACACGACACACTCAAGATGCACACACACACACACACACAGTGCCAGTCCACTTAACCAAACCTCCCCGTTCCTGAAAACGGCTGATTTGAGCCCCCGCAGCCCATAATCATCCAATCAGGGACAGAGCAATCTCCTCCCCACTGGGCCTATCAGAGCCCTTCGTTCAGGTTCCAGTATTCCTGCAGCGATGGCAATATACAGTCGTGTTCAGAGCACCCTGCCACTCATTCTGGGCATTTTAAAAGTTCTCTGCAGTACACCACGCTGCTGTGCAAAGTAAGTCAGTGTCTAAGCACGCCTACTATGTCTCAATATGTTTGCTGCAACTGGCTGCCTGTCACCTCCCAAACTGACCACATACCAGCATTTGCATGCAGTTCATGCATTAGTCTAATTTTTTTAAGGTAGGCGTTTGCCCACTAGATGAATACGAGGAGATAAGTATGATTGGTTTTGTAAAAGAAGGGATGGTGGGTCGTGGCTACACAGTCCATCATGTGCACCCTCACTGTTTTAATTATGTCTTAAAGTATAAAATTAACCCGACAATGAGATTCAATTGCTGAGGATGTGACCCAAAAGATTTAATCAACTATAATCAAAATGGAATAATTAGGACTTTTACTGTTCGATAAAATGTTAATATAATGTGTTATTTAATAAGAAATGCTGTGGGGCTGCTGATTTATGATGGTCATTGTGCAGCATATTTAAGCATATTTTGCAAATGTGAATTTGTGACGTCCTACCATTGTACTTCTGCTTCTTCCACGATATCAATTAGTGAGGTAACACCTTTTATAAATGCAGCGGCTGCAAGATGATGGCCGTGTAATTATGTCTATGTGATGGGAATCGGATGAATGAAGCGCCAGTGGTAGACCAAGAGGAGGGGAGAGCTCTACCTTCGATAGAACAGACCCCAAGTACATGTGCGTCTGCTCAAGGGGTTGTTGTCACATTAATAGCAACCACAAAATGTCTCTTTTGTGAGGGCTGATATTGCCATCCGTTCATTTGTGCGCCATGGAAACAGCCTCTAGCAAGCTTCAGTTGAAAGGGATACAGAAAACGAGCACATGCTTTTAGAAAATATGGGAATCAGAAGGAGGGCAGGTGGAATTAGCTTTATACCCACCTCTCTCACACTGAAAGGGGACATAATTAGAGAAAAGCAATCTCCCTCTGTCTCTGTCTTTCTCTACCTGTATTCTCACTCATCCCCGCATCTCAATCATTCCCTCTCTGCCAATCTCTGGATTTCTCTTTTTCATGCTCCATAATGGCATATTGAGAAACCTTCCATTCACCCTCATACTCATCCATCCTCTTTTTTTTGTCCTCTACTCACTCCTCCTCATCTTCCTCCTCCTCCTCCTTCCTGGCTGCCCTGTCTCTCACTTTCCACTTCTCCCTATCTCATTACTCCGAGGGGGCCACCATGCTGTGGTCCAGGCCATCAGTAATGGCTCATGGCCTCGGCGGATGGAAGATTGCAAATGTAGCACAGATGAAATATTATGTGGTGACTGGGATTGTGTAAATCAATGGCTTATGAAGGCTGACCAGCTCCTTCATCTCCTCACAGATGCGCGTCTGAGTCTTGACCTGTTCTTCCTATTATCTCTTGCTCCGTGGGTAACCCATTCTTTCTTTTCGTTGGCAAATCACTCGTTCTACGCTCTTTTCCATCTCTTTATATCCCTCTATTTTCTCTCTGTTTGGATTTATCAATGCACCTATACCCTCCCTTCTCAGCCTCTACCCCCCCAGTCTGTTTCTCCTCCCGTTGATGGCTTTGGATAATGAGTACCTTGACTTGGTCCTCATTTTTAGCCTCTTCCCTCTCTTCCTCCTCCTCATCCTCCTCTAATCTGTCTCTCTGTGCAGCAGAAGGTAGATAATGGGGATCAGAGTGTGTGTGTGTCTCTTCCATTAAAGCCTCTGCAGGTTCATAAACCAAATCACAAATCAAACAAAAGTGCAGGGATAGAGCAGTAAGGACTCCGGATTATAGCAGGCAAGTCTCCAAACAGGGTTTGGTAATGTCTCAATTAAATTAGCAAGGGAACTATCAAAATGGCTTTTAAAAATAACGATACGGAGCTTGAAAATGATTTTGATGTGACCATTGGGGTTCCGTCAGTTCTCAGCACAGGTTGTTCATTTGCAGACGGAGGGTAATAATGTGAATGCAAGAAAAGGTCAGCAAAAATGAAGTTTGCACACCTTCTCCTGTGTATATGCTAGCGCGATAGCAGCTGACCCTCTTCTTGAGAATTGCATAGTAATTCCAGCAAAATAATTTTCGGCCCCTCGTCTTCATTTTTAAACAATGTGCATTTACACATGTGAACAGGCTCAGAAGATGAAGAAGATGATTAGCCACACAAGCAAACGGTGGACAAGAATGGAGAAAAAGACGAGAAAGTGATTATTCCCAGAAATACTTTTCACCAATGGGAAATTTCCGAGATAATATTTGTCTGCAAACATTGAGTGTATCTTTTCTGTGGCCATTTCAACACAAGCTAAGAGGCAAATCACCAAAGTTGGTTGTTAGCAAAGCACAATTGGTATAATTAGTAAGTTAATTACAGTTTGCCTTTAGAATCCACACACCTGTGGTTAAATATAAGGTGAAATGTACTTTGCATTATTCTTCTTTTATCCTTAAGTAGTGCAAACCTGTCTGCATAAATGTAACAATGAAATGTCATCGGGAAAAATTACCTTTGTCTTCAGCATTGTCAAATGTCACTAGAGGCTATATTTGATTATATATTGCTCTGCTTTCACATGAGCAAAAAGCCTTGAATCTTCATCCAGCAGTTCACTTCCTTAAAAAAAACTGTTGCACTTAAGGCTATTCACAAAATTCCAGGCGTATGCAATTATTGATTGCCTGGAAATGTCACGAAAAGGCTGAAAAGGCTGCAGCCAATTCTCTAGTAAAACACAACAGCAACACGACTGTTGTCAAGAGCCTGAAGCCAAGGAGAACAATTTATTTTTTTCCATTTATTTTCTGACACTAATGTTCACAAAGGACTCTGAACCTTTCAATATGGGGGAGATCAATGATTCTGGCTTGATTACTTTGGGGCTGTAAATATACAGATATATATTTTTGAAAGTCTTGTTACAAACATGCAGCAGCATTGTTGAGGTCCGTGATGCAGCGCAGATATAATGTTTGCAGGATGCAGATAGAAGCCCCCCCCCCCCTTTAGTCAGGAAACCTGTTAATTTTTACACACTTCTGGACACCACTAAATTAAAAGTAAAAATACACTTGAAGCTACAAATTTATACCATCAATCCATCCATCGTCTCATCTACAGTCGCTTTTCTGCCTTGCGGATCAGGAGTGTTGCTGGAGCCTATCCCAGCTTGCTATATGCAATAGGAGGGGCACACCCCCAATGCGTCGCCAGAGCATCGCGGGGCCACACAGCCACAACCACTCACAAAGACACGCATACACTACGGAACATTTTGAGTGATCAATTTCCTCTGTGGTGCATTTTTTCTTAGCTGTCTTAGCTCAGTAAGGGTGAACTTTTTAGTATAGTTTATTCCACACAGTTATCTGTACTATTGATCCTTATCTCATAAACAGTTCTATGATCAATTTGGAAAAAGTCGAGTAGAGGGCTGTATTTGCTATCAAGTTCCTCATCATCATCATCATGTCTGTTGATGAACATCTGCTACTAACTCTGAGTCATTTCCCACATTATCACAGTCCTGCTCTTGCTAATTCTGACTTTACCACATTCCAATGACACATTACTCAAGCAAATTGTTCTGAGGGTGTTTTTCTTTACGTATCATTGTTGCCAGATTTCACATCTCACCAGTTTCCCAACACCACAGTAGCCTTCCTGATCTTTCTCCAACCTACACATGAGCGTCTCCACCATTTAGGAGCTCTACTATTCTACTACGACTCTGCCTTGTGTTTCTCATGCTATTTGCTGTTTTCATGGGCCTCCAATGAGTGAAGATGCTTCACATTAATAGAGCCATTTTGCTTAGAGGATCAAGTGGGCATGCGTAACGTGCCTTTCTCAGTTTAGGTGCACAATCTTCAGGGTTGTAAAGCTGAATGACGGCTGTTCTGAAACACCAGTGATGTTTGAAGCCTCAGAAATAATCATGTGGTACTCTTGATTATCTGCACATTCCTCCATCTGGTGCTACGTGCTGAGGACTAATACACAATTAATGTCTATGATTCTAGAACAACTGCATTATGAGACCATCAGATGGTGTTTTTCAAGCAGATGTAGATATTTTCGGAGGCAGTTTTACAAGCAGTATTTTGGGTATGCTTTTCAGCTTCCACATTTGTATGCGTGACCATACGTGAATGCACATGGCAAGTGCATCCAATACTCTCCACCACTACCAACAACACACACACAAACACATGCACAAGCACTTTGTCAATGTATGTATATTTTTCAGGGTTCATGGTCCCCCTTTTTTTGTTTTTTTTGGTCATTTTCATCCCTTTCCTTGTTCTTTCTTTCTCTCCTTGTCCTCATTTGCTCAGCTGTTAGCTATGAATTATGTATCACTTCCTTATGGAGTGAGAAAAGTTATAGCTTGGGGCTACCATTCTCCACTTAGCGATCATTAGTTGTGTCTTTGCACCAATTAGAGCTTGATGGCAAATCAGGCCCTTTTAGCAGCCATTCAACTCCTGCATAATGCAACTCATTGCACCTGTTACTGTTACAGATCTGGTTGTAATTCTCCTAAAACGGTGTGTGGAAGTGAGTTTTTAATCAACTAAATCAATCCTGCTGACTTGGGGCCCTGTTAGTACTGCTTTCCATGTGTTTAAATAGCCTGGAATAAGGCGAGATAAACAATACCTGCAGATAAATGAAAGGGCATTTTTACAATATATATATATGAATATAAATTGTTCTTGTCAGAAGATTCCAGGTTAAACTTGGTGTTGTAAATGTGCACAGAAACTGTGTAACAGCTAAGTCTGTGTTTCTATGATCGATCCCCTATCATCGGCTTTCATTCTGTCACCTAGCAGCAGGCCATGCTGCATTTCTGGGGCAGGCATTAAAGGCTTTGTCTTCTCTGGCAGCTTCATGCATAGAAAAAAAAGGAATAAAGGAACCCCAGGATGATGGTAGAAATGATTAACAAGACCCAAAGACAAATCAGATCAGCTTAATCGGTTTGTAGTTTTTCTCGCCACCACATGCTGCTTTAGGAATATCAGTAGGTCCATCGTGGCGGCGGAGACTGAAATGACAATGTCTGGACGGATTGTCATGAATGTTTGCACAGATACTCATTGTCCTCTGTGGATGAAGACTATACTGATGATTTGCTTAGATTTTGCTATTGTGCCAACATGATATTTTGCAGGTCTTAGTGAAATATATCAGAAACTATTGAATAGTGTGTGCGGATATTTATGGTGCCTGCAGGATAATGTTTTTGACTAACCACCTAGCACAATCATTAAAGTGATGACATTTCAGGATTGTGTTTTCATATTGAT
Organism: Brachionichthys hirsutus; assembly: GCF_040956055.1. Taxonomy (NCBI): domain Eukaryota; kingdom Metazoa; phylum Chordata; class Actinopteri; order Lophiiformes; family Brachionichthyidae; genus Brachionichthys; species Brachionichthys hirsutus. Next base: position 8,877,978 of record NC_090908.1, on the reverse strand, counting down.
TTTATGCTGTCCCATTGAGCCACAATTTATATGCAGTACTATCATGAGATAAAGGATTTTATTTGCCATCTACAAATAATGAACTGTGTAAACAGTATTCAATTATGGTGAAAATGGGGATACAAAATGAAGTGTTTTCTACTTTGTTCAGCTTTTCATTTTGAATGCAAATAGCTATTGAAAGAGAGAGTGACTTGCAGTAATGCCAAAATGAACAGAGTAAAAAAAATTGTCTTCAGGACAGAAAACGTCTGAGATGCATCTCCTGCAGATTCATAATCTCATACTTGCACTGCCACTAAATGGCTATTTATAGAGTACCATTTCTATATCTATATCACACATCATCCTATGAAGGTTTCACATGAAAGCTAAATGAAAGACTTTGCTAACAAAGTGAACTGTGATCATCGGTGGACGCATCCAGGATGTCGTTCTTTGAAATCTGTCAGGACATGTTCAACTTCCCGATGTGTCACCACCTCGATAGCTGCTGGGTGGCCTCTTGCTGGTAACAGATTGTACTGATCCCTGTAGAAGTGTTTCTGACTAATGGTCTCTAAATGAACGCCACACAGCTGAATAGCGTACGGGGTTAGAGCCACGATGCAGTCCGTGCACTTAACTCTAGCTATTGTCAGGATCAAACCATAATACCTCCCCAACTGAGAAAACATGCTGTTCCTTTTGCCTTTGCAACATCCTTCTGAATTGGGACGGTGTCTGCACCTTCTCCTTTTCTCTGTCAACAAATAGCCGTCTTGCCGGGACCAGGTTTTATTTTCTGGACTTCACGGCGGTGCGCTGGAGAAAATGTCATCCTTTCTAATATTCTTCCGATGCTGCTGTGAAATGCATTCACACTATTTGTGCGAGCCTGTTCCTTGCTTGCGCCCCAGCCAGATGCACACTGGGTGTCATTGTGGTGCCATGGCAACGGACCATAAACTCAAGCCTTGCCTGTACTATTGATGATGCAGTGAGTCCCTGTCTTCTATGATAGCCACAAAGCAGCAGTTACATTCTACTACTCTATTGTCTCGTAAGTCACCATCACGTCAGAGACAATTGGATAGTCCGGTACAGAAGGCATACCCGATGACACTTGAGCAGTTAAATAAAAGTGATTTCTTGTCATTCTATACAGCTCTACTATCCCCACTTTGGAGACACATTTTAGAGAAGTTCATTTCACACCAGACTTCACACTCGCCCTTCCCTATGGAGTGATGGATGGACAGAAAGAGAGAAAGGTAATGACGGAGAGGGAAGATGAGGAGGAGGGTTAGAGAAGATGAAAGATTCAGGGAAGCTAAACCTCATGTTTATCTCACCATGTTTGCCATTTATTCATCTTGCAGCCGCACACCCTGCTTATCTCCCACCCTTCCTCTCTCAGGATTTATTTTACCTGGCATGAAGTTGGTTCAACGCAGTGAGTACACCAAGAGGACATTCACATCTGAGAGGAGGAGGTGAAAAAAGCCCAAACATTTATGAAGTCATAAACTCAGATTAACTGGGCGGGAGTGTTAAAAGTGCAGAAGAGGAGTGAGTCGGAGAAAACAATAAAGGGAGGGAGCTGTAATAATAAGCAAGAGCGCGAGCAAGAGAGAGAGAGAGAGAGAGAGACGTGCAGGTATAAGAAGGTTTTTTTTTATAATCACCTCTGAACTTCTTTTGTTCTTTTAAGAAACACACACATGTCCTGTGGTCGTCCTAGTGCATGTACGTGTACGTGTACACCATTCCAGTATAAATCTTTACAGCTGACAGTTTCACATTTATGACATCATCAGCACCAAGAGAGTCAGATAATGATTCGTACAAATAACCTGAACGTGATATGCTGCTGTACGATAAATGTGGAACTAACACAAGGGTGAAAACAAACAGCGCCACATGCCGTGTACTGCTTGTACAAAAACGCAGAAAATACATTTCCTTCCGATATGTCCGTATTTGCCCTGATTAACATGCTTCAGAAAAACAAACAGAAAATAGAATTTAAATGTGGAGACTCAGATTTCATAGTGGAAGCTAACTAATTAAAATTGATGTTTGAATAATCATCATCATCCACTGAATGTTGGAGGGAAAATGTCAATTGGATTTGCTTTAGAGAAACTTTGTGCATTTATTTCCTCGAAAAAGGTTAAAGGGTCAAACTCAGAGATGTTATTGATCCGATGGAGCATTAACATTCATGCTGACATCTTTAAAACGCAGTGCCTGTCAGTAAAGTATACCACAGGGCTGAAGAAACACAGGCGCGTAGATAGAATTACAATGGATGAACAGAAAATGATCATTCTTACAGCAGAACATTTCATTTTCTTTGCTACTCCATCTCTCTCAGAATTTACTTTTCACTCTATGTCTATTTCAGCACTTTGACCTTCAGACTATGGCCTGCTGACGTCGATTAACTATTACTATTATAGGCTAAAATGTTTGAATACCCTCCCCCCCCAAAAAAAAAACCACACACACACACCTACACACAAACTAGGAAATACCATTGACTGCAAATTTGAAAAAGGAGTGTGAGGAAGTTGACTCTGATTTCCTGTGCTTTCAGAAGTGCCAGGCCGATGATATATTATTTATTTTCACATCACACATCAGTCATATCTGATACAAGCTGAATGTGTGGCTCATTTTTCTCCAAAGTGAAAAGAGAATAGAATTTTATATGAGGGGACTATGAAAATATTATTCGTTTATTCATGATAAATAGAACTGCTGGTGTTTTCTAATCTAGCTAACCTCCCAAAAAATAGATTCACTTATTCTCACAGTCAGCACTGAATATTTGAGCTTTCTCATCACCTCTTTGAATCCATTCTCTCCCTTTTGGTTAGTGATTTATGTTCCATCTATTTTTTTTTTATTTGTCTCTTTTTTTCCTTTATCTTTTCTATTTCCATTATATTTGTCTTTTAGACAAAGTTTCTTTCAGAGAGGAGGATAGAAACATAACATTGTCAGTCGGTAGATTTCAAGTTGTTTACACATTTAATGATGGTTCTATAATATGTTCAATAAATGTTATGTATTGTTTAGGAGGAAGTTATGAAGGGAGTTCTAATGTTGTTTGGGATTTAAACTTTGCCATTGACAGGACTAAAATCAATGCTACAATGTTTTCCAGGAATGAAGACATGGAAATGTGTTGCTTTGCCCCATTTGTAAAAGACATAGATAACAGTGGCAGGCTTCACTACAGGTAACACTTGCTTTCCTCCTTTGTTAATCAGACCATGTTGGTCTGATCTGCAGACAGTGATCCATGAGCATCGCTAGACTAACCTGTTACACCAAAGAGAGATGAGCAGTGGTCATCCTCCTCTTCATCAATAATTTATCAGTCCACTATCTCCCAGTCCTCTGGGAGATAGGCAGAGGGTCAACTTTACAAGCAACCCATAACTGTCACTCAAAAAAAGATGAGAGGGGCTGTACCCTCTCATCTTGGTGTACGCAGCAATGTGTCAGGTACACCTGGTACACCTGACACGCTCTAAACCAGGCATGGGCAAACCCAGGCCCGGGGGCCATATGCGGCCCGTTGGTCTTTTTAATCCGGCCCGCCAAACTTGTCCATTTAATGTATCATTAAAAAAAAAAAAATTGTATTATAATTAAACCTCATTCATTTGACCTTTTCCCTGTAATACTGCCTGTAAAAGGCCAAATCCTTTAATGCAATAGCTTTCATGTGTCATTTATATTAGTTCACACAAATACTCCATCCATCTGTTCTTGGTCCGGCCCCTCTGTCAAATTTTAGAACCTATTGTGGCCCACGAGTCAAAAAGTTTGCCCACCCCTGCTCTAAACACTCCTATGGATAATTATGGGAATAAATCCTAAAGTTTCCAATATGCGATTGCAGTTATGTTTCCAATACTAAGGCAGTTTTCATCTGCACCATCGCCTCGTAAATGGGAACATCCATTTGCATAGAGAAAACACACGCTGAACTATTATTTGCGACTGCTTTCAGTTCTACGACAGCTTAAGAGTATCCACCCGTAAGGGTAGGTGGATAGTAGGAAGTACGTATACGCTTCATTCTCAGTTTAAGGGCGAGAATGCACCGCATTGTGTGTAAAATTCTTTGAAACGCTTGCAGATTAACCCAAAGCGAGAGCCTGTGTCAAGCTCCACTATTGTGCGTGATGACAATGTTAGGAAGAATAACGCAGGCCGAGACATTTCCAGTGAGACGGTGTGCTTAACATAACAAAAGGATGTTTTTCCCAGCATCTTATTCGGTTTTCTGAAGAAGCGTGATTTTATTCAGTCAGTTTGCTATCATATTTTCTTTTCATTGCCTTGTTGTTTAAGTCAAAGCCAGAAAACCATTTTTTCCCTCATCCTCCGAATGTCTGTATTTCTCACTGTTTTCCTTTCTGATTATATCTTTGTTTTTCCATCTATTACTTGCCTTCATCTTTGAACATTACATGCTTGTGCATTAAATTATTTATGTATCTGTTTCTAATTTGTATGAGGTTAAATAATATGATAGTGTGTGTGTGTGTGGCGGGGGGGGGGGGGGGGGGGTATAAGAGAGGTCAAAGTATAAGGATGACGTAGTTATAGGCATGCAATTAATGAATTTCCATACGGTAATGGGGAATATTTGGCTGGCAGAATACCGCTCCCAATTGGGAGCAAGTCTGACCTGACAAATGGACTGATCACATAAGCAGAGAAAGAAGGGAGGGAGAGAGAGAGAGAGAGAGAGAGAGAGAGAGAGAGAGAGACTGACCTCAGAGAAAACATTACGATCTCCCACTTAATTTCACAGACTCTCATTTACAGACGTTTTTATAAGAGAGAGAGAGGAAAGAGCGAAGGGAAAGAGATTAAATTGCTTCATGCATTGATAATATCTTATATTTTGTATTAGCAGGAGACAGGATGGAGCCAAAGAAAGAGCGAAGGAGAGGGATCGACAGACTGACCAATCTCTGAGCGGTCTCCTTCACAGACTCTCAAATGCAGGCATTTTCATAGAAGAGAGAGAGATTAAATTGCTTCATGCATTGAAAATGTCATATTTTTTGTCAAAGCGAGAGGAAGGAGATGGAGGCCGTGAACCTGTTGGTCTTTTGGTTTCCAATTCATCTGAATCCAATTCAGAATTAAACCGCTTCCCATTCTGCAGGCCTATTCATCAGCTCACAGCAAATTGTTATTGGACTGAAAAGGAAAATATAACCAACTGTATTGATTTAAAGGACCTGGCTTGTGATATCCATCGTTTTTTTCCCATGAACAGCCAGACTGGATCTACCAACGATCAATGGCTGTGAATTCAGATATAGCTTATTATATATAACTCCATTATTGTCCCAAAACCTATTAAAATGGGCCACAGCGTTGCACTGGGTAACATATTACTTCTTTATGATAAATACAAACCCTAGTTTGATTTGAGTCTGTGAAAAAAAAAAAGGAGTGCAACAAGTTCACTATTCACGCTTGATCACCAGCTCCAGCTATGTAAACCAGTCAGAACGGAGAGATAGACAACAAGATGAAGACACTAAGAATTGGAAATTCCATCTTTGTCCCTTGAGGAACAACACGATGTAGCAAGGGAAGGACATGTTGTGCATTTGGCTGAAACACAGTTAAACAAATCATTAAGAATCCATTTCGATACGTCACAATCAATCCTGAGGTATTTCTGCTTTGTGATACCATCGCTGAAAGCTGGAAAGCATACCTGTATGGAAAACACACACACACACATCTGTTCACACAACTAATAGGTTTCTGGAGCTGTCGGAATAATTCTCTGCTTGTTATACACACATAATTAGTTTCCAAAGTAGCTTTCCGTGAAGATATCGTCAATTACTTCATCTCTCTTTACTATCCTTCTCTGAGACGCATGAATCTTCTCATCATTTTCTGATGCGACATGGTGTTAATTGAGCTATTACCACAAGGTGCAACTGTGTGTGTGTGTCTGTGTGTGTTCATGTGCATCTCCGCATTCGTCTTGCAATGTTTTCTGACTTTTAAAACCTAGAAACAATAATGAACTGAAATACAGACATTGCTTTGAGAAAAAAATGAAGCATGGTGCAGGAAAGAAAGCTGATCTTCTTTGGCTTCACATTTGTATGTATGTATCGGAAAAAGCTGCCTGATTGTTTTGAGACCTTGACCTAAATGAAGAAACATGGAAAATCTTGGGAAATATAACTCATCCACATTAAAGCAGTTACAGTTTAAGCTGCTAATGAATGTAACAGTTTCAATAAAGTTTTGAGATGTCCCCCCCACACCACCACCCCAGATTCTTACTTCTATTCCTTAGAATGAAACTTTTAGTAATTTCCTTAAGTGCTAAAAAAATCTGTTGAAAAATATATTATTTTTTTTATTATATCTGATCCATGCAACTTCTCCTTTGCTACTACCCAGTAAGGATTACCGGTAGAGTAATAGCTGCTACAGACAAACCTGATTTTTTCTCATTATTTAGTCATTTCTTTGTGATTTGTTTTTTTGTTGTTATCTATTAATGTTGAAATTATGACTGAATCTATGTTCAATGGTAATTTACAGTTTCAAACACATATTCTTTCATCCACTCATCCATCCATAACAAGTCCAGGATTCCCAATCGATGCGTGAATGTAAACTGAGTTCCGCACAGTCGGAAGACTAGAAAATGACACATTGAAAATCTTTGAAGGACAAATGGGTCATTGATGGGGTTACTATTAGTAGTGTGTGTGTGTGTGTGTGTGTGTCTGTTTGAACATATAAAGGAAGAGTCTATCGATAGCATACTATTAGTACTAATAGTACTAATATACTAACAGTATTGTGCAGTGGGATATGTAACCATTCGTGTGTATTTGTGTGGATGGGACTGCTAGGGTTTGTGGGTGTGGACTGATTGAAATCTCCCTGCTGACAAGTTCCAGTATCGATCTGTCTCTCTCTATCTGTGGCCATCACATGGCTGCACACACACACACACACACACACACACACAGAGGAAATCACTCAATAACATATGTAACACATGTTGAGCACCAGGCCGTGGCATTCTAGTCTGGATTTATTTTTTAATCTAATTTATTGACGAGACTTGGAAAATGTGTGTTCATGTAGCACACATTTAAAATAATGTGAGCATAATGAAGACCACAAATCAGTAACACTGATATAAAAGCTACACGAATAAGATACTGAAGACAGCAACATTTGCAGTATGATGACAAATGCCATTTATAGAAGCTTTATCTTTTATCACCCATTATTTAATATATTCTATTAACAATATTGATTTTAGAACCATGTTGACTAAAGATGTCTGTGGGCCATATTCTCATCATTAAATGTTCTTGTTATTGTTAACTACACAAGATCTAATAGCTATAAGTCATAACTGAATACAATAAGCGTGCTGATTCCTTTTATTCTTCAGTCACAAAACGAATGGAAATTCCATTCAAGTGATTCAAATTAATTTGTTTATTTCTAAATGTTTCTAAAAAAGGAAATAGATAGGAAGAATAAGCTGCTTTGACCTTAATTCTGACCTCCTGTGGGCTGTACATTGACCAATAAAAGCATCAACATATTAACACTAGACAAAATTTTTGTGACAAAGCTCGTGGCCATAAATTGAGGTTGCATGCTACAACACATATCCCAAGGGGGATATAGGAGAAAGAAGAAAAAAAAAAGACAAAAGAAAAGAAAGAAAAAAGAAAAAATAATATATATATAAAAAATAATAATACTGCACATACAGATCCATTCTTGTACTGTACCAACTTGTATTAAACCAGCTGTGATCCTGTTTCCCTCTGTGCACTTGAATTAGACTTTTCTCTGAGAAGCAGAGCCTTTTCTACCACACATATTGATTTGTCTGCCACAGTCTGGTTGCACCTTTTGCAGCAGTAGGGGAGCATTATGTGCTGTGTGTTGCTCAAAGCAGGTCATAATGGTCAAAGTATGACAAAGAAACACGGCTGAGATTCAGATTAGGGTTTTCCTGTCTGTGGTAAGGCATTAGAACGAGTAACCATATGTATCAACCAAGTAAGGTGTGAATACATGTGTGTAAATATATATTATTTTTGCTTAGCTTGGACAGGGGAGCAGGCTTCTGGTTTCCCATATTTGTTTTACTGAGGAGGTTGTTAATTTATTTTATAGCTGGGATAGGCTCCAGCACGACCCTCAACCCGGTAACGGACAAAGATGTTAAGAAAATGAATGAATGAATAATGTATTTATATTATTTGAATTTGTTTTCAAGATTAATTTGGGATTTAATTAATTTATTCTATTTGACAAACATTCATGCCCTCCAGATTCAATAATTTAACACCGCGACATATTTGCAACGGTGATAGGAAGAAAAGGGGGGGAACATTCAATTCAACATAAACAGGATTCAAACCTATAACATTCTTGCTTAGTTTAAGCCTTTAACTTTAAGGCAAGAGCTCACCACTGCACCACCATCATGTGAAGAGCTAAAAAATGGACTGCTGTTGTGCATCTTCAGAATTATTGAATGCAAACACTTCAATATTCACAATTCTCTATGACTGTTAGTAGACTTCTAATTTTCAAACTTTCACCAAAAATAAGAAAGAGGAAAACTGCATGCATACACAACGTTCCCTATCCCAAGAGGTTCATTAGAAGCAATGGAATTCAGTGACCCAGAAACTGAAGCTAGCCCAAATCAATTAGCAGATATAAGCATGCATACATTTGAGTTGCTAATTACAAAGTCAAACTCCACCTCGCAGGGAGGGGTTTCTCTTTGAAGATGAGCTTTGAAAAATCTAAATGTAAATACATTATTTTTGTTGTCTTCATTGTTGAGCTGGTGTCAGCGTCAGTAAAGATGTTTAAATAAATTGAATTACTCCACTGTTACTGAAAAGGCAATACATTTTGATACTGTTTATTGTCTTTTCATTTTGACATAACATAAGATATACTTTTGTGTGTTTAAAAAAAAACAAAAAAAACTTTTAGGACTAGATTTTATTGAATTCAGATCGCTCCTATAATAATAGTGAATCAGAGCATCATCATCATCATCATCATCATCATCATCATCGTCATCATCTCCCCCGAGCAATAAATGGAGTACTTCCCCTTTAAGAACGTAATAGCAACAAGCTGGTCAGGAACTGGACGGCAGCGGACGGGCCGTGAGGGAATCCTAAAAACTTTCCCTACAACCCAGTACTGTTATTATTTTAAAGGTTAACGTCACTTTGGACTCCTATGTGCCGGGAATCATGAAAGTATCCCTGCTTTTGTTATTGTCTCATTGAAGTGGATGCAGCTCGCAGTCTGCTCGGAAGAGGAAAACTTAAGAGGAAAAACTTGAGGAATGATGCCCGAGCGAGCGACTGCGTCCCTCCCTCTAAAGTTCAGCTAAAGTGGCTAACTGTGATGTAGCTTTGTTTTTTATTTTTATTTTTTTTATGTCTGATTTAGTAGCGAAGAATCTTCGGATGTAGTGGAGAAGGATGCAGGGGTATAAGTGATCTCCTCCGGGTCGTTGTCTTAGTTGGACTGGGATACAATGTCAAGCTAACCTTGTGTTTTTTTTTAGCCTGGTGGAGCTAGCTGAGAGAAAGTTAGCTTCTATCAAATAGAGTTAGTTAACGCCGGAATACTTGTGTCGCTAACACGCATGACAATCATGAAACAACTGCAGATTTATTTTTTTAACGCGACTGGAAACTGAAGTTTGTGTTCAGAGACTGACTTGTATACCGGATGCAAAGTGATGATAATGGCTAAGTAATAACGGAGCAGGGTGTCATCTTTGTTCCCTCAGACAGTTTTACTGAGGAGCTTTTTTTTTGGGACTCTGGGTCTCTGACAAACTGTATGACTTTTGCATCTTAAATTTTTTTTTTTTTATCTGCTTGATACTGTCCCTGGTTCTTCCAACACGTGTTTCTAAGCCTTCTTTCGTCCTCGTCACAGTTTTTTTTTTATCCAGAAGGCCTGCGTCTTGGATGAAGAGAGGCGAGGAGAGCTAGCATGAAGGTGACTGTGACATTTGGGCAGACGGGTGTGGTGGTGCCCTGCAAGGAAGGATGGACCGTGAGAGATCTCATCCAGCAAGCCACGCAGAGATACAGAAAACTCCTGGAACAGGTAGGCCTGACATGCACTTATGTTTAGAATGAACACCTGGAAGGAGACTCATGCACTTTTTGCATGTTTGCTTCAAATCCAGGCAGAGCTAATTGTTGAATACTGTATTGTTGGTACTAAAACAATTTATGCAAAATGGTATCCTGGGTAGTGTTTTTGATTTTTGATTATTATTGATATGACACATGCAATAAACTAGACATACTGATATTGACATGCCTGTTCTATTTTTATTAGATGTTTCATGTCTAAAAGTACTGTTATTTAAATTTAACACTGTGGAAGCTGCATGTCAACATGTGCTCATCTTTTAAGACCCGTACCAAGCACATAATAGAAGTAATTGGAGTTGGAGAAGATGGATAAATGCTCCATTCTCATTAATAACGTTGAAAGTATCCTCCAGAACATGAAGAAAGGCATGAACAAATGCAATTTTGACTCTTTTTTTTTGGGGGGGGGGGGGGGGGGGGTCTCTTTGACCTTTTAAGCAATCAGTTAGCTACATTATTCATGTGTCTGAAGTAGTTTTCTAATAATGTGGAAATATTTTTTACGGAAAGACAGAAAGGAGGAGGCGAGATAACTTTTTATGAAACGGCACTTTCATAACATTTGAGGTTTTCCCAGAAGTCATAAAAGAATAATCGAAAGCGCTGTCATTTCTACTCTATGAAAGGGGCCGCGTGATCTTCGCATCCCAAAGTCTTGGGAAATTAGACAAAGCCGTGGAGGTCCAGTTCTCCATAATTGCTGTATAAAAAATTAAAAGCATATCTGATATGGATGTGACGGTGCAGACAGGAGCAGGCACGAGTAGTTCCCACTTAAATTGTAAGCGTAAAATGCAAATGAGTCTCTCTGGTGAATTCTTTTCTGACTGCTGCTGATTCCCAGCGCTGCTCGGAACAGGAACCCAGTGACCCCATCAGACGAGCAGATCTTCTCGGTGACTCGCATCATATTGGGTCTGTTATTCAGAGAGCACGCTGGCCTTGTTGCGAGATGTCCTCAGCAGTGATGGATGGATGGAGAGAGAGAGAGAGATGTCGAAGCTGTGAATGAGTTTCTGTTGATGTGAGAGACAACAATCAGTATTTTGGAGACTGGTTTTTTTCCCACACTCCTCTGTTTCTTTCTTTTTGAGTTTTTTTTTTTCATTCTTTCATTTTATCACCATCTACCTGTGCATCAGCCCTCCCTTCCTTCATCTATATTACTCCTTCCCCTCCCATATAGCCTCTGGCTTCCCTTTTCGTCTGAACTCATTTTTCCTCTTTGAACACTTCCTCCCTGCACTCCTGTTCTTCTTTCATGAGATAAATCTCAGTTCCACCTACTGTAGACATCAATAGCCTTCATTTTGAATTCACTTCAGTCTCTTAACTAACAGAGTCTGCTTGGAGGGAGGCAGGAGCTATGATCACAGCTTTTGGTTAAAGTATCATGCATTTTAAATATTCAAAGTTAAAGTTAAGTTTCTCTTTTATCTGGAAATGTAAACTGTAGTTCTATTCCAACTGTTTTACATGTATAAAGTGTATAATCTTAAATCTTCTCAGTGGAATTTCCCACAGAATGAGACATCAGGATGACACAGGTTTAACATTAAGAATGACTAATCAATTTGAAGGTTTTGTAACTGATAACTGCTGTTAATAGTTTTACAGCTTCACGTAGCATGCAAGTGTAGCTTGCTATGCTACTTGTATTTTCCCACTACTGTGGCTTGTTCTGCTACAATCTCTCAGGGCTTATCTTTTCTCCTCAACTGTTTGACATTCTTGATTTCCTTTCATTCTTGTTTTGATGAAATCTCAAATGTTGGGAGATGGTCTGTAAATCTCCTTGTGCACGCGTGGCAGTGTTAGAACTTAGAACCTCTCGCACCGGTTCTGTCCTGTATTGCATTTGAAACAGGTGTTTAGTGTGACTTATTATTTTTATATATTTTCTTTTTTTTAGTGCTGCCCTTTGACCTCTGTGGACTACCTCAAGATGAACTTCTCTGCCTCTGATTCCTCCTCCCTGGGATGGATAATATTTATAACGTGTTGCTTTGGAGTTTTCCTTCCTCACTTTCCAGCAGTCAGTCATTTTCCTGCAAAACTAATCTGTTCTAGCTATGTAATTATGGCTGTTAATGTGTCTCTGGATTAGCAGGCAGGTGTGTGTGTGTTGTAGAGCAGACCATCCCCTAATCCCAGCTCATAGTGTTAGGCATATCGTTTTTTAAACTGTAACAGAAGCAGCACACTTTCAACACAGTGTGTTTTTCTCCCTTCTTTGCAAACGTCTATATTTTTCTTAGAAGGTATACGTTAAGCATTTTTTTAATCTCGTCTTTTGGATGTGGATCCATTTTAGTTAACTATCAGCTGCTTTGTTGGGCGTTCCCACAGCAGTGTGCGAGATGACTTCACATTTACAGTATGAATAAAGCTACAATTTAGTGAGTGCACGATCCATGATTTATCCTTTACTATTGATGTTCCCGTCCCAGTCCTGAAAACCACTTCCCAGACTCGACATCATCAGTGGAGGTAACTGTTCCAGCGCTCCCTCCTCTCTGTCTGTCGTGAGAAACAAGATATCGATCCACAGGGTTTCCCCCGGGAACATTTTGCCTTGGTGGGCCGAGGGAGGAGAGGAAGATGGAGTGACATAGAGCTAGAATGTGGGGAAGAGAGGCAATTTATTCTGGGATTATAGTCACTAAAAAGGCATTAGTGCTACCAGTGTGCATTTAATCTCTAATGGGGATAATTATTATGATGATAATGTGTCAATAGCCTATTAATGTACTAATAATCCATCCATACCTCCACAGCCTACTACTGCCGATACTACTACTACTACTACTATTACTACAGTATCCCATTCATACAAGTTATTGACTTGTTGACAAACTTATTTACCTTTGGCAAAATAAATGCACGATTGTGTGTTTACGGTTGCCCTTTTCTGTGGTGTCGGGTTTAGTGTACTGTATTTAATGAACACATCGACGCTGTGTGTGTGCGCTTAAACACATGCATGTAGGTCTTAAGGTGGACGTACATGAAAGGGTTCCTTCCTGTTTGGGCATCGACTACACGGTATGAACAACCCAGCTGATAAAATCATAAAACATCCCGGCTCCGCGCCAGGGAGCAGGCAAATATTTCTGAGTGGGAGGGAGGAGAAAGGGAGGAGACGCGTCCTGTTGTCTCTGCAGACAAGCTGCAGGAATGTGTTGATCCATCTTCTCTTCTCTTCTCTTCTCTTCTAGCCTTTTTTAATTTTGGAATTTTACTGTTTTAAATGGCATTTTAATTATTAAAAGAACGGCCTATCAAAAGACATGTTAAAACACTCACATTTGCAAATTCTAAGAAGCACTTAAGATGCTAATGAAATCTGATTTTTGAACCATCAAGATACTCTTAACATGGACTCATTGGTAAATTCAGATTTACAATGCTGAAATGTTAAGGGTAAATGGTGAGTCATGGTGGTCTCCTTTTGCCTTTCACAGAAGACAAGGTTTGTTACTGCTCGGTCACAAGACGGGTGAACGTAGTTATTTTACCACTTAGTACCTTTACAAACTAATAATACTGTTGTCACAGATTACTGCAGGCTTCAGTTATAAGTATGAGGAGCAGTTAAAGATGTGGCGCGTCCAAATCCACCTCTTTGCGCTGACCTTCGGTTTTTATGACGGCATGCATACCAAACTGCCGTGTCCTCCGCCAGCCAACGGAAGCTTGCGCTCCAGATATACAGAGTGGATAGATGGGAGGTAAACACACACCTGAAAACATAATAATCTGCACTGTATTCCAACTCTGGTGGGATTTTGCTACTCTATTAATGATTTTTACGTCGTGCCCAATCTTATCTGGAATGTTATCAGGCAAAGATCCACATTACGTGCTAATCCCTTTGATTTTCAGATTAGATCAAGTTGTTTACAGCTCTTATCTTTCGTCCCACAATATCTGTGTCCCTCTAGGTTTTTGACACTTAGAGACACTCATTTTCTGCCGTTCTGAAATATGTGTGGCACATTTGTCATGCACGTCTCCTTAGCACCAGATTAGATCAGTGTTCTCACAGCTCTTATCTTGCAACCTCTACATTTCTTTGCTGTACTTCTATGCAACAAGGGATCAAGTGGGTTGCTTTCCTGAATACAAACAGAAGGTCAATCATATCTACCTAGTAACTTCGTTCCAGAAGATCCAGCAGGATCAAGTAGCTTTTACAAACTGTTTTAGACTGTTCAGTACGTTGGATATACAGTAAAACCTCGGTTCTCGAACATAATTCGTTCCGTAACACTGTTCGAAAACTGATTTGTTTGAACACCGAAACTATATTTCTGATAAGAAATAATGTAAACTTGATCAATCCGTTCATACGCACCAGATAAATTGCTATTTACATTCATATCTGTCGATAATTTCCTTCTTTAATTCGACAGTCTTTCTCCTATGGCAGGTCGACTCAAACTGAACCTACTCGGTTAGACCCCGCCTTCTTTCGCGTGCCTTCGGTTCGCCTCGGCTCCTCTCGTGTGTTCAAATTCCGAAAATCTGTTTGACTGATCTGTTGGATCACAGTATGTGTCCCATTCATGTCTTTATTTCCTAGCAAAGAAATATGTTCAGGAAAAAATATTCATTCAACTGGAGGGACAAAAATGATTGAAATTGGTCAATTATTTGTTACTGAAATAGAAACTATATAGAGAAAGAGACAGAAGATGCGCTGCAGGCAGATGCGTTTCTCTGTAGGATCCTTTCCATGCTGTCACACTTAATTGTGTCCGGATTTTCTGGCGAGACTTGAATTGACTGAATTCAAGTGAGTGACGCAGACCTTATTCTCGCTTTGCGGCGGTACGTTTACTGTTATACTTGACTTTTGCTGCACATTTTTGTCCACTGAAGGTTTTTACGCACTTTAAATCAACACCACCGACAGTTCTGAATAAAAAAACAAATCAGTATCAATTAATCATTTGGCCTACTTTTAAATCGCATCGAAGTGTGGGAGGCATTTGCTATTGCTTATTATCAGTTCTGTCACCTGCTGTGTGACCAGTACGCCTCTACGTCGGCATTGCTGCCGAAACATTCCATAAAATGGCTTAAGAGGAAAGATACACTCCAAACTATATTAAGCAGTACACCGCCCAGTGCTAGATTTCTAACTACATAAGAAACCCTGCCCGAGGCCTTCAGTCCCCTGACAGTTCATGTCAGGGAACATGTTCATGTTGTTTTATGAATTGCTGATATATTGGGGACCATGCTCTCAAGCACAATACGAATAAATATAATAAGTACAATGTCTGGGTGGTTGTGTGAGCCATACTGTGGCTCAGCAGGCACGCTGGAACCCCTGGGAACATGATAAGTGTTGGCTTCATGATACAAAAGAGGCTATTTATTTATTTTGCTTGTGGTTTCACTTAATAGAATATAAACTGGACGGTGTTTGACAATTACAAACTCTGAATGCTTCTTTGTTGTCTTGTTATCTAGTGTTCTCATGTCTTACTATCCATGCATATTGAGCAGTAATGGCACCGGCAAAGAATGACTAAATCCAAGGTTGAACTGAAAGGCAAATACAATGTTTATACAGGGCAGAAAAATTGCACATGGATGCTTGGATATGCAAGTAAATATGTTCTTTTTTGGAAATAACAGTTATTTTAAACTGGCACAAGACTTACCGGTAAATATTTACCTTTTTATAGGCAATCAGGATATGATCTATATCTTCTTATTGAGTGGGTAGAACAACCTAAAACACAGCAGAAGTAGACCTACTATGGCGAGGCCGTGTGCTGCCTCCTGGTGATGTGCTTCTCACAGCGGCAGTGGGCAGTAGCTAAACTCAGAGCTCAGGCTGGCGTGGATTATAGGATGTATTTCACTGGTGCCAACTAACTGTTACCAGTAAGCGCAAGAAAAATGGAAGCTGCAAGAACATAAATGTGTTGGTTAAGCAGAACACAAACTCCCAGAGCAGTGACACCTTTGGCCGAACAGCGCGCTGTAAATTTCTGAATCCATGCCTGGCTTGTTTACAGAGCTGTACTTCATGTTCTGGTGCTTCAATGGAATGCGGCTTATCTTTGCAGCGGAGGAAATTGTTGTTCTTCTGGATATGAAATTGTTCTGGTAAATATGACATGTCTCCTCCTTCACCTGAAAAGCTCCAAGACAAACTGCTGAAAAAATAAATCCATGATATTTTCTACCGCGTTGTTTAGGCCCGCTTTTAGGGATATCTTAACAGCAAACATGTTTCTTTGTCCCAAATGTGGGAGTTTTTTTTTTAAAAAGCAAACACATGACCCTGGAAGAGTGATTTAATGCAGCAGCACCGTGCAACAGTTTGAGTAATACCTGTCCTTTAGGCTGTTTGTGCTGTTTTGTTGGTGTGTCCGTTTGTGCATGCGGATGTGTGTGTGTTGTCTTAATATGGTGTTCAACAAGCTGCTGTATGTAGTCAGCTGTCCGCTGCAGTGCCGATGTCATTAATCACGGTCCCAACACGGTGGAGAACGCCAGTGAACAGAGACACGGCGGGGCCAGCCAGGCTGAAGCTGTAATCTGTACGAGCCATCGAGGGAAAGATGTGGACAGCGTTGGGGGAAAAGAAACAAAAAGGGGGAAGGAAGGGGGGGTCGGACTTTGGGTGGGATAGAATGTAAAAGCAGAGGGAAGGGAGTGGGGACCTTTGGTTATGAGCATTGGTTTCATCTTTACTTTGAGAAGAATATTTAATTGTTTCTCTTTTTTTTTTTCCTCCAATATCCTCGCGATATAAAATCCCAAACCTGCCACGACGCGGAAATGCAATTCCGCTTGCTCGGGGTGGGTCAAACATCACGTCTGGTTATTAAATCTAGCAACTCAGTGGCAAAAATAAAACCTTTTTTTCTTTCTTTTAACGGAGATGATCATGAAAGTGCTTGGAGCATTTTGCCCCCTTTGAACCTCTGTGAACAGTTGCATATGGAGAGGTAAAAAAAAATTGTTTGTGTTGGAGCTTCATATCAGAGTTTGAACTGCAAGGCAGAATATTAAAAGTGAATGCTGAAGTTAGTATGAGGAGGATCCAGAGAACCTGAACCTTAAATTTCCTTTTCCTGAATGAGAACATGTTAGTGTTGATCTTTTTACGGCATTATTTAGATGTCGATCGACGTGAGATTGACGCCTGCAGCTGCCAGTTGACGCATTAATCAGAAACTTTCTTTAGGTCAGTATGTGCCTGTTGTTAATTTACGTGATTGGTTGTTTCCTGTGTTATAGGAAGGTGATTTCCTCGTTCGCACTCACCATGTCGAGTATTGTGATGGGGGGATTCTGGACCCAGATGACACACTCAGTGATCTAGTGGAGGATAAAGACAAGGTAAGGATTTTTTTTTTTCCATGAGAAAAGTGATTAATAATAGTGGTGAGGGTGTTTTGCTTCACTTGATGACACAATTCCTCTTAAAAATAGATGCACACATCCCTTTGTCTTTAGGCTGCTCCCAACCAGTTGCGTTACATTTATCTTCTTAATACTTGAATTGAAACTAATGGTTGTGAGGTTGGAGTTTAATAGCTCTAATTAACGGTGGCTTGACCGATGTAACCAAATATTCAGCCAGAGCCAGAGACGTTTCATGACGCAGAGCTACACCAACATCCACCTTTATCTCCATCTTGTGTCCATGAGTGTGTATCTATGCCTTGTGTTTTCTGTGTTCTGGCTGATACTCTATTGAGTATTGAGCTGCAGTGGCCGATGAGCCACTCCTTCGGATATAATATTGCCTCTCAAGCAAAATTCAAAGGGAAAAGGTTTCAACTTGCCTTCAGCGTTATGCTGCATCATTACCAATTCACTTTTGGAGACTTTATTAATGCTATCCATATATTCCCTGTTTTTTTTTTCCCCCTGAGGAAATTGTCATTTTTCCTTTTTTTCCACACCATCTCATATTTTATGGCTTTCCTAGAATGTGATGAACGACATCGGTCAGGGGCTTTTCAATGATGTCTTCGGACCTTCAGTGAACGTTGAACCTTGTCTCAGTGCCTCTTAACATTAAAACCTGTATCGACATGTTTTAACGAGCCTGTGTCCTATGTTGAACTGAATTTTTCATTTAGAACACACAGCTTCTACTGGCTAGAAAGAAAATGTACAGAATATTTCCCTGTCCTTTGCACATGCTGAATGCCTTTAAGGATGAATAAATACTGCAGGATGTGTTGGAGGAGACTTTCTGAACTAATTAAGAACAAAGTTGCATAAGTTTTCTTGAAGCTGGAAGAACATTTGAAAGTTGAAGTAATTATTTTCCATCTATCCCTCCCTCCCTCTTGTAGACGAGACGATCGCAATCGTCTCGCCTACAGCCGCTTATCGGCCTTGCGGGTCACGGGTCTGCTGGAGCCGATCCCAACAAGCTACGGGTGAAAGGCGGGGTAAACGTTGGAAAATACACCAGCCTGTTATCAGGTTGTACTTGTTAAGTTTTTTTGGTCAAATCTTACTTTTGACATCTCTATTCCCACATTTTTTTCAATATTTAGAACCTATATTGTGCTATCTGTTTGCCTTTGTTTTTCATGTAGTTTGACCGCCATTGACACCAAGGTATTTGATTGTGTTGTTGCTGTGTAAAGGTAGAGTACGATATGCCAGCTAAAGCTATTTGGAACCCCCTACCAGACATGGATCCCTTTATCTTAAACTAGCAATTTTTTTAAATATTTTTTTAGAGTATCATTTAGGAGTAAATGTTGATTGCACGGCTTAATGGCGATATAATAATGGCACCATCTGCATTTAGACTGGTGGCCTGTAAACCTCACTTTCTCTGTGTTATTTTTTCTGCCACTGGGCATGAAATCTTGCAAGAAAATGAAGGTTTGCTAGGGATCCCATCAGGCTAGAAGCCAGGCACCACTTTTATCTGCTTTCATGTCTCCATCATAGTCTAAGGAATTTTTTTTTTTTTGCTGGTAGTTGCTCCTTAGGGGCAAAAAAGGGATTTGTTCCCTTTTCTGCTAGTTGCACCAACAATCATACCACTTCAAAAACAGCAACACACATAACCAAACCCACAATCAGCTCCGTGTTACAACTAATGGAAATAGCAAGGATCCTGGTTATTTTTATTTCATAGACATAGACTACCGTAATAGAAAAGGCATTTAAATGTTAATTGTAAGAAAAGCATGTAATAAACACGTGGAGAGTAAAGTTTTACATGGAACAGAGTTAACCTAATTACGATTAAAAAAAAAAAAAAGGTAATTGTATTCTATTCTAATTGGAATTGCCGATCGTATCAATATACAAATTTAAAGAATACATTTTTAAACGCAATCCCATATCTTTATAATCGAGTGTTCTTTGAGTTACACAAAAAAGTCAACAATTGACCAGCACAAATCCCATTTATGTTTTAACAGCCAATCAATTGTCTTGATCTACAGGTGACATGCGGACAGCCAGTTATTTCACAGATGCATTATTTATTAGTGACTATATAGGTAGAGGGACTATATCTGTGGACGATGCGAAGGACGGGGTGAAGTGGAGAAGGTTGATTTGCTGTGGCGACCCCGGACGGGACAAGCCGAAAGTACAGTCGATCTTTTGGATTAACGTTTGACATGTGACCCCGCGGAACATAGTGCAGTGTGTCAGTGGAGTTCTGGTCAGGTAGCATTTTTATATTCTCATTATGAACACACAATGTCTATTATTTTCATAGCAATGGCAACATGACTAATTGGATTATGGAGGTGCAATTACAACACCCAACTAATTTGTCCTGACATTCATAGCAATAAGTTTTTAATAATGATAATACTTTTTTTGTACCTATATTTGCTTTTATAAATGTAAGCAGCCTTTTAACAATGTTGTCTACATCTTTGTGGTATGCATCTTCTACCAGTAACCATTTTAAGATGATCTCAGTCTATGTAGCTTCTGCACAAATAGAGTAGAACAAGTTAAATGTGCTTAAACACAATGGTGGAGCCAGTTATAAGTAGTTGGATGCGTCTCATTGTCAGGAAAAGAAAAAAATAACTTGTTCGTTGTTGGCGATGGGAGTCGGGGGGTCTTGGCGGTGACTTAAACTCTCTCTGCTCACATAAATTCAAAAAGGGTAGCGACGCTTTGAAGGGAAGCCGCACAGAACTGAAATATGTTTGCAGTGCAGAAACCAAATATAAAAGCACAGCCAAACTACAAAATACACATTTCAATAGCGGAATCAAATAAAGTGTCTCGCAGTAATTCCCCAACACACATGGGGAAACACGCACTCTCACAGATAAACCACACTGAATGATACCAGGCAGCACACACTTCTGAGCAGCAGAGATTGCATGTGAAATGAAAGTGTGAAATATTCATTGGATTCTGAAGCCATGCTCTCATAGTATTACTGAGCTGGGATTAATAAATGGCTCATGATCCCAGATGAGTGTATTACTGTCTGCAGACTGAGACTGCCAGGCCTGAGGTTTATAAAGAAAACAGAAGATTTTTTTGAGGTACGCTGAAGACAGAGGTCAGAAATAAAGTTTCATGAAACCACGACTGAAATAGACCCAAGTGATACATTTGAAAGAGAAAGAGAGAGGGTGAGAGCGACGGGGCTCCAAGTTATTAAGATACGTTGAGATATTTCTGCAGCAACCCCGATGGGGTGTGCTTTTCCGTTGAGGACATCTGTATCCGTTTATCAGGAGAGACAGAAAGCAAACTGCAGCATAGAAAGTAATGTAATGATACGTTTGCATGAATAGCTTTAACACTAATATACTGCAAGTCCCAAGCAGCTGTACATTTTTATCCCAAAACGAAAGCACAGCTGCACAGCATAGTAACAGTGCAATGTACAAGTTTTATGGGAGATTTGGGCACATAAATGGAATGTGGAATACACGCAACTTAGCCTTTGGTTAGAGAGCAGTTTGGTTTCAGTTTCGTTCACAGGTTTATTCCAAAGAAGAACTAAAAGTAAGCAGACGGTGCACTGTGCTTATCCAGGTGTATTTTCTCTGGAGATACATGCGGAATTCCTAATGTGTTTCTCCTGTGCTTTAAGTATTTCAGAAACAGTCTTACCGAGACCAGCGTCTGTTTAGAAGGTTAGCTGGTGATGGAGATCCATCATCATCAAGTGCACCCAAACAAATATCGTTATGCATCTCTCAGAATCCCTTCTATGAGTTTTTTGTGCATAATGAGAGCATTGGCGCCTTCGTACATTAAATATACAGTTGAAAATAAGCGCAGGGTCCTAACCAAATGTGGGTATTTTGTATTTTGGGGTATTTCTTCAGCCACAGTGACCAGGATGAAAGTAGCATTACAGAGCTTTTTGTGATTTGTCTCTAATAACTCAGATTATTCAAGTGTGGGCTTGTTTCATTCTAAGAATTTAACCGGGCCAGATTTGGGAGGTCATGAATACGGTCTCCACCCACTACTACGTCAAACTGCTGTCAATACGTACAACTGACGGAAGGACTTTTTGCTTTACTTCGACAGCTCAAACCTTGCATAGAAATGATGGATCTACTCTTTAAACCTTAATGATTTCAGAATTAAAGGTCACTACAAATACCAGATTCATGAACAAATTATTAAAATCTCTGATGATAAACAAGTTAATCAGAGCAGATCCCTCCCCTCCCTTCTGTGCTGTCTGATTCCACAGTTCTCTATCAATTATCATGAAAGCTGTGTAGATCGGTGGAGGAAAAACGCCGGCGCCGCTGCTCCTAACAGATGCAGCGCCGTAAAACATAATCCTTTCTGTCTCTTTGCAGAAACAAAGCCTTCGTAACTCTCGGCGGTCGTGTGCATCAATGCAATATATTCTCCTTGTGATAGTTCTTAAATGCGAATTCATCAGTTATGGGATTGCCAAAGATGTTCATTTAGCAAGAGTGAGGAATGATAATGTCAGGCAAGTTATTTAGACAAGCCCACACACACAGCAAAAGTAAATTGGCCGAGCTAATGTATGTATGCATCATTTACAGATTGATTGCTGTCATCAATGCTTCTGTGAACTCATTAAAAGCATTTGCAAGGGAGTTTGGAATATAATCAATTAAGAATTCAATGTAACAGATTGTTTCACTCAGCAAAGCAATTTTCTTTTTTTATTTCGTTATATTTAGGCTTCAGTGACCAAAGCGGCTGTCGATGAGACGATCCTCTCATCTACAAGAAAATGGATTGATGGATAGTTGTTTTTGATTTGAAAAGTATGTAAGCTTGTTCAATTCACTGTTTTGTTTTTGTTTGGAACCCCAAGTACCGAATCAACAAATTTGTGGACATTTTAACAAATACAGGTTCTTTTATTTTAACAGTGAGTTGGCCATAAATATAAAAACTGATGATGATGAGAATGTACACATGTGTGAAAATTATTTAAGGATGTTAAATGGTCTGAAGATGTTGCAAGGAATACCCCCCCCCCCCCTCTAAATTTAGTAATTTGCTAATTACCAAATAAATATTAGCTATTTTTACCGGTATACTGTACATGTACCATCTATCCATCCATCCCGCTCGTCGTAACATCGATTCCTTGTTGCTAAACACATACCTTTATATTTCCGAAAGCCTATTGTAACTTGGTCTTCATTAAAGTACATCATTAGAGTACATCATTGAGGACCATCTACAGCTGCCAATGTTGGCTGTCTAACAGATTGTATTGTATAATCACACCAACGGAGACATACATTCTGATTTTTTTATTTTTTTGGTGTAGTCTTATATTCCATTGTTAGTGGGATCTGATGTGAAATTGTGACCCACATGCTGCTGGATTTAATTTATTTGAAATCTGTATTTGAACCTTTTTAGTCTGACAAATGTTCTAAGCCTGCTCTCTAGCTTTCAAGCCTTTGCAGTTTTTCTTTCTCTCGCCGACTGTTCTTCCTCAGCTCTTTATCCGACTATTTTTCTTCTCTTCTCTTCTCCCTTCCTTTCTGCTTTCCCATTCTCAGAAGCTTTCATCCCTCTCTACTCTGTCTGTTAGCTGAGCAAAACACAAGCCAGTCAGAGTGAGGCAATTACGACCCTTTTGGAAGGGTTATTGTGCGTAATGTTCCATAATCCCCCTCTGCAGTTTCCATCATAAATGACATGTACATTAAGTCAGAGCTGTCTATATATGGAGGGATAGGCCTCTGAACTTTGTACCAAGAACTCCGGCTTCAGACTTTTTTTAGACTGTTTACTAGTAAAGATGATGTTGAAATGTTAATATTTCTCATTATCTCATATTTCTAGCTACTTATTCTGGTGCAAGATAAGGACGACTTTAGACCCTGGACAGACAAACTGCATTTGAGTTGACACTTTGATGCAGCGTGCTGTCAAAGTTGAGACTTTGTGCATTAAGGCTGTTGATGGTAAATGAACTCCACTTATATAGCGCTCTTCCACATTTTGCAGTGCCCAAAGCGCTTTACGAATTTGGCCTCACATTCACCCAATCACACACTCATTCACACGCCAAACCCACTGGGAGCAATTTGGGGTTCAGTGTCTTGCCCAAGGACACTTCGACATGTGGACAGTCAGAGCTGGGATTCAAACCACGGACTTAACGATCACTGGACAACCCACTGAGATACAGCCGTCCCATGATGACAATTCTGTTTGTGTCTGTGTGTATTCCTTTTAAGAAAACATGGTTTATTAGAAACCTCTAACAAATCTCAGTGGTTATCTTGAAGCAGCGTGTTTATAATAATAATTGTATGAACATTTTTATGTTTTTTAATGAGTGAGAACTTTTTCTTTTTTGCTTTGCCAATATCCTTAAAGTTTGTTGCCGTTGTTTATTGAGCAGTTTTTACATTTTGTTTTCTTGCAATATCAATCTCAGCGGGCCCTAGAAGTTCCAATCTACATTAAAGTGGAAACAATCCTGCTTTTATCTATATAGCTACAGTGGGCCTTTTGGTTCTGTTGTCCATGTCCTCATATACCATAGAGACCATGTCTCTTAGCTGTTTTTGGTCTCTGAATGGTTGCTCTGTTATCTCGCGCTCCCAGGGTTGACGGGGCTTGACCCCAGACTCAGCCCATCTAATGAATTCACTTCTATTCAGCTGTGTTGGACTCTTTTCTGTTTATATTTTACGTGACCTGCAGCTTCACTTTTCTATGATTTTTTAAGATCGAAGGATTGATTATCTTAATCCAAAGACATTTGCAGGTTCCAGTGTGTCTGGATCCGGTTGACCGGCCTGAAACCGGGTTTCTGCTTGTGCTCTTTATTAACCCCGTCTTAAGATGGATTTGTCCTTAAATTGAATTGAATTGAATAAACTTATGAAGTTTAGCGACACTAACATTTAACATTTCTAGAATTTAATTTGACCTATGCACCAAGAGTAGGGTTCCTTTTTCCAAAACGGTCTCTCCTCTTCTGTTTTTCCAGCTTGACCTAATCTTATTTATCAGTAGATCTTTCAGGGCAATGGTTCAGACATATTTTCCTTTTTAAACTGTGCAAACCTTGCAGCTTGCAAAGGTGAAATGAATGAGTGAGAAGGACAAACATGGACACTCCATTTGTTCCATACTTGCCCACGGACACAGTGTGGTCGTGTTACTCTAACAGTATTGCAGGAACCTTTACCCTCCCAGTCCTCCATTTGAAGTGGGCAGTGTATGAAGAATAATATTGACCTTCCACTAAAGAAAGCAGTGCTGGTTATTGCTTTGCACAAGTACGGGGGGGCAGGTTACATTCCAGTTGTGTAGTTTGGCCATTTGAAACGGTTAAATAACACTGAACACTTTTCACTCGTAACATTGTTACAGATATGTAAATCATTCATGTCATAAGGCATCCCACAATCCCAAACTTTCAGTTTTTGTCACCTTTTATCTTCTTCATTCATGTTTTCAGATAAAAAAAAAGGTTTGAATTCTACCTGATCAAAGTGACTGACATAATTCTGAACACATTCTCTTATTTAATGTATGATTGCCAGCAGAAGCCTTCCAGCAAGGGGGTTGTCCATCACATCATGGTCAACCACTGAGAGTGTGTGTCTGTATGTAAATCGTCCATGATTGTGCTCTACACAACTGTGTATCACTATACTCTGCCGTGTCCTTCAAAAGGGTACAAAAACCATTACATCTTCCAGCTGTCCACTGTTGGTGTGACTCACATGTCCACCCTTTGTCATTTTCTTTATGTAGCCTGACATTTTTCATTATATGGTAATCATATGTTTTAGCTTCATTGATGGGCGGTTGTGTGTGTGTGTGTGTGTGTGTGTGTGGAGGGCGCTATATCCTGAAGTCCTTGAGAAGGGCAGAGGGCCCATAAATGTTGCCTTTCTTCTGCAGCTGCGATATCTGCCATCAGCTAAATTGGGAATTAAATTTGATGAGGCTGTGCCCTCATTGGTAAATTACTGGACTCTGACACGTATATCTGTCTACAGTGACAGTTGAAGTACAGTAAATTACAACGTGCACATACTGTATGTATGTATGTGTGGGGGCGGAATGATCAGCTTTTAGTGCTGTGACTTCCTAGATTCTAAATTAACCCTTGATTTACAGCATCAGTCTGACTCCTGTGTTTTGAAAGGGTAAAAGAGTATATAGTATATACTATGTGTGTAGCATTGGGGGTTGAACTGGACTTCATTGTGGAAGACAACATAACATGTGTGTGTGTGTGTGTGTTTGTGTGTGTGTGTGTGTGTTTGCTTTTCAGGGTGTGTAGCTTACATTCAAACTAGGGCAGTGCCTTTGGTCTTGAATATTATTTGTTAGTGAATACAAATGAGTGTTTTTACTCTGTGTGAGTTTGCGTTTTTAATCATGTTCATATTGACCTCGGCCAAGGAGGCATAATGTTGCTGCCATTTGTAATCCTGTTTAGCAAGATTCCAAAAAAGCGAAAAAAACAAAACCTGCTTTACCGACTTTCATGGAACTTGGTGGCGTGGTGGTATTACAGAGAAGAATCTATTACATTCTGGAATGTATCCAGATGAAGGGATGGAGTTGGGTTTTATTTTCACTTTCTTTCACGTGCATGGTTGAGGATTTTACAGTATTTCATAACTTCCTGATGAGTTTTGATAAAACTGCTGATGTCAGATTGAAGAAATCATTGGAGGTAGTAATCTCTTAAAAAAAACAAACAATAATACTTATAAAAGTCATAAAGATGCCATTGAAATACCAAATCTTAGGATATTTATGAGGTTCTAGTGAGTGCTGCTGACACCCACCACCTCCGTCGACATGTGTGTCTGCACAGACGCGCCACATAACGGATATTTCCTGATTTCATACATAACCCTTAACATAACACAGCCTCATATGTTACAGTCGTCATCGTGCTTCACATGATCACCCTCACAGATGGTTAATGCAATGTAACTTGTGAGGCACATTTTGAATAGGCTTGTAACGTTCCATTAGTTTGATTGCTTACAACCTGTCACACTTGATGGGTAGTAACAATAAAACAGCAACACTAAATTAAATGTCTGCTTTTATGTTGTCATTTTGTGGCTCAACTTGAATATTGCTCGTTTACGGCACAAGTGGGTGAGGGAATTGTTTCTCTTTGACACAGCTACATGGAGAGAAACTGCATGCAGCGATGTCCGTAGACAAATATACTTCAACTTAGAGCCATATATACACACACACGCTCATATTTCAGAGGTAGTGGGGTGGAATAATGGACAAGGCCACTGAATAGCTGGGTGGTTTTATCATTTACACACTCTTGACCACTATCCATCTGGTAAATGCACCCATTCTTGTCTTTGTGTGGATTGTATGGTTGTATGGCATACATGCATGTATATAGATGGGTATGTTGAATTCTTTTAAGGCTTGGGTGCACACATCAGTGAGACAACTGCAGTTAATACATCAGGGTTCTCTCATTCAAACAGGATTCCCTACCTTTCGCTAAGGTTGAGACAGACAAGTTAGGACATACAGTATGTGTCAAACTCAAGGCCCGGGGGCCAATGTGGCCCGCCACGTCATTTTTTTGTGGCCCGCAAGAGCTTTGTGCAGACATTTGTTTTTGTAAAATGCTGAAAAGTAAAAGTGAATCAGAGTTGTATTTGTAACTGATTAATTAAATATTTGTTGCTGCTTCCATTCTGGATCCGACCCAGATGATATTCAGTGGTGAGATGGAGGCCCCCCCCCCACCCTACATGACTGTGTTAAATTCCCTAAATATCGGTCAATAATCAATGGAGATATTGAAGAACAAATTACAGACAGACGCCGGCGATTACATAACCTCCGCGGATATTTTTACAGCAGTAAGGTATCGATATATTTTTAGAACTATGCAATTGCATATGTAATATTTATAATTTGCCTCCAGCTTGGCCCGCGACCCGATGATGAAATAATGAATGGATGAATGAATGAATATTTATAATTTAATTAAGTATGTAGTAGTAAATACAGTTATTTAGCAGCATGTTAAGGAGTAGTTACATTTTATTTACATTACATTTAGTTACATTTACACGATGTTACATTTACAACTGGCCATTTGAGGGCAACCATAATGCTGATGCGGCCCTCGGAGAAAATTGGTTTGACACCCCTGAGTGAGGAAGTCATCGGATATTTCTTGAAGTTGATGGTCTTAAAGCAGGACAGATGGACAAAGTATTCTTATTTTTGTTGTTGGGTTTTCTCTGAAATGAACTTCCTGTTTTAAGGACTTTGGTGCGCCACCTTTTGTCACAGTTATTGCTAAATAATGTTGGATTTCTTTTTATTTCTTTGTTTTTTTAAAAATCTTTAGTTAGGTTTACAAAACTTATTTCCATGAGTAAAATCTAGGAGTATAGGTGCTACACTCTTTTCTAAAATCGTAGTTAAAGAAAGGAAAGGCTGCTCATTTTGAGATCTCACCATAATGAACCTAAATGCTTTGTACCCTACTTCTTATCTGCTCCTTTGTGTTTGTGCTGCTTTGACACGTCTCCCTGATATTTTCTCATTGAACGAACCACTTCTCCTGCCATGTCCTGAGTTTTCTTTGCCACGCTTCGGCCTCTACCCTTCCGCTTCCTCTCTTCCTCTCCTTTCTCCTTAACGACGTATCTCTTCCTTTCACTCTTTTCTCTAATGGGCCCAATCATTTTTAAGTCACACCTCTCTCGCTTTGTGCGTGTGTGTGTGTGTGTGTGTGTGTGTGTGTCTGTGTGTGCGTGCAGACTCTTCGTTTGTCATGGGCAGATCCAGACGTGATCTAGACCTAATACGTGTGTTGACCCTTCGTCGGGAGCCAGGGGGGTTAATTGAGCAATGGTGTTAGAGAGAGAGAGAGAGAGGGTGATAAGACGCTGGATTAGATGGAAAACCAGAGAGCGAGGTGACAAGAATGAGGGCATTAAGAGAGTGACTACGAGACGTATCGGAGCAATTTGTAAGAGCATATAAAAAGAGAAGCGGCAGGGTGCAAGAGAGAAACGCTTTTATTGCCAGAGTGAATAAAATGGAAGTCATTGGGGGGGGGATTGGTAATTTAAGAAATGAGGAAGGGACTGTGAAATAAAGACAGATGTGGGGTTAATGCTGATGCTGTGTGAGGTGGGCGTGAGGTGATGTAGCCCAGCAGCAGGATATGGAAGATTGATCGTAAGAGAGGGAGAAGAAGTTAATTGAGTGGTTGAAATGAAACCAAGAGAGAGGCAGAGAGAGGGTGAAAGTGAAAGAGTTAATTATGAATATAATGAATGATGAAGTCCGTTGTCTTCATGGACCTCAGCTCTTAATTAAGACAACACAGCTGCACCTGGGGCCAACCTAGAATAGATGGGTACACAGTAGCTCATCAGAGTGTGTGTCTGTGTGCGTGTTGCTAATTGTTATTGGTATGAAGGCCATGTCCTCATGGGTTCGTTGTGCGGATGAATTGTCTTAATGAAGTGTCTGGATGCACCTTTTTTGTTGGCTGTAGACAAACTAAATTAGCAGATGACAGAGAACGGTTCTCTCAAACTTAAAATCAGCTGTTACAGATGTGATGATAAACACAAACAAAAATATCTGGATTTTAATGTTTGCCATTGTCCTTTCCTGTTTTTTTTATTCCTCTCTTCTCTGCTTACAGAATGTAATCACGTGTTGAGGGATTGAGAGAGTCTTAAGCTGGACTGTGAAGCGTTTCGTAATATTTTCGAGGAGCCCCCAGAAGTGCTGCACAGTGCAGTGCAGGCGATGCTCGGCTGCCAAAGTGCAACGTGCTCTTTGACGACTTTAGCTGGGGGGAGCAAAGAGCGACTGCTTCATTGACGAAATGAAAAATAAAATAAACTGCTCTTAAGTCAAAGGCGTTGTGCTGTCATACTATAAAGCCCGCCCACCCCATCCTTGAAGGCTTTATTGTTTTCCCTCATGACTTTTTCAGTTTTTACATCTTCATCAAGTGATTTACAGTTTCAGTGTCAGGCTCTATAAATCACTCAATAAGCATTCTGTAAAATGCCATTGTGTATATTAGATAATAAACCAAAAAGAAATAGAACAAATTACACAATCAGTGGAGACAAAATAATTGTCTCTGCTTCAGATAGGTCAGTTAAATCAATCCCTTTTCACATTAATTATATGTCATTTCACTTACCTGTGCAATCCATGTGAGAGGCTCATTTCATACAGGAATGTGTCGCAGATGATGGGAGAACGCAATGGCGGTAAAATAAAAGTAATGTTGAAATGAATTCATGAAGCAACCAAAACTGAGAAATTCAATATAATTGTGCTGTGTCTTACCTTATCTTTCACAAAGACAATGTTCAGTTTACTTTCTCACATGAACTGGAAATACATTTTCACCTTTTGAAATGAGACATGAGAAACCAATCCCTTGCATGGAAGTTCTGCAGAACTGTCAGTTTGATCTATAGTTTACTACGGCACCACAGAGACAGTTTAAGTTGCTGCTTGATCTAAATGACTTTAATGCCTCAAGTCACAGCCATTTAGTTATTTTCTGCAAGCTAACCTCAGACCGTTTGAAGAAAAGATGTTAAAAATCAACCGAGATCTGAATTTCGTCTCCTTTAATAGTTGTGATTTTGTCAGTGTGTAACTTGTGTTAAGATGGATTGCCCCTTTTAAGTACGCATCATTTAAAGTATAAGATGAAGTTGATTCATCCTCTTGTGAAAAGAAGATGTGGTCTGTTTGGAAGATTAATAAACCGCTAATCACTCAGTGTTGCTATGAGCTATACTCTTTACCTCAGCCACAGAGGTGATGGAAGGAAGGACCATCCTTTTACAAAGGAAGGCACACTGCAATGCGTGTGTTTCTTGGTTTCCCCTTTTAAATGCATTTCAGAGAGACTTTTTGTGTATTTTCATCTCTCTCAAGCACACGCACTCACACACACACACACGCATGCACGCAAAGCTACCAGCAGTTAGCACAAAGATTTACATACATTGACAGAGTAATGTGCTGGGCGGTGAGAGCTTTATAAAGAGTGGACCTGGCCCTGAATGTGTGAGTGATGATAACAGGCTCATTTCATTTCCACACAAATGCACACACTCCTATAGACCGTCGGCTCCCAGAGTAAGTGTCACATATTTTCTCTCATTCTCATTGACAAAGCAAGAGGTAAGACCGTATGACGGAGGAACGAGAAATGGTGCCAAAGCTAACGGCAGGTCAGAGGTATTTATTTATGTCTAACACCATTGCCATTAGTTTATATATTCACATTGTGAAACACTTCATTTTATAATGTCCCTGTGAATTTAATACAAATCCAGACATAGAATTAAAATCTGTGTTACTTATGCAAAAACAAAAGTGATATATTTTACTTCTACAATATCTGTTGCATTCTGTGAAACAGCCTTTCTAGGATCGTTTCACGATTCATGCATTTATTCGTCCCCGTCGAGATTTGACACGGTGAGATTGATCCGCTCTCCCTCAGCTCTGACAGAGATAAGATGTCTGTGGTTCATGAAGCAACCTTCCAGTTAACCCCTTAATCCCCCAAGGTAGAGTTACAGATTAAAAACATGCGAATGACTAATGTAAGAGTCCTCTGTGGCATTGAACAGGACAGAGACTTTGAGGGGAGTAAATGAACCAGAAATCATTTGAGAAAAGAAGAAATTTAACATTTTCCTTTCAGTCTGTCTTGAGAATTGTAACAATCCTTGCACTAGTAGTAGGTGCAAACAGGTATTTTTTGAGCACCCCCCCCCCCCAAAAAAAACAAACAAACCCAGTTTTGCTTCAGGGAGTTCTTGGCAGATATAACCTTTAAACTTAATAGATTGTTCAGGAAGGTTGTGAGAAATTGTTTGACAACTTTTAAAGTCTTCATCTGTAAGATACGTGCAGCCACTTTTAAGCAAACAGAGGTATTGAACTGGACTTGGTATTGACAAATATTTCATTTTAAAATAATATCTAATATTTTGTCCACCCTAATTATGGTGGTCAATTCAGTGCCTCGAGTTAGATTTAACTCAAAGTGATCACAATCAGAAAATGTCTCTTCAAGGCAGTATTTGTAGAATTTTCCATTTGTTTTTCTTCCCAGTGGATGGAGCCTATGCCTCTTCCTCTGGTTAATTGGCGCCCCTGGATTCCGTGCTGCCATTCAGACTGTCGGTGGTGGATCACTGAGAATGTGGCCTGCACAGAACGCGTCCATCTGTGCTACTACATGTCTCCATAATGCTGATCCATATGGCCAATGTGGTCAACACGTGGGCTTGGGGTGGTTGGTGGTAGATGCTTAACACATGCACACACTTCTTGTACATGCATAATGAAAAGATGGACAAGTGCAAAAACATTACTGGGCATACAAATTTAATGGAAACAGATAAACATGAAGACATGCTTGTTTTAAATGATTTTTCCTTTTCTGTATTTCAACAATTTGTCTATATAATATTGCTCAGTCTTTATTTTTAATCTTAACCCTTGCTGTCTGAGTTTGGCAGTCTGTGCCCAACATCTCTGGACCCCCACCCGGACTTTCAGTCCCCCCATTAATCTTTTTATTCTTGTCTGTCTTGTCTGGATTTCTCGAGGTATACTGAGAGATATGGTGACTGCAGATCGATAGAAGGTCAGCGCTCTCTCGCTCTCTCTCTCTCTCTCTCTCTCTATCACAAACACACACACATGCACAAAGACCTACACACACTTCAGATTGCTGAGCAGGTGAATTTTATTCATTCACGTTTTCCACGAGGAGACAAGACTATCCGGATTATTGATTACCACGGCGATGGATCGACTGCGGTAGAGAGGTCTTAGTCAGAGATGTATGTGTTCTTGAACATATTGGTCCCTGTCCTCTTGCATATGTTGATGCTTTTGCAGAGTGTATATCCACAGGAAATTTGAAGCTGCACGTAACTATGTTGTAGAGTTGTAGAGATAAAGCGGGGGAGAAACATAAAGAAGCTATAACATATTGAGATTAAGGACTCTACCCAGAGTGAGAGCGGCTGTATCACATTCATGTATTAATCGATATGCTCTTTGTTGCTTTGTGCGGGTATTCAATAGAGCACAGTGCCGCGACAAGACGATTTACATCAGCTGATTTGTAAGGAAGCAGTAAAACATTCAGAAAGAAGACGGCAGGATGAAAAAAAAAATTCTGATTGAGCAGTGTGAAACTGACGAAAAGAGTCAACCAAATAAGAGGGACGCAAGGGAGATGTGGACGCTAAAGAGAAGAGGCAAAGTGAAGCCAGAGGGCAAAATGGGGATAAGCGGGAATATCTGCTGACGAAGAAGGACTTCTACATAGCCCAGCAGAGAAGAGCTGAACTGCCTCAGGGTTCATTCAAATTCTCTTTGTGATCTGCAAAAAATATTTTTATCATCACAGAAAAATGGGCAAAGCCTTTTTGGAAGTTACCGCTCATGCTAGCTTTACTGAGTGCCCGCATAACTTACCGAGAGAGACCTCCTCTTGCAAGTCCTGCACAGCCAATTTTTGGGTGCACCACAAAGAGCTGAACTCGACTTGTGTCAAGAGGCTTGAGACGTGATGACCAAAGCATAAGATCAAACGTCCAGAGAGGGAGATGCGTGTTTGGCTGAGCTGGTGGGCTAGAACACCATAGTTGAAAAAAAACATTTAGTTTAACAAATAAGAGTTTAAATGACAGGTTCTTTGCACTTAGAAACAGGTATTCAGTCTGATAATACCTCATTAATTTAAGCAGGTTTCAGTCGTTGCTTTTCACAGACAAACACCTATTCTATTGTGTTGGTAGGCAATAGCACGTGTGTGTGTGCAGCTTCTGTTGTGTAGACCTAGGTGGTGCTGTCAGTCTATCCACCATCATTGTGTGTGTGTGTGTGTGTGTGTATGGCCAACCCAGTTATGAGGACGAGTCGTTGCCTTGGACTGAGGTTTGAGATTTATGAACCCGGAACATCTTTATTATCCTGAAATTAATTACTAGCAATCATTTTAAACAAACAAGGAATAGAATAGCCCAGCTTTAAGGGTGAATAATAGTATTTTTATGCCCTTCCTTGATCCAGTTATGCACGACTGTGTTAAAGAATATTCTGTATATGACCACATGTCCTGAGTCCTGACTCCTGTCCATTCGCAGACCTGCACACTCACTCACTCATGATGGACAGGTACCATCATCCCCCTTCAATTAGTTGTTAACGTTATGGTGATGGATTGATTGACTGTTAAGGATATTGCTGACTGTATAATATGCCTGAGAGCACAAATGGACACATGCTTGAACAGCATAGATTTTTTTTAAGGTAAGTGGTCTTGAGTGGAAATCGGAGCTCAGTGATGTACAGATAACTTAAGTAAATTTAAAGATTGCTGTGTGTGTGTGTGTGTGTGTGAGAGAGTGAGTGAGTGCAGGTAGATTGTGTGAGCTGGATATACGTTCATGCATTTGGGTGATTGCATAATTTTATTGATTCACTTCAAACTAATCAATCAGACAATAATCGACCTGATTATTATAAGTACAATGTAGAAAAACATGGTAATGTGCGTGTGTGTGTGTGTTTCTGTGTGTATGTCTGTGCGTGCTCTTATGCACTTAAATTCTGAAACACTATTAATCAACTCATTTAATTTTAATAAAAGGAAAAAGAACCAACTCTGCAGTTTTCAATCTGGGATCACACACACACGCACACCCACACGCACCCGCACAATCACACGCCCACACACACACACTAATAGTTTGGCTTCCTGGACAGAATTATTGTTGTATGCAGGCTCCTCATTTTTACATTTTATCAGCTGTTGTCAATGTTAATTACGAGTTAGCTATACTTCAGAATAATGCTGAACACTGTTCTGCTGTGAATTGTGTTAGCATTTCAATAGATATATTGTTCTACAGATAGTAATGCAAGCCTAAGAAATGTTACATATAATGAGGATAACTGGATAATGTTGAGTCTGAGTCGAGTGATGACTTGACTTTGGTCAACCCCATCAATACCGTACAACTCACCAGCATTGTTTATTGTTTAACTAGCTGTCTGATCTCTTTTAGTCAAGGAGGCAAAGAATTGCGACAAAGATAATGTACGAAATAAAAACACAAAAGTCCCTTAAACTTTAATGAAAATTCTTTTTTTTTTCTCGGATACATTTTAGGCTCAACTATTCAAGTGTGCTATAATATAATAAGTAATGTTATATATAATGCTGTTTGTGATACGGCCAGAGGTGAGTGAGTGTGTGAGAAGCTAAACAAAGACTTAAAAGCAGACATCAATATGAGATGTTCATTGACATCTTTTCAACAGATAATCATCATGTGGAAGGATAATATGAGCATGAAGGAGGAAATGTACACAATAACGAGCCTAAGTTGTGAAAAACCCTGCAGTGACTAAACACTTTACATCTCCTGTATGTGGAAACATCTTTGCTTACAATAAACTAGTGTCTTGTTCTGGCTTAACAGTAACAACGTGCTGCATAGCATTTTTCATTTGGGAATTGGTACACTGGCGTGTGAAACGCTGGCACAATCTGAAGTTTCAGGTTTGTCTCGCCCACTCCTCCCTTCCTGCACTACTCAGGCTGAGGTGGCATTTTGTTTTGGCAGGTTTTTGAGTCTGTTGTTGGGAAGAACAGAGGAAGAGTCCTGGACCCTCTAGATCAGTCTTTTCATTCCACCATCTCTTTTATTAATAAAGAAAGACCATGTAACATTTGTCCATCCATTTTTCTTCCTGGCCTGCTTTCCTGTTCCTTTTTTTTAAGAATCTGTCTGTTTATATCATAGATATACAAGCTAATTGCCATCAACATGCTTCATTGAACTTAATGCTAGCAGGCACGCCCTAAAAAAGCTTGATGACATGATTTTTATAGTTTAGGAACAGCTGGATAGTTGACACACTCGCACTATATTGGTGATTTTGAGGAGAGAGAGCATATGGGAAACAATCGTCAAACGCATTCCACATTAAACTTCCAGTACGGGTAGATTTACCTCACGACAGGTACTTTCTTGTGTACCAGAGACAACCAGCAAATTCAGTTCCTCACATCTGTGTGCTCACTGTCATGTGGTCTGCGCCTGTCATTTAGCGTGCATGTGCTCATGTCTATGCATTGCAGGCTTGTGGCTTTCAGTGTTGCAGGAATCCTCTGGCTTTACTGGTACAGTCCCCTTTCTTTACTTGTATCCACTATAGACACCAGCCACACATAGAAGTGGATGCACACACACACACACACACACACACACACACACACAGGTCTATTCAGCTTTTATGTGGAGGCCCCTAGAACACTGTGTTGACAAGCTCTCTGCTATGTTATGCTAAGCGCAGACTCAGTGCAGTCGTTCCATAGATAGGGACTCCTCATATAAAACCAATAGCACTGGGGGAGTGTTGCACTCTCAAAGAGGAGGCACGGATGGAGGCAGTTGATAAACAGTAGTCATACTTGTCACCATGCTGGGCTCCTTGGACGTCCTCTATGGTGCCCTCATCCACAAGGTCAGGAATTGTGTGTATATGCAAACAGGACAAGATACACTTTTCTTTATATAACTTGCCTTTTTGCTTTGTTTGAAGAAATGTAATCAGTGCGTTAATTGTCTGTCTTTAGATAATTTTACGTTACGTTACATTACTCAATGCTGATCTCAATTTGGCTGCTTTTTCTTTTGAATTTTTTCCTTTACTTTGTTTTTAAAATTGCTGTCTTGTTATATCAGATAATGGTTTTCCTTTTAATGTGAGTGGAGAAAGAATCTAAAGAAACAAATAGAAAACTTGGGGTGACTGACCGAAATATTTAATTTATAGCTGATTTAAAAAAACAACAACAATAAAAGAAATGGCAAATAAATACCTCTACCTTTTTATGTGTTTTATTTTTTTTAGCTGATGGCAGTGTATGAGGAGCAGGAAGCCCAGCAGAGGGGTGTGGCTAACACACGCCTAACCCCGAGCCCAGACCTCTACCAGTCCGAGCTTTCAGTCTTCCAGCCAATCACAGGAGGGGAGATTGAAGTCACTTCTTCAGCCCTCAAGTCCAGTGAGTTATTTGTACTTTATATATATTGTTATATACTGTATGTTTGTCGTGTCCAGTTTCAATATTGAAATGTGGCATTTTTTTACTTGGATGATTCATATCTACTCTGTAAGATTTTTTGTGCGTTAATCAATGAGTCGCGGTAGGTTGTCCGAATGTCTATGTGTGTAACATACATTTGACTTTTAAGAAACTTTAAATCATAATTTAGTGCTTTATTTTTGTCCCTGGGATATGTTTGAATATTAAAGAAAGCTAAATGTGTGTACATTTAAGAAGAATGTCAGAACTCTCTTCTCTCGTGAAGAGCAAATATATTCCCATAAGTAAGGCTTTCACTTATCATTGAGTCTAAACGTTCTCTCAGTTAAAGCATCGTTATGTCTGATAACACAAACCAGTCCGTTCATTTCTAAATCTGGCTATCACCCTGTCCTTGGCGGCCTCTGAGAGTCTAAATACCAGATGGAGCATTGTGGGGGGGCATGACAGGCCGGACCAGCAGTGTGTAGTCTCAACTTTTAATTTTACATGTTTAAATGCATTACGTGTGAAGTCTGGCCAGGTCCACACAGGCATAACACAATGCAGAGGTTGTTTAGCAGTAGATCTTGAGAAACCCCAAGTAAGTGGTTTTGGAGCGTCACCTTTTCTAATCTAGATCATATCGTAGGCGTGTCTGGCAGCTACTGCCTTGAACTTAATTAGTTCTGCTTGTTTATTTATCCCCCCCCCTGAATTCAGCTTAAATATATATCAATGCTGCCAGGGCACCGAAACAAGATGATATTTCCTTAAATGCAAAATAACCGGTGGGTTACATGAATGGATGCGTTGCACGACACAATCCTCAGCAAGTAACATATGATACTGGGATTGTTGCAATATTCCTGCATTTGCGACTTCTAATCAGTACAGACTGTAAGTAAATAATATCTCTGTGTACAATGTTTTGGAGGTGTTAAAATCAGCCACAGCCTGTCACCTGCTGCCCAAAGACCAGCAGTATTTTGTATTTTAACAAAAATATATGGGCATTGTCGAAATAAGCTAAACAGTATTTGCTTCTAAAAATAAAAGGTTCACCTAAAGTAGTTTTGCTGACCTACATTTCAAATCCTAAGCCAGTACGTTTTGGCTGTTACACTATGCACTTCGGTGGCAGTTGAAGAAATCCATAAACTAAACTC
Organism: Brachionichthys hirsutus; assembly: GCF_040956055.1. Classification (NCBI taxonomy): domain Eukaryota; kingdom Metazoa; phylum Chordata; class Actinopteri; order Lophiiformes; family Brachionichthyidae; genus Brachionichthys; species Brachionichthys hirsutus. The sequence goes on along the minus strand of NC_090908.1, from coordinate 8,839,963 downwards.
CATACGTTGAATTCCTACGGTTGAGGGAGGAATAGTCAAAATTCTGCTTGAAATCACAAAATTCCCTTTGGCAATTATTTTTTCCCCCTTTTTTTCCCTTTTAGCTCTAACCTGTAGGTCAGGGCATCGTGTCAGTGTTGAAGCTGATGCTAAATGAGAAACAGGTCCGATGCAGCTGAAATCTGATGTGGAGGGTGACATTAAGGCCACGCTAGTGATGGATGGTTGTGGAGGGATGGCAGATTGCTGAAACGATTCATCTCTAAATTAAATCATACATGAAAATACAAGACAATAAATAATGCTTTTGGCATTGCACAATGACTTATCGCTGGCATTAATGTCTCATTCCCAGAACTGTGCCACATGTGTTTGTAGAAAATAGCAATGACGTTGACTTTGAATTTTTACTGCAGATAAAGGTCAGGGTGTGATGAGTATTATATGGAGGACCGTGATGAAAACAAGATGGGGACGGTTGGAATGTTGGCAGCAAATGAGACGGGGATGAAAGCGAGTCAGATGTGGAAAAGCAGAAGAAAGCGCGCAAAGGAAGTGGAACGTGTGATGTCAGACAGCAGAACGAACTCTGATGTTTGTGTCTGCTTACTGTTACCTGTAATAGACCGATGTGAATGTCCTCTCTCTCTCTTCTGTCTTATTTCAAGTCAAGTGGCTGTTCAGTCGAGGTACTGTAAATGCGTGTTGGAGAGGGGAAGCTGTCAGGGTGACTCGTCCAAGTTTCATTTCATCTTAAGATAACAAGTCATGTTGGTGATGGACTACGTGCAGCACAGTTGGCCAAAGCCTATGCTTTACTTAGCATTTCCTTCTGCTGCCAGTTAAGTTGCTGTACATCCCTTATTATTTTCTGCTGATGTTTTCGATGACTATAAAAGTTCCTCAGTGACTTGGAGGATGTTCAGCAGCGTGTTGAGCCGACAAGATTGAAGAGTAGGTTCCTGTTTTAATATTACGAGACTGTACAAGTGAGAAGACACTTCAGCTTGTATGACCTTCTTTAGTCATGAGTGGTCTTTAGTTCTTTGATCCAGACACTCTCAAGACAGGAAGTTTAGTCTGTTTCAGTATGGTTGCCTGTCAGTAGAGATTAGTAACAATGTGAGACTGTCATGGTAGATTAGAGGTAACGGTCCTCTGGAGACCATCTTTGTCAGTGTCAGAAGGCCAGACTTCGCACTGTCTACTGTTTTTCCTCTGGCTCACATGCCATATTTCTCTTTATTTGCCTCTTTCTCTCTCTTGCTTTCTTCATCTCATTGTCCTTTTCTCTTTCCCAGTTCTCCTTTGTCTTTTATTTTTGTTTTTTTTACACACTGCATAATTAATCTGTTTCCAACCATCATCATTTTCCTTGTCTTGATTTTATTTCTGTTATTTTTTGTGTGCTATTTGCTTCTTGATTTTAATCCTGGGTTAGTCTCTTTTTGCTGTCTATCTTTCTCTGACATCTATTTCTCATCTTCAGTCTTCTGTCTTTTCCAATTTATTCCTCTTTGTTTGCCTTTGTTTGAAGAGATAAATTGATTGGAGAGGTTCATGAAATTCATACCCCCAGCCAGCCAGTCTTAAAAGCATCAAGGGTCCATTCTGTGACAATCAATAAATGACCCTCCAAATATCATTTGGCATGTGTTCTGAGTAGTTCACTCATTTAGAGGTTTCTTCCACCCACCACCACTTTTATTCCCAGTGGAACTATTCAGGCTAAAATAGCTATATTCTTAAATTCTATAGGGATTGATGTGCCCGATGCACAAGGACTGTGAATTTGAGGATTGTCAGAGTTACCACACATATCATAATAATAACCCCAACTCAAATGTTATTTATTTACTGAGCGTTCTGCAGTGTTGACTTTTCTCCTCATTTCACTCTTTCTTCAGGCTCCAGCAGCTGCATAGGGTAGTATGCATCATCCATCAGTCTCTATTAAATGATGATTTTATGCAGTGGGCTGATGAGATGTGAAGAGGGAGACACTATCATATGTTACCTACATGCACACACAGATTTGCAAAGCAGACACTTATTGGCCATTTTGGCTGCATGACGACCAGTTTGTTCAGTGAAGGGATATTGCCGGAAGAGATCATACATTAACTTTCCATACACTCGGGCTTTAGGTCTTCTCCTTATAGACCTAATGAACACATGGCTGTGCACACTCATAGCTCCAAAAACAACATTCAAAATGAGCTTTCACAACACCGCTGCAGCATCGAATTAACTTATATGGACACACATATCAATGTCTCAGGCTATGCTGGCTGATGAGTTGATATTATTAGATGTCGTTCTAATGAAACCCTGTGGCTTCATTTACATCGTGAATATTTTAGGTTTATGCTTTCTTTCTCATTGTGTGCATCTGTAATGATGATGATGATGATGATGATTCGTTTTATTTTGGCTGCCAGATTAAGACAAAAAATACAACTTAAACAAAATATATATTACAACCAAATCTATCCATGAAGCTCATATCACTGTTATACCCTTTCGTACCTCTGCGAAGAGTTTATAATTTTTGCTGCTATTGGTTTGCTTGTTTGTTAATCTGTTCACAGGGTATTTAAGAGAGAGAGGTAGGATATGGCCCAGGGAATTATCCATTATATTTTGGTGGTGATCCAGATAAAACCATTACCTTTGTGAGAATAGGGAACATTACATTGTTCTCTCTACCTTCATGAATATTGTCCACAGTGGTTGGACAAAAAAAACGACACAATAACCTCTCTAAAAGCTCTTGCACAAGAAAGTCTGATCTGGATATATGTCCTGTAATTATCCGGATCCTGATTCCAGGTCGCTTGTGAAAAAAAATGTACCACTGTGAAATGGAAAATGATAATGCCACAGATATGAACTATGATCAAATTGTAAATGGAAATTAGCCATTGGCTATAATCTTACATATTTACGTGTAAACGTTCATGAATATGTATTGTCCCTGTTTAAATAAACTCAAACTCAAACTGTTGATTTATTTAAGTGTGAAATTTGATGAATTTTATAAGATACTGAGGTAGATTCACAAGAGACCCAACCAATAAAGAGGCACAAATATATAATCAAAAAACTGACCTGCCAAGTATTTTTTGGATATTGATCTGATCATGTCTTCAGATAATACTGTGGTTTATTAAAACACATTCCAATGAGAGTGGAAAATCATGATAATATTGCAGGCATCGCTGTCTGTGACGCTCGTGAAGCAAACCCACTACTTTCAGTGTTGAGTCTGAGAATCTGTGTCTTGTCATCTAAAGATGTGTGTGTGCTCCTGTGTTTTCAACAGACACCCCCCTGCTGGTGAGAAGTAGCAGCGACTCAGCCCTTGGTCTGCAGCCGACAGAGACTGAAGCCTCCTTTAATGAAGACGCTGCCGTGATGGTAAGTCTCTTTATATATATATATATATATATTATATATAAACAAAAGCACACATGGGTTTGGAGCACACCTTGTACACACTACAAATACAGAATGATTGCGCCACATTGAAAACTACTGCCATTGTGATGAATGAAACGGTGAGAGCATAATGAACAGACAACCATCTGATATCATCATCAGGAACTGTACAGATTTTAAAAGGCCATAAGTGGCATTTTATTTTCAATGTTTACATTTTTTAAGATTTCCCACAGACACCTCCTGAGTGTTGAGCCTTCATCTCTCGAGGTTCCTCAATGGACAAACATCCTTCTTTCCCATGCTTTATTCACGGAAGAACAACCTGTTTGCAAAGTGTGATTCTTTCGGGGAATGCGATTGGTTGTTAGCTGGGTGGTGGCGCATCAGTAGTATTGTTTTGAGAGGGATATTAAAAGAAGTGCTGTGTAGAGGGGAGTGCATGCGGCACTATAACGCGTATATTTCCACGATGTACCATCTGTTAAACACAAGTTTTATTTTTTTTTATGAACATTTTACGGAACCAAACTGTCTCTGTAGCTTAAAAGCTCATTATGATGCCTCCATAAAATCTTTAAAATCGTTTCTTATTCGTAGCCTACAGCTACATAAAGCATAGTTTAACAGAAATGAAACATGCATGCTCTCATCGATGATGAATGTAAACAACCAAGACTAATCTAATGACCTTCCCTGGTCATAGGTGTGCTAGAGCATAGGAATGGAGATCACAGGAATTGCGACCCCACCTTCCACCACTCCTTACGTCTCTGGTTTCACTGCTTCTCTGGCTGTCCAATATGAAAAATTCCTGGGTGTGAATTACACACTAGGCCTGTCCAGACGATGAGTCTTGGTGTTATTCATTTAAAGCGCCCGCATGCCGTCATGGCCAACTCAACCACAGCAGCTGTGGTCTCGGTCTGTCTTTATTACACTTCATAGATGCTCATATTTCTGTGTTGTCTCATTTCACATATAACGCCACTTTGATGAGGAGAAGAAAGGCTTAGTAAATAACATGGCTTTATCCAGGTTACAAATCAGCATCATGGTAAATACAAGTTTAATTTCAGCTTCATATTGCTGAACTTGAAAAATGGAACAGGTTCTTGAATTTGCCATGTTGTGCAGTTAGTCACCAAGTGACTAAGTCTAAATCATGGCACAATGCATTCTCTAAACAAAGACGTTATTTACAGATGTGCAACAACAACAAAATCATAAATAATGGAGTTAGCTTAGCTAGTTGTAGAGTATGCAGGTTTTTCTCTACAGACACTGAGATGTAGAAAAGCCACTAATACAGCACGAGCAAGCTGTGTGACTTGAACTAGATTTCCATTTCAGCAGTTCTGCTCTTTGTAAGAAACGTCTGTCAGACATAACTGTCAAACATCACGTAATCCCTTCTGGTCAATGCCTCACGCTTCTTTGTGCTTTTCGATGTCACACCTACTGTACAGAAGTAACTCCCACTTGATGGTTGAAGTGGCAAAAACTCTTTCACTACTACAAATAAAAGAATCCTGGTTTTCTTTTTCCTCCTCCTCATACGCCGCTCCTTCACTCGTACTCACACTTAGTGTGCCACTCGTAGCTCTGTCTTTTCTCAATTGGCCAGGTTCAGATGGAGGTAATTGCTCCAGGTAATTGTTCAAAATGTCATCTGGCATTTTGGTGAGACCAGCGAGGGGGACAAAGTACTATTCTTCCACCTCTTCTGCTTTTCTTCTCTCTCTGTCTGTTCTCCTACCTAAGCTCTATCTCTTCTCTACATTCAATGTCATTCCAAAAATATGTACTGCTCCTCTTCCATGCCAAATGTTACACACACACACACACACACACACGCACACAGGTGGCAGGTAAATCAAAATGTGTTCATCAAATTCGCCGTGTTTGTTTTTGCCAATAATACTGCTGGAGCTAATAAAGCAGTACAGCTTTTATTTATCATACTACACCTGGGTGTTTGTCTAAGTATGTGTTTGTCTTTTCTTACATTTTTTATATTTTTTCATTCAGTGATGTCTTCAAATATTGTATCTTGGTTTAGTTCCACAATTAAAATAAGCAGATGCATTTCCTTACATAATCATTAAACGGCATTTAATTAATCAAATTCACTGTGGGAGTGTTTTCTTGGATCACTTAACTTGATTAGTTATTCAGTAATTAGTAATGTTAATAATAGTTCACTTTTTTCATCCACTTTTAGCAATTATTAGATTGGAGCAGGAAGACCGGATGCCTGCTGCCCATTTATTATAAGCTTAGTTATTAATGGCAGGAATATCCATCATTGAGTTAAAATGGAAATCCCGCTTCTCTGTTCACCAGTTTTTGGAGGGCCTCTAATGCTCACAGTATCGATCAAGTTGTCCAATTTCAGCACGCTAATGTATTGAGTTTTCCAATACAGTCATTTCTTGATATACTTCTAATAAATCTTTGTCAATTATGGTTCTATTTTTGATTTCCTCTGAAATCATGGCTTCGTGGTTTTCAGATATTTTTTTCCAAGCAAGCTTTAATCATAAAAGAAACTCATAATTTACCACAAAGGAACTGGAAATTACTGACTGGTCTTGTGCCAAAGAGTGGGCACAGGAAGTGCTCCTACAGTAGGTGTGTGCTCATTTCAAGCTGAGCTGATGGAAAGTTTCTCAAAAATGGGAGATAAAGATAAGAAAAATGTATTTTGTGGACAGCTTTATGAAGTACTTAAGTAGAGTTCAAACATTAGAGCAAAGAAACAATGTTTAGTGTCTCCTGATTTAGATTTTTTCTTTGTTTTTCTATTAATGTGGTTTCAGATTTTTCAAGCACAAACTGATTTACCATTTGTTGATGTGTATCTAACTAATTCTTTGGTTAACACGAATAATTAGATGCATTTATGTTCTCAGATTATGTAGCTTTTTCTAAATTGCCCTTTGATAAATAGCTTGCGTCAGACAGAGAGGGAGAGAATGACGGTGTTTCTACAAGGAGTTATTAATTGAGACATATAATTTACTACCAAAGACTTTACTGTTAATGTATGAGTGGCTGTATTATGACAAAGGGGTAAGGATAATTAATGTTACCTGTCATGCTGTTGTAATTAAGCTCAAATGACAGCAGCATCTGCTGCCTGGCCAGACTAATTGATTTCCAAGCCACCGACTCTCATATATTGTTACAGTACCTGCAGTCTGTGTTTCATTTTTAAATGCAAGTTTTCTCATCAGTCTCTTTAATGTTTTTTTCCATCCTCTTTAATTTTCCACACGAGTCCCTTTAGCTCTCTGACACGTCTTTCCACGATCACTCATGCTCCAGTATCTTTGATCTCTTTCCTTCTCTCTCCTGTGACAGGTGGCATAGGTCAGATGGCACTAGGGTGAGAGGTCAAAGGTGAAAGGTCAGATTAAGAAGCCCATTAGTGTCCACTACTGACGTTAAAACCTTATTGACCTGTGTATGTTTGTCTACATATGGTCACACAAACACCCTTAATGGAAGACTGCACTCATGTTCATAGGAAAATGTACTTATGTGGCAGCTTATTCTAAAAAAAACAGCCTATACAAAGTGATTTGCATGTAATTTCAGTAATGATCAGAGTAAATACAAACTGCAGCTATATGTACAAGAGAATATAAATATATACAGTATACCGGTATATAATTGTGTGTGGGAAAGTAAATATGATTAACAAAGAAAATACTGAAATCAATTCTAATTTATTTCTAATACAATTTTTCTTTGAACTATAGATGCCATTATACAACCAGTTCAACCAAAATGTATTTTGCAGTCTCTAAAAACCTGTGTTTGCAGCAGTGATGGGTCGTTATAAAAGCATGTGGATGCTGTTATTCCCTCAGAAATACACACGTGTGTGTACACCGGTATACTGTCACATGTTGGCCATTGGATGATTCATCACTGCTGTTCCACTGGGCATGTGACCTTAGCTCCGTAGAGATCATGTCTGTGACACAAACACACTTACCCACACCTCATCCAGACCTACTGTGCAGAGTAATTATTACAGCTCCCACTGCTCACATTCACACTCCTCTCATTGAAACGTCTCTCTCTCTCTTTCTCCGTTGGCTGGCCAGTGACAGAGTTATTTATTGATGGTTGACACACTGTCTACTTGCCTTCACATATTAATGACCATTTGTACATCGCTCATTCATCAATTTAACAGCTCCTCCTCTCATCACTTCACTCGTTCCCTTTGTATCTTCCCCGGTCTGTCAAATTACAAAGTTGTACAATGTGATAGTTCTGGAAGTTCCTCCACCTATAGTCACTCATTCTAGCCTATTTTGTCTTCCTGTTTTGTTCCTCTTGCTGTTTCTTCTCCATATGCCGGCTGCAGATTAATAGGAAGCTGTTGTGTGTATTTCCTCTACAGGCAGCAAGGCCCAATGTGAGGAGGCCAGCAGGGGTAGACCGACCCCAAAGCAAGCACACCTTCAATGGCAGGTTAGTGTTTTTTGTGTGTGTGATATCTCTTGTGCTGCAGTCCACCCCTGAGCGTGTGGATGGCATTTCTGTGTTTGCCTGTATTCATGTTTATTTAGTCCACATGTTTGTGTCCTACTTTCCCTTCATTAAAGCTGGTTTGTGCTTCAGATCAAGGCCCGTACAGATATAGTCGGTTTAAGAAGATTCATCATTAGCACATTACAAAAGACTGCCAAAACAGAGTCAGGGTCTCACACACACACACACACACACACACACACACACACACACACACACACACACGTAAAAACTTAAAGAGCATTGCACACACACACACACAGACTAAATTATGCAGCTACAAAGAAACTTGTGTCTTTATGTTTTTCAGAGGCAGAACCCACTGAACATGTAACACACGTGCATAGGCTAATGAGCACTGCTTAATTAAGTGCGAGGGCCTGCAGAATGCCTCCGTCTCATGTGGGCCTTTTAAGCATGCATTTGAATGCTTATTTTGTCAATGAGGGGGTGCAGGTTCATGCACTTTAAATACAAAGCGAACACAAGCAGCTAGCTTAAATGTTACAGAATGTTTATTTATTTAAGAGGTTTGTTTCTGTTATTTTGGTGTCAGTCGTAAAGACATGCAAATATCAATGTTTTTTAATTATTATTATTTATTTTTAGCTTTTTTCACTTTTAAGCTTGACATTGTGGCCTAATATGGTATTTCAGGAAAAAAAAAAAGGACTAAAACAACCTAGAGAAGGCTTTTTTGTCTTTTGAAAGGTTCTGCCACACTACATTAATCAGTGTTTATTGCAATTTTGCCGGATGGGAAGAGTCGAAAGAGAAATAAGAAGAAGTCGTGATTGACAGGAAGCATCTCTTGGTGATGTAGTCCAAGAGAAACTAAGTCAAATGCTTTCGAGAGTCTCGCTCGTTCTAAATAATGAATGTGGACTTTTGAATAACGGATCCAAAGAACCTTGTTTGATAATTACAGTTTTATGGCACCTTACTGTAATATATAAATTATTATTTATGACACCGCCCCATTCACATTTCTTGGATTTATATTCTTTGCCTGGATCGTCTTATACACGCACACCCACGCACAGAAATCATCTCAGCAGTGAGTAATGTAAAAGTGATGTAATGGTTTTTGTGGTCACCGGGGAAACGATCCTTGAAATTGCAAAAAAGTCAAAAATGATCTGAGAAACGCAGCCATAAATATTGGGACCATAAAGCATAGGTTAAATGAGTGTGTGGGTGCTTTGTTGTGTGTGTTTGTGTGTGTGTGTGTGTCGGCGGGTGCACAGCTACACCTATAAATACAGTAATGTCTCCATCATTTTAACCACACAGCATGGTCACTGGAAAACTCATTACATTTGTCAAAATGTGCTTTTCATACAGGCAAAGAGATTTACTGTAAATGAGTTTATTGGAATAGCATTGTGAGCATCTTATCTTTCTCTGTGAAATGAGCCACTGTGTTGGAGGAGTTTGGGGAGGTAAAAAGGTGAGTCGGATTCATGCACGAAACAATCTGGATGGGGAAATGCCTTCTTACGTCGAACAGAGCCTTCCTGCATTGTTCTGAGACTGAACTGTGTTGATCTCTGTTGGGATCGATTCTGCATACTTCGGCCAATCCCAAATCTTCCGCTGAGAAAGATGGCTGCCGTTCCTGTAAAAGAAGTTCATAGTGTTGTAATGTTATATATCTCATAACCATGTAAGATGTACAACAAAACTGTAGGAATGTCTGCGTAATGCATATTTAATATCATAAAGCACACTTTTGAAAAAATAGCTATTTATAGTTTGTATATTCTCTCCCTGTCCGCGTGGGTTTTCTTTGGGTTCTCCGGTTTCCTCCCACATCCAAAAACATGCACTTTAGGTGAATCTATTACTCTAAATTGTCCATAGTGTATGAGTGTGTGCGTGAATGGTTGTCTGTCTACGTGTGCCCCCACTGGCAACGCATTCGGGGTGTTCCCATGGCAAGCTGGGAATAGGCTCCATCAACTCCCATGACCCGGAAAGAGGAACAGCAGAAGGACATAAATTACTAAATATTGTAATTATCTTACTCGTGATATAACCTATCTGCTGATTGCATCACTAGTCGTCTCCCATTTTGAAGAAAAACGACTTCAACCCCTAACAGTGTGTTTTTAAGGCCAAGTCAAAAAGGGAGGGTCACTGAAAACGAGGGGTGGGGTTAAAAAAGAGGAGCTGGGATTGGTTCCAAGTCCTGCAGTCCTGCAGTCTTGTTCTGCGTGACATCTGGCTCCATTCCACCTATACTCGTGTCTTTATTATAGCGCCTATACATGTATGGACATTGATATTTTTCTTCATACAATATGATCATCTATTGTTGTTTTTTTTCCTCTCACTTGAAATCGCAGCTGGTGTTTATTTAAATGTCATACGCAGGTATTTACTTCATGTGCTTCCATTAACCTTTAGCAGTATTGCACATGTTTACCAGTTTTCATTCCCTCCTCTGCACATTTAGCGCTCGGCTCTTTGCAGACCAGCTTAGGGAGAAACGAGAGAAAGCGAGGCAATGAATAGGAAGAGGTGCAGCGAGAGGACGAGAGCGGGTCCGGGTTTGCACACGCTGCTCCTCCGCCGCTTTCATAGCAAGGATCAGTGAAGTGGCAGGTGGATAAAGAGAACACCTGCTCTCTTCATCCCCCCCCTGCTTCTCTTCCTCTCTGTGTTTTGCGCTTTTTCTCTCGCTCTCTTGTTATGCGCCCAGTCTCTTTATGAAGTCTCACCCATTTTGTCTCTGTCTCACCCCAAATTCATTTTTCGCAGTGATGCAGCCTCGCAAAAGAAAAGGAAACGCCGAATGCCTATCAAGTGCTCCTGTGGTGTGTTTGTTTGTTCTCGTGGGAGTCTAAAAAGATCAGAGTACTGCAGTGGGGAGGGATAGAGGGAGGAGTTCATCTTCCCCCCTAATATTAATGTTATTGATTAGCCTTGTCTAATTAAGTCAGTGCATCCTCCTCTTTGCATTTCATTATGTCTCGCTTGACCTTCTTGACTTTTTACCTTTTTTAACTTTTTCTCTGTCCCTCTGTTTTTTTTAGAAACTTTTTTTGTCAGTTGTTCATTTGGCCACAGTTACATGAAACATTCACGGTCATCTTCGGATTTATTCTCATGACATAGGGATGCCCTTTTGACTTGTGTTACATCACAATCAACTCCAAATTTGTGAGGAAAATAATGATAAAAATACGACATTAACCCTTTCTACACTTTGTATCTACGACTGCTTGTCTAACATTAGCCTTCTATTACCTTAAACCTAAATGCTGGAATTGTCTTCCTTGATTTAGATGACCGTGTAGCATTGTCAAAGTGAGCATTTGAAAACGGAACATCGGGCTCCGTTATCGATTCATACGTTCATTCGTTCGAGAATCGAGCATCTGAGAATTGTGACAGCATCCAATGACGATGGCACATCATTCTGGTCTCAGATCCGGTTCCTCGTTTCAGCTCCAGATACAGCATGAGGGCTCATAAATGTCAATCTTCCCAGAGTGCTGGTTAAACCAACGCCGGACTGCCAGCCCCGGTCAGAAGCTGCTTTAATCTTTGTGGTTTACAGACAGTCACTGTTGATGATGCTGCAGCATCTGCCATCATGCTCCAGTCCCTAAAATGACACAGCAGTGAGCTGGCTTGCATACTGACATGCTGATTTATCCTTGCCTTTCCTTTCCCTTTATCGCCTGCTCCCTACCTTCCTCCTCATATCGCTCCCTACCTTTCAGTATCTTCCAGCATTGCCTCATCTGTCCTTGACTCCCTCCCTCTTCTCTTCTTTTGCGGTCCCTTGTTTCCCATTGTCTGGGTTAACTCAAATTTGTGTGACAGCCGAGGAGGCAGCATAACTTGTTTTTGGCACCCACCGCCATCAACCAACCCTCTCCATGGAAATTATCAGCATCTGCACTGCTATCAGTTCATGGGGGGGTTTAGGGTTGGATGGATGGATAGTCTAGAGAGAGGGGAAGACAGAATGAGCAGCCAGTGGCAGACGGAGAGAGGACGAGACGGGAGGTAGAACTTAATAGTACGAAACTTAGTTCAGACAAACTCACTTAGGCAAAACACACACACAGGGATCAGGGAGAAGGTCATGGGAGGATTAATGGCTGCGCTCTGACAGATAAACGAATCAAACAAACAAACACTTCTACACGCAAACACATTACAACACAGGCAGAATGTAAAGCAGGCGCTCTCTCCGAATGACCAAACGAGACGGAGACTAAATGAGAGGAAGAAACTCATCCAGATGAATGATTCAACAGAAGTGTCTCTCTCTCTCTCACACACACACACACACAAAGCTGTCTAGTTTTGTTGATTTTGAATAGGTTGTCTGCATTTTCTTCTCTAAGGACTGGGTTCACAGTCATGGATTAAGCCCTTGACCACAAAATAAAAGTATTTTCAGCAGAGTGAATGCAGCCGTGGACGTCGACACGCCAATCTGTGACGGTGCTTTTCAGTCATTCCCCCAGGAGGGACACGCTCTTTGTTGGCGTGTTGTTTATGTTGACAACTTCTGTTGTCTTTGAATTTCATGTGTTCTGTGTGCTTTGCCTCACCTTTTTATACACAAATACAAACATGTAATTACCAACATTTGTTTGGTTTGTTTTTGAGATAAGGACAGACAGAATGGAGTGAAGAGCCAGATCTGTCTCTTCATCTGACTTTCTCTTTAGATCAGTATTTCATCATTATATACAACAAAATGGGTGTACTGATATATAATGAACTTCTTTCCAAGCGCACCGATATTTAATATTGTGTGTGTGTGTGTAGCCTCACTAGAACGGTGGAGATCCTGGGAGAGGACAGTCCTCTTGGAATCCATGTGGTCCCCTACTGCTCATCACTCAGTGGACGGTAAGTCTGTCTGCTTTTAGCTCTGTGTGAGCACCGATTCTGATCTTTAAAGAATGTTTCATCTGTGTTGCTGCTTTAGATTTAATGTCACGTAATACTGATGCTAGCTGTTCTGAGCCCTGGCGGTATGCAAACATGGCAACCGCTCACACACAAAAGGGGAAACGTGTCCTCTGTAGGGGTTTCTTTGGGCGTGGGACAGTCAGGCATTGGATGAGGATTTCCTCAAGGAAGACCAGATGAGTTTTTTATGGCTGTTCTCATGACTCACCTGACCCTGCCTTAAATTCCTCTCTTACTCTCTCCTTCCCCTCTCTCTCTCTCTCTCTCTTTCCTCTGTACGTTTCACGAACACCTTCCACTTCTCTCCCCACCATTTCCCGTCATCCTTTTCGTCTCCTAACCTACTTTTAACCATTTTGCAGCAGAAATCTGCCTTTGGCGACGCACCCCTAAGGACAGATGCTCTAGCACTTTCTCTCTTCAGTCATTTCTACCATCCTACTGGTTGCCCATTATATCTCTCCTCATCTGTCACTTGTTATTCTACACGCTGCTTGATTTTTCTGTCTCACTTATGTGCGAACTTGTCTGTCACGTTGTATTTGGTTTACATTTCTTACCTCTCTATTTTGCTATCTACGCTTTTCTCCCAGTCTTGGTAAAACATTTGGACTCCATTCAGAAATGTCTGTCTTCTGCAACACAATGGAATTGTGTATCCAAGTGCAGTGATGAGAACCTCCATTCATCCTCCTTTCTGCCTTTGCTCAGGTCTCTTGGTCTTTACATTCGGGGAATAGAGGAGGAGAGTCGCTCAAGAAGAGAGGGCTTGTTCCAAGAGGAAGAGTGCATCGTCATGATCAATGACACAGACCTCATGGACAAGACCTTTAGCCAGTGAGTGCAACACTGATGATGCGCTTTGTCTCAGACGTCCAAAATCTCCTCTGGAAAAAGTGAAAATATACAAAATAAGATAGTATTAAAGACTCGAATAAAAGTAATTTTGCCCACATTTACCACGTAAATAAAACAAATTAAATGTAGAATGTGTTGAATTGAAAAGTTCACTAATTATTGTTCATAAACATTGACAATGGGATGAGTGAGGAGTTACAGATGAAAATACAGGAGGTGGTGGATAGAGAGAGCAAAATAAAGATATTGTTATAAGATATTTTCCCTCCGTACATCTTGAAATACAAGTCGGGGAAATGGCCCAATGTGCAAATTCATAGTCTTCCTCACTGAACTGAAAGGGAAGTGGTAGAAAGGTGAGTACAGATACATGATGATGTCATCAGGAGCATTGGGAGCCTAAAATGCCATCCTCAAATGACAGTTTATATCTGATTTCATATTAATAAGGCAGCACTAGGTTGTATCAAGGGCCATTTCCTTTCATATTTGCATCATCGGTTTCAGGTTCATTAGAAACAAAAACAAATGTATGTCACTAAAACAACATAAATGGAGCTAATCAAAATGTTCCCCACCTAAATGATCAGGCAAAAATCAAATAAATCCTGATATTTCTATCAAACTTCTCCCATCTAAAACGCATGGATGCTGTTCTGAGGTTATTTCTTCCTCCTTCTCCGTTGTGCTTCTAATTTTCTTTTCCATTGTCAGAGGATTTGTATCACTGTTTCATCACCATCACATTTAACACATGTTTTGAGAATGTTACCTCCATTTTCATCGGTTTGTGTGTTTGTGGATGTTGGAATGATGACAACATGTTACAGAGTCTCTATCGTCTAGTTCTTGTCCTGCACTCAGTGAGGTAATGGGATTATCGTATGCAGTATGTGAGGTTTATTTTATGCTGTACTGTAGGTACCGGTAAATGGATTATCACCAGATGGGAATTTGCACCTATTGTTCAAAGACGTGTATGGTCTCTTGGGCACTCACCCACTAACAGCAACACACACACACACACAGAGACAGTCTTGCCACTATTGTTCAGTCACGACAGGTGGATGGAGATGTGCGGCTCGGTTCAGTGAAATATGTGGCACACTTGGCAGCTATATTGAGGTAGCCGCTTTTTATAACAATATCTCTGTTCCACAAATGTGACGTCACACTGTGTCCAATCAGAAATAACAATGACGGATGAAATAAATACATCCACGCAGCTGATTTCATTGTTCTGTGTCATTTAGCGAGATGTGACTCAAGGGATCGATTGGCCAAGACGGGCAGTGGTGCCCAAACACACGCATTCACACTGAGGAACAAGGCTCAGTGCATCATTCACAGACGATGGCATGTTAATGAGCTTCGTTGTAAATACTCTGCAGTTCGCCAAGAAGCTATTTTTCAACCGTAGTCCCTGGACAGATGTTACAAAGTCACCCTAAAAGACGATGGAAACTGCAAAGTTATTCATCATGTGTGAGCATTCAAAACAAAGGGAAGAGAAAAATGAAACATAATTTAGTATAAATTTATACTGCAATGTCAGCCACTAATTAAAATGAGTAGCACAAACAACAAATGCAAAACAATTGTTACCCTTGAGTCATCGCACCAGATCACACAAGTGCTCCTTCCTCCACATTTTAACTACATATTATAGTTATCTTTTTAATCATTGGTTACAGGTAGTGTGCATGTAATACAATGCTTATTATAAAGCAGACTTCATTTATTCTGCTGATCTGTGTCTCTATATCATTTTAATCACAATTTAACTCATTCAATGCCATTAAGGTCTGAATAATGTTTTTCTAACCCAAACATTCACTTCTAACCCTGACATTGAAATCTGCCTCTCTTCAACGGCCAATAACTCTGGAAAGGAAAATGGTAGGAACGCATAGGTGTTTGCATAGTCATAGTAAATAATATTCTGTGGGTCTTGGAACATTGGGATAAATGAGGTAAAACTGGGGCACTCGGCATATAACTGAGCTGAAAATGGCTGGCACTCAATGAGTAAATGTTTGGGCATCCATTCCAGGTATAAATATGATATTTGGAAGTATTATTATATGGCATCTGACATATTCAAATCGGTCCTACGTGACTTTCCAAACATAGTCTCCAGTTTCAGAAACCTCATGATCATTATACAGCTAATAATAATCTAACCTTCAAATAACAGGATTGTAATCCAATCAAATTTAAATAAACCGGATTTTCTCTCTCGGTTATCTGAGGTGAATGATGCTGCGCACCGATTGCCTCTGGCACAGCGGCCCCTATAATTTACTTATCGTAATCTGATATTAACTAATTCTCTTCAGAATTGTCTCCTTTATAGATCATGCGATTATAATGGCCTGCTGTGCAGGTGTCACGGTTCTGTGTTGCATCCGCTTCTCTGTCCTGTCTCCTCTGTACGAAGACAAATCATCAGCAGCAGACAGTGGACGCATGGTACGACCAGTGGTCAATGGGAAAATGACAAAAATGTCAAAGGACAGTGTTTTTCTTTTACCATGTAAGTGCTTCTTAGATGGTGGATAAATTATTTTTACTCTTTCCATTTGTCAAACGTAATAACATTTATACCATCTGTCTTAATTTAAAGAATCCTCTTACTCTGCTTGTCACAGATTGGTGACTGTGATTGATTAATGATATTCAGTAAATACTACATTTTGAGCAGAACATTTACTGTTTCCCTGTTCTCTCTCTCTCCCTCCTTCTACTCCTCACCCTCTCAGAGCCCAGGAAGTGTTCCGTCAGGCGATGCGTTCCCCAGTGGTCCGTTTGGAAGTAATTTCTTCCAATAACAGAGACCGCTACGAGAAGAGCCTGATTGGTCAGCTGTATGGCAACGGTCCTGACAGCAGCCCCCGCATTGGCAAAACTAAAGAGCTTCCTCCAACTGTCAAAGCCAAACCCATCTTTAAACCCTCTGAGAATCCAGCCATTCGATTGGCAGAAGAAGCTGTTGCCATGGAATCTGCTGTTAGTGTAAGTTTGTCTACTCTACTATTGACATATAGGATATTTAGAATTTGCAGTTTAAATCTCATGCACAGATTTAAACACAGTACAGAGTGCATTGGAAAATTACTTTGATGAGCATTCATGCTCATCAAAGTGATTCACCAAAGCTGGCAGGTTTTTGTGCTGTCAAATATTCTAAAATGCTCTGTCCGCCTAGACACCCAAAATCAGGGGTGACAGTCCCCTCCTGAGGAAAAGTCCCGCCCTCTCAAGTATGGTGGCCAATAAGAGAGCAGGACGAAGACTGAGAATCGATCTAAAGAAAGGTGAGGACCATTGTTCCGCAAATATATGGTGCGATGGCTTTAAACAAGTGTTGAACTTTTTCAAATGCTTATTAGTTAAAATGGGCCTTCCAACAGTGAAAACAGGAAGGTTCTTTCTTTGGTTTAATGCTTAATTATTGAAATTAACAAAATGTTATTTCTGATGTATTTATTATATTCTAATATAAAGTGTATATATTTCCATGTAAACATTTGAAACATGCCCTTATATTTATTCTCTAATTTTCAACAGGTTAGAATATTTAGCTATTTTCAAACAAAATAAATTTCAAAGACACACACACAATATTAAAACTATCAGCTCTAAAGTGAATTAATTACATTTGATGCAAATCAACATAGTTTGGGTTTGTCAGTTCAGATTGAGCCACTCTTTTTTTAATCTGTTTTTCCTGCTTCTCTAGTTTTTCTTTAAGTGTCCCTCATTATCTCTCTTAGTTCTTTCCATCTTACAAATGTATATAATTTCATTTTACTTCTTGCTGCTGTACCAGAATCGCACTTACTTTTATAAAGCGTCCTCTCTGGGTGACTCTCCTTCCTTTCACCCTTCCTCTCTCCATCTTCCTAATTCCCTCTCTTCAGGGTCTATTAAGTCTTTATTGATCAGTTCATTTCTGCTGATATGAATTCATACTGGACCAAACTGCTGACTTGGCTCTGCTAAAGAGACCAGACTAAATTAAGTCTATAAAACACACAACCCGTGTGTGTGTGTGTGTGTGTGTGTTCGTTCTGTTGCTCATGCATGCGTGTTTATGAGTGCTTTCTCGCTGGTTTGTGCCTGCACATGTTTGTCCCTGATTACTCTTCTAATCTCATTCCGTCTCTTTCCGGATCATTTCACTCATTGCTCTTTTGCCTTTTCCGTCTCGTTGTCCCTCATCTGAGCCGTTTTCAAAAGCCTTCATACCTGCAGATACTGTCGCACCAACTGTAGCTAAAGGATTTAAAGTGGCACGGACACAAAAATCCCCGAGTCAACAACACTGTGTTGAAGTTCTCAGGCCCATTCTGAGGAGGAGATTTCACTCAAAGCCTGTGGGAATGGAAATATCGAGGCAGGGAGTAAACACCTATACAGGGTATCCTTGAGCCGAGATGGGCCTGGGCGTGTTGCTTACACTGGCATGAGGCTCTTTATCACTGCCTTTTACACATTTTATGTCTGTTATGTGCCTAGGTTCAGAAGGCCTTGGTTTTACTGTCGTAACCAGAGATTCTTCGGTTCATGGTCCCGGTCCCATTCTTGTCAAAAACATTCTGCCGCGTGGAGCCGCCGTCAAAGATGGACGCTTGCAGTCTGGAGACCGTATACTGGAGGTACAGGAAGGAAACAACAAAACACATTTGTCATTCTTTTAATAGACTGTGTTGAAAGACGATAGTTAAAACTCTGTCTTCGTTTAGGTCAATGGCGTGGATATCGGCGGCGTCGGCCAAGAGGAGCTGGTGTGTATGCTGCGCAGCACGCGGCAGGGAGAGAGTGTGTGCCTTGTGGTGCTACGTCAGGAAGACATGTTCCTGCCTCGTGAGATGGTAAGAACCAATCACAGTGTCTGCGTCGGGTCTCAGTCATCCAGGTTGAGGTAAATCACAATGCTTTTATTTTGTCAGCAAGGGTAACGTGAGTTGATTTGCACTTCACTGGCCAGTTGTATGAATAATGGTTTCTTACAGATTCGTCTAACACAACCAAAAAATACACAAAATAAACCTCTAATGTTCCTGTTTTTGGTCAACAGGCTGGCCTGGATGACGTACGGCTCAGCAGCCTCTAGACATTTTTATATAGAGATTTACCCCACATGACAATGAGGGCATTTTTTCAGTAATCTGAAAGGTGATGCAATTCACTGTCCATTTATTTTCTTTCTTTAAACCAAAAAACATGTAATAATATATATATATATATATATATATTTTAGATTGCTTTTCTGATTGAAGCAATTGAGCCTGTTGTAAATCTTGGCCTTGATGACATTTTGTACCAGCCTTTCTTTGCCAAACTGTTTCTTCTGAATTTCCACACTGTTTTGATTAATAAACACAAATTTTATTCATCTTTGCTCCTTTTTCATGTTTTTTCCTTCATGATTAACGGCTGTGCATGCATCTTTACTGCTATTCTATGCAGTATTTATTTTCACATATAACCATATTTTGCTACTCTATCCTTTTTATTTCATGTTGCCTTTTGTGGCTCCTTCCCACCTCATCAATCAAGGTTTCCTGAACGACTGCCGTGAAGTTCCACGAACACACTAGCATGCGACCCTGATCCCTACAGGAAACCGTTTCAGTGGACAGGAAGTGAAGCGATGTGTTGAAGTGTTTATATGAGAATAACAATTAAAAACATGTACGCGTCCCCAGTTTGTCAGTGTAGCATGTCTGAGCATGAACATCTCGACTATACTCCTAATACATCTCTACCACCTAAATATTACAGAGCACTAGTAAGCATGCTACAACACAAGGATGGTTGAATTGTTATTACCTGGCTTATGTATCAGAGACTAATCCTGCCCTTTAAGATCATGTAAGTGTGTTGCTATACTTATTCAATGATTTATATTAAGCTGCATGCTTTTTACTTATTACGCATTGTGAGATCTACAAATGGATTTGATTAATTGTTTTCTTAAAATCCTGTTAAAATGACACATTCAACTAGACGACACTCAAAGATTAGCCGCTCACTTTTAAGAGCTCCGACTACATGAGAAACGTCATCATCAGACCAAGGCAATCGCAGAGAGAGGAGGCATTGCCATCGTAGAATTCAATTTAAATTAAATAAAACTTCGTGTTCGACTTCAGTATTTATCTTAGTCAAGTTAAAGTAGACTTTCAGTTCCTGTTTTGTGTATTTGGTCATTTGGACATTATTTGTCCGCAGTTGATGGATGAGTTTAATGAAAAAGCATGAACAGATTTTATTTTTAAGTACATTACGGAACCTTATCAGTGTCTTGCCTTTTAATGAAGTAACCACAGTGTCTGGTTAAATGTGTGTGTTTTATTCACTTACCTTGTGTCATTCAGAGTTTGCAATGCTTAATCGGATGTTTATTTCCCCTGCTGTTGATCGCAGAGTTTTTAAGGCAGTGTGTTACAAAGACCTTTTTGGTCTTTGCTATAGCTGGATCATAAACGGCTGATACTGCTGTCCAGAAGGACTTGGATCATCCCAAAATACTGCTTCCGCTGTTGTTGCTGAATTTAAATGAATGGTAATGCAAATTATGCTTGTGCAAAATAGAACAGATGTGGTAGAAAAATGCAGACGTGTGAGGCGTCGCCCTGAAATGAAGAATGAGTATGAAACATTGATGTTTTGACTCTTCTTTGCAGTTTAGTGTGAACATTGATGAATTACAATAGGTAAACTGTAGTTTTAATGCATCATTCTAGGTAGATTCTGGGTGTATCTTTGAGGATGGATGATTTGACTCGGTAACATTTTAAAATATGTTGTGTTACACTCAAAGGAATCAACATAGTTGACAGTTGACTTGAAACCTTTTGAACGGACAGGCGAACAAACAAAATCTCAGGAATACAGACGGAACAAAGCCATAACCAGCAGAAATGGGAGGAGCCAGTGCAGCCGTGAGTGAAGCGAGACACAGAAATTGTTTAGATTAGTTTATTAATTTGTTAATCTGTGTTTCATTTTTGTCATTCTGACACCGGGCACACAAATCCCATAACTTGTGAAAACTGGGAAATGTCATAAAGAACAATAGTGCACCATAATCCCACAAAGCAGGAAGTGCCCTTCAGAAGTTTTAAACACTTGGAGGTGCAAGGTGGGAATTATGTACTTAATACGGTTTAATACACAAGAAAAGACAATGATGGACAGCTCCAGCCTGATATACTGTGTTCAGTGGTGTAGATGGAGTTCCAGGGAATCTTTCCCGGTGATTCATATTAAGGTTCATGCCAGCTTGTTTGTGTTAGCGGAGGGGAAGCAGAAGAAGGATGATGATGAAATGATGGAAGGATCTTGTCTGTCTTCTCCTCCCCCTCTTCCGTTGTCTCATTTTAGCCCACCATCTGGTGCTGTCTGCTAATGTCTGTGCTCGCTGTAGAACAAAGATGTCACACCACCACCACCGCTGCGCACACGCACACACACGCACCCACACACACAGTCACTTGTTTATCTAACATACAATCATATCCATCCAGATTCCGCAGTATAACAAGTGTGTTCTACATCCACCTGCTGTGCTGGCTTTCTGTAAAGATTGTTTTTTTCCACACACCCACAAACCTTCACAGAACTACATATCTGCTAACTTGGCCAGTGCAGAGAAAACAATGTTTGAAGAAAATATTTTCTTTCTCCTCCCAGACTGATACTTCTCGCATGTCACTTAAAACTCCTTTTTTTTTTTTCAATCTGTTAACGGGCTCTTTAAAGTTTTCAAACCGACTACCAGGAGAACGAGGTAGCAGTTTTTGTTCGGAAATGCATTCTGCTGAATATCACAACGCAAAGATGTACAGATTTAGCAAACTGTCGACGAATCGGAGTGAAATGGAAGGTTTCCATATTAATAAACCAAACTCTCTTGCTTTCCAGTATGTGACAAGCTGCAAGCGAGTCCTTTATCCTTTCCCCACAACAGCTGGCATCACAGAACATTCAAAACAAAACAAATTTATTGAACAGTTTCTTCATTCGAGTAATTGCTTTTCCATCACTGCTGTTGCGTGTGTGTGTGTGTGTGTGTGTGTGCGCGTACATGCATGTTTTTGTCTACACTTCTTTGCAGTCTGTAGTTTATTTCTGTGGGTGCATGTGCATTACGACTATCCGGTGGTATGACCTCACAGAATCACTGGAGTAGATTCCCCATCTGTTACTCTCTCTGAAACCCATGTATTCACACACGCATAGACACACACACACACACACACACACACACACACAGACATGCACTCGCAAACAAACTCCTTGGCAGTTTGGCGTCTCAGCAGGAGCTGCCATCATCCCAGTGGAAGCAGCAGAGAAGTGTATCATGTCCTTTCTCTCTGTGCTCCGTCTCCGCTCACATGTCTTCGCTGTTTATTGAAGATTTATCAGCCCCTTCACCAGCCTATCATCTAAAGTCACTGCTGTTCCTTAAAGCCCTCTGCACACGAGTGCTGCACACACACGCTACGCGTTTAAGCCACAAGGAATCAGCATTGGTGTTGCTCCTGCTCCTACCAACAAAACAACAGTTTTGTTAAGAGCATCAAAGAGTCGTAGAGGAACAAGTTTCCCTCATCTTTGATTTTTATTAGCTTTATGACATCTAGAATATAATAATTTGAACATATAACATCAACAAGATGGCTGCGCAGACCAATGAACAGCAGGGTGGTGGAGCTATTTGAATTAAAGCTGCGTACGGACAGTTTGCTGCTGTGATAATTTTGTCATAACATGAGCAGTTTTACTGAACATTTTGTTTGCTGGGATTACATTGATATTTTTTGGAAGATGTAATTTCAATGCTAAAAGCTAAATCTGCAATTTGGTAAGAAAATGCACACTAAATGTAAGATGATCACACCCCCAGTTCCCTGTTTCGACAATACACACACACACACCCAACAGGGAGGGGATAAGGCACGTCTTCCAGATCAAATAAAACACAACCTTACTTACTTGTAGCAAGCTGAGCCAGTTAGATGAGGAGATCCTACAAAATAAAGCTTTGGCCTCGTACAGAAAGTAGAAGCAGCGAGAGAAAACGGCGAGCCTGGTTCTTCCCCAAAACAACTGACTGTGCACATTATTTTGTGAACTGACTCATTAGCACATCGTAGGCCTTTTATTTGATATGTAGCAAAAATGCGATGTTGCCATTACTATGTGAATAGAAGTGAAATATGTATTTCTTACTCAGTGAAAACGTGGGTGCAGAGTCTGTATGATTCAGTCAGGTTCAGGCTGTTGTAGCAAACGGTATAACACTTCATCAAAACTGCACGCATAAAAGGAACCGTTTTAATCTTGCCAAGTAGAGGTTTGTACAACCATATGCCCTTGCAAGCACTTTTTTTCTGTGCTCCTTGTTACCACACCCACTCAGCAGCCACAGAAAAATGTCATCAAATAAATCAGCTGAGACAGACATTCTCTGTAAAAGATTCCATTCAATGCTTCAACATTTAAAAGAAAAAACAGCTGTGAGTTACAGCCTGTTGCAAATAATACATTTGGTGATCATGCAGGGGGGGGGGGGGGGGCGCTCTGGCACATGGACAGAGGGCTGCCCTGATGACGCATATTACAACGTGACTACGGGGGGTTGCTAGGTAACCTTTTAGGGGGTACGAAACCTTGGATTAGGCAATTTAGCAAAAAAGAAATCAATTAATTTCAATGTTTCATTGTTAAACATTGTTTTGGGGGGGATAATGCCATTAAGTTTAAATAAAATAAATTGTTGATCAAATGTAGTATAAATTGCATTCGTCATATGAAATACAGTATTACTGTACTTTTGTTGGGGGAGCGAGAAGAAGCCCAAAAGTCAGCTCCTTCAGCTCAAAGTCGTCTAGAATAAGACACAGAAGGTTTGAGATGCTGTTCTGTGGATTGAGGAAGCATGATGCTGATGCTGAAAGAAGACCTTACCTCCAGTGAAGCTTTGCAGGGGCTTGGTGGTGCTCTGGGCCAGCTCTACTTCCTTGGACACTGGAAATCTGCAGGATATAGAGGCTGAAATTGATTCCTTCAGGTACCTCATTGTCTGTGAGGAAGCTCTAGCTTCAGCTTTATAGGACAATCCAAAGCAACAGTGATGCCAAACACACCTTTAGGATCAGACAAGGGTTTTTTTTGGGGGGGGGGGCTGATCATTCCAGTGTGGTCGTCACAGTTGTGTGATTCGAATTTCATCTCTTGTGGGATTTAAAGAAAGCTGTTGCAGAATGTTAACCAGGAATATTCTAGAACGCGATGCCTTTGCAAATCAGGAATGGACTAAGGCTCCGCAGGAATGCTGCCAGGTGCTGGTATCTGGATATGCCTGGTGTTTGTAGCAGGTCATGGCAGTTTACTAGAGATAGTTATCATGGAGAAGTTTAATAATTTGGAGACTGCAGTAGTCGGGAAAAGTAGGATTTTGTGATCTGTTCGGGAAAACAAAACAATGTGATACTGTTGTCTAACTGTTTGATCTGTTTATTGCAAACATCTGATTATTTTTCCAGTAAACTTAATATTCAAGGGAGGGTTGAGTAATGTTGGACCATGTGGATCGAATCACAGAAAAGCACAAGAGCACTGAAAGTGCATGTTGCACATTTCATGTGAAATTAACCATAGCCGCCGCGGATCATTCGTTCTTTCTTTCTTTCTTTTTTTTTTTCCACTGTCGTCTCAGACTGGCAAATGATCCGTAGTCACAGTCAGATTTATAACAATAGGCGTAATCTTTACTCTGACCATGGGGTAGTGGGGGGAAAAAAGGGGGCGAGGAATTGGACCACATGCTGTGAATTCAGTAAATCAAAATCAGAGCACTTTAGGTCAAGGTTTCCCCCTGTGGGGCTGCGAGCAGCTTGGCTAGGAAGACAAAAACTGAAAGGAAAAAAAAAATACGAGAGTCACAATGAGGTGTATTTAAGAGTATTATCATTATTCATCAGTGCTTTTAGCTCGTGCCTTATTTCAACATTTTTTTCATCATTCTTTATTTCTCCCTTTGCCCTTCAGTTCCCTTTGGCCTTTCGAGTGTCTTTTTAATTTGTGGTTTTGTGTTGTCGTTCTCTGCCCCAAGCTCATTTTAACCAAATGTGTCCTTACGCTTATCTCCCACCTACATTTCTGTAACTCATTGTAATAAAATGACACCCAATCTCATTCACACACCCCGACAGACACTGAGCTGTCTTCTTAATTGCTTGCATGCCTGTTGGATCCATCGCGGTGGCAAACCCCATTTCAATGTCAAACGACCAGTGTACACTAACTAGATGGATTTAATTAAGATCATGTTGCAAAGATACAAACACGTCTGATAGCTGCGAGCAGAAACAGACACGGGTGCACAGAACTCCTTATTAGTTAAGTATTACACACGGATATAACCACCAATCAAAGAAATGAGAGTGAGGTAATAGAAATGTTCCGTCAAATTGCAGCGTGCACTTCATGTGTGTATGTGGCCCTGTCCATTCTGTGTTTTTGTGCGTCTGTTTCTAAAGCAATTGCACTAATGAAATTTCTGGGTCTTGTTTAATTTGTTAGTTTATTTTTATAATCGAGCCACTGAACATGAATTACCTTCTTTAGCCAGGTGGTTGTAAAAAATATACGCACAGATGCGAAGTTGGACAGTAAATTACAATATTTTTTTGTTTTGTTTCTACTTTTCACACACATTGTTTTTTTTTGTCTGCTAAATTATCAGAGGCTGTGCTCATTCATTGCGTTAAAGGGAAATTGAATAAATCATCCATATAAACACATCTGTGTACATTTGCATATTTTTGTCAGATTTCATAAAACATCTCCCAGCTTTGTGGGCGGTCCCGACCCTCGAGCTCAGAGCTGCTGCTTTCAACTTTCCAGCTTCAGAACAAAACCCTTACACTGCGCTAAATTAAATCTGACTTTGCTTTTTGTCACATGTTCAGTGCGGGAAAACAAAATCATAAATTATCATAGCAGGAAATGTTTAAAAGATAGCTAAAGATTATATAGGTGGCAGAAAAACTGTAGCCAACCTGTCAAATCATGAGTGCAGCATTATCCGACGTGGAAACTAGTACATTCTTCATATAATTATGGAAAGAAATTAGCTAACATTTCTCAATGGGACATTTTGAAGTTCTTTTCAAGGTCGTGAAGCTTCCTATCAGGTCCGGACAGTCGGTCTGATGAGGTGAGTTTTTCCAGCAGGGAAAACAGTTTTCTGCAGAGTAGAGGACTTTGTGTCGGCTTAACGCTGTTAAACCTACAATCCCCACAGACAAACACTGTCTAAACCTGACACTGCTGACCCACGCAGGCACACACACACACACACACACCAAGCTTAGACAGAAGTCATGCACATACATAGACAGGTGCATGGAGACTCAAGATTCGCACATGTGCACATATATAGATTTTTCTACCATGGAGTTATTGGATTTTGCATCCACACAGAAATGAAAAGAAAGATATAAACTTACAAAAACAGTCCAGATAGAAAACTAAAAACTTGAAGATGGCAAATATAAAACATTTATTAGATATTTGTAAAGGTAGACAGACAAAAGACTGACTTTAGGACGGACAATGATTCTTGTAGTTTCTGAAAGATATAACCGCAGTATCAAGAGGTAGTGAAAGTAAAAGATCAGAAATGGATATCCAAATGCTTTTGGACTTTGAAAGACAAGCTATTTCAAATTCAAACATCCAGTTTTTTTCTAAACCGATATACACGTTTGCTTGATGTCTTCAAGATGGTCATGTCTAGCATTCTCTCACATCACATTGTCTTAACAAAACAAAAGCATGTTGAGGTTGATGACACTTTTAAATTTACGCTCTCTTTCTACAGTCACCGTTTTAATCTCTCATAATAGTTTAATAGCTGTCCTATTTTAAAGGTTCCTGTGGGGTTACTGTGTAAGTTTGTGTAAACTGAACGTGTTTTTGATAATATTTCCTATACAATGTTCTCTTTTCATCGGCTCCTTTATTCCAGATCAATAATCATAATCAGGCTGGACAATATTTTAGAACCAGCCTGATGACTCTCAAAATCGAAGTTTTATGAGTATTTGGAATGAAAGAACGCTATTTAATTGTCATTGCGTATTGAAATGGATCATCTATATGTGTTGCTACAGTCCTACGTCTCTGTTGTGCCATCCAAGACTTCAAACACACTTTCATCTTGCAGGATCCACATGCTTTCTTTGATTTTGGTGTTATTCCCACTCGCTGTGGCTTCGTCTCAGACTTCATCATTACTACCAGACTTTGTCGTTGATAATGCGTTTTGTTTTTTCAGCATCATCCGTCTGGGTTTACACGGTAATAGCCATTTTTTTCTCCGTTTTTCCTTCTCACTCCCCCGTCTTTTCTCTCCATTTTCCCTTTACACTCATGATTTTTGTCTTCCTGGATCTCGCTGTTTTTTTTTTTTTTTTTGCATTCTCCAATGCTCTTGTTAAAATGTACAGGTTGTTTTACTGATAATACTGAGAGGAGAAAAAGACGTGTGGAGCAAAAGAAGGCAGGCAGTCCAAAAAGCTTGAAAACCTCCTAATGGTTCCTCACAAATTGAGAATCCATTAGTTTATTCTTGGAGACTATTAAAGCCCGGTGAGTTTCCCCATAGTCTCCTCATCTTCATCCTTTTCTCATGCCTGTCTCTTCCATTGCGCTCTGCTTCCAGAGGGATGACGTGTCCCGTGTGCCGACCTTTGTTTCTGAGAATGGGAAGGAGCAGCTTATGTTCGAGGTGCCGCTTAATGACAGCGGATCTGCGGGGCTCGGCATCAGCCTCAAAGGTAACAAGTCCAGGGAGACGGGAGAGGACCTGGGGATCTTCATCAAGTCCATTATACATGGAGGGGCGGCGTTCAAGGTGAATAGACAGCCTCATCTGAAATGAGCAAATATAAATAACGACAAGCTGGGAATCACTCCTTGGAAAATTTGGAATAGAATCCAAAACCTCATCTGCACCTAGATATCCTTTAGGGGGGGTGAAACGAGCCCTAATTTTCGAGGTATAGAAAATGAGTTTTCTCAATAAAAAATATTGTCAATTTATGAGGCATCATCTGATACTCATGTGGATGTATTGTACTTCCACAGTCTCTGCAGCCATGTGCTCTGTTCCATTAAACTAGCATAAAAAGTTAATGATGACACACACACACACACCTGTGCAGCCTTTGTCAGTGCACAAAAATGGATGCAATCAAAGTCAGACAGATGGACCTGATTGTCGTCTGACTGTAGGTTACCTTATACAGTCATAGAAAAATGAGTGTGTGTGATTTAGTGTGTGACGAGTTGTGATTAGTTTTCTGGCTTCATTTTGGTGTAACTGGACAGAGTTGTTCGGTGAAGGCTACAGGTGTGTGTAAGTGTGTGTCTGGACACTGAACATAAGTGAGCATGAATGTACTTTCGAACATGCTCATATATAACACACGCATTGTGTTGTACAGGATGGCCGTCTGTGCATCAACGACCAGCTGGTAGCGGTAAATGGAGAGTCCCTGCGGGGATGCTCCAATCACGTGGCGATGGAAACTCTCCGCCGCTCTATGTCGCACGAGGGCAACATAAGAGGGACGATCCAGCTGGTGGTGCTCAGGACCCTGAAGGTACACACAATCTACACTAATGCATTTACAGGTGTATTTTAAGGGTTAATATAAAGGCTTTCTTTTTGGTTAGGGTGTGTGTGTGTGTACAGAGTCTGGTTGGACATGTTTAATGATACATAAAGATGAAACTCATTATAGATGAAATGTTTCGAGGCCAGAATCTATGGTGGGAGAAACAGAGCGGATGAAGGTCTTTGAAAATGAAAATGTGTGTTTTTTAGTCTTCGCCCCTCGGTTGACTCCTATCGACTGCTCCTGCATCTTTTTTTTTTTTTTTTACGCACTCTGACTTTACAGCCCTACGATCCATTCTTCCCATACTTGACATTAGTCTCCCTGCTCTTATCACCACCAAAAAAAGAGCATTTACCCTTTAGCTATTCAGATTCTTGTGTGTCTGTGCATGTGCATGTGCCCGTGCGCTTCTCTTTGTGTGTGTGTGATAGCGCCTTTCGCTGAGCTGTATCTCCTCTTCATGAGCCAGAGAATAAAAGGCATGCTTTTCATGTCGACTGCTTTTCATCCGATGTCTTTAACGCCACTCGGGAGAACATCTGCACCAACCTTTGCTCATACAAAGCCGGGCTGGTTGCTCAAGAGTGAATGGCCTCTTCCAAGGCCTGCTTTTAATAGAGAAATTGCGATATGTACAAGAATAGACGCAAATAAAAGTGCACAGCTCCATAATTTAGGTGTACACGTTAAGTAATAATGGTATAAAGTTGAAATAAAGACCTGATGTGATATTTTGATGTGGACATGGATGTGGCCTGCCCCGACTGCAGCGTTCGGGGCTTACACCTGCCAACAGCTAGGTGGTGAGCAACATCAAAGCGTCGCATCCATGTGTCCCTCTTAGTCTTGAGAGTGGAAAATAAAGGGAAAAAAAAAGACAGATAAAGGCAGATAGATGAGAGGCCGTACCTTAAAAGCCTTTTCTTTTTCGGGCTTTGGTATTGATGCTTTTACCGCAACAGAAGTGGACCACTTTCCTCCCATTCCCCCCCCCCCCCCCCCTCCTCTGATCTTTTTCCCCCCTTCTCTTCTGTGTCCTCTGCTCTTTCTCTCACTCATTCTTTCTGCAGCATTCATCCCTAGCCGGCTCGCTCTAATCTCTCACTTTATTCACCTGCCATTTTCATTCAGTGCAAAACGCTGTCTATCTCTAAACTGAAAATAAAATGGGGCCCCCCCACGGGTACTGTCCAACTCTGAGGCGCTCCGACTGTCAATTCATGTCAATACAAACTATTACATCATTCTGCATTCTTTATATATACATACATGTATTACACACACACACACACACATTATGTGCATCCATTTGAAGCAGATTTACAACTCCACTCTTTGTAGGACTTTTTCATACTGAGATGAGAACACTGAGGATGCTGCATTTCACATAAGGAAACTTGTCTGTATTTTGTGTGAGTAATCGGAGTACACTCTGACACCAGCTAATGGGATGTATGCTGGTCTAGAGAGGCCACTATGACCTCCAACACGCTGAAGAGTGATCTGTCCAGTGCTGGAGCTGAATGTTGGGGGGGGGGGGGGGGTAATCTAGAGGAAGATGACAAGAAGGATTCTTTACACAAATAGAACTTTGTCTTCAAAATAATGAGTTTATACACTGAACACACAGAATCCCTCGATAATTACATCAAAGCGGTTCAATAACATTAAATGAGATGGATAAGAAAAGTAGTGAAAGACATTTTGTCTGAATGTTCTGGCTGATTTCCTTCCTTTTTATTCGGACGCTATCCTGGACCATTACCTGTGAAATGTGTTTTCAATGTGCTCCCTGTATCAGGATCAGCAGGGGCTGTCGCCCAATCGTTCGTTTGACGGCTCCTCTGGCCTGACGGCGAACGGTCAGACCAGCGACTCCTTTGAGCCTCCTGCGATGATGAACGCCAGCCTCACAGCCTTCGACCGTGAGTTCATTTAAAGTTCCTGTCAGAGTTTACATGTTCATGTATAGAATGAGTTTTTGTTAAATGAACATGTTTTATTCATTGAATACATTGCATTGCGCCCAGTGTCTTGAAGTGTCTTGCCTAAGGACGCAACGACAGTGTACACATGTGCCTGAGCCGGGAATCGAACCACCAACCTCCCGATCATAGGACGAGGCTCTCAACCGCCTGCACCACCATCGTCTCACTTCGGGCGTTGCAGCAAAGCTACCGACTTTACGTTTGCAAAATATAGTTTTTGTACAATGTTGGAAAAAAGAAAAGGTGTAAAATCACACTGATCGTTTTCTGTTTTGCTGATACGATAAGATAAAACTTTATTGATCCCTCAGTGGAGAAAGTTCAGCATCACATCAAAGACAAAGTAAAGGGACATTTAGGGAAACATTAATTTCAAACACAGTAGTTCTATTGTCCATTGTCCATTATATTATCCAGTCTCGCATTGACCTTGAGGATAAAGCTTGATTTTTATGGTTGTTGAACACTGAGCATTATTTCCTTATGTTGGAGGAAATGGCCCATTTGAAAGCGTTCAGTTCTCGGCTTCTGGAGAACTGCTGCCATTCACACGATGCTAATTAGACCATTTTGACTGTTTGCATTTGACGCATTGCCAGAATGCTTTAGTCTTACTTATACCGCGGGGTCCATTCCAAGTATTAGGAGAGAAGGCAGGGGGGGGGGGGGGGGTACTCGGGGGACCCTGTTTGTGTATTAGCAGGTCACTCACCGCTGATTAGCTATATTTGCTAACAGACACACACACTCCCTTTTCTGTATTAAATCCCTTATTTTAGCTCAACGTGACTCACTTTCCTATAATTTGGTTTTGATTTTTTCCCCTCTTTATTCTGTTTTACTTCTTCTCCCCTGAAGCAGCATCAAAGGTGGGGTCATCATTAAGAACACATTTAATGATGATGAAAAACGAACAGTACCTCCAAGATAATAACAAACATAATACACATTGGCACCTAAAGCACAGCCTCAATTAGAGACTATTCTACCTGCATTTTCTCTTTCATTTCCCTCCGCTGCTCTCTCTCTCTCTCTCTCCCCCCCTTTCTGCTTTTACGTTCTCTCGTATTTCTGAAGGTTTTTCTGCTTGTTTGTTTTATGTTGGTTTGACCTGCTATAACGAGTTATCTTAGTTGTTTGTGCTTCATATCATTCTTTCTCACTGAGTCGCCCACCGTTATACGATCCGTATTTGTTTGTTTGTGTGTGTGTGTGTGTGTTTGTGCTTGTTCAGGGATTGCTGGCCAGTGTGACCCAATGTTGATTTTGCGTGTGTGTGTGTGTGTGTGTTTGTGTGTGTGTGCACGTGTGTGTGTGTACATACACTGACCGGTAAACAGCTCTGGCCTTGAATACACACTTCAGCTCAAATTCACCTCAGCTATTATATCATTTACAACATACATCACCAGTGTGTGTATACCCTGAGTACCTTTCCCAGACTATCTGTGTGTGTGTGTTCTGCTCTTATTGGTTGGTTTGTGTGTGTGTGTGTGTGTGTGCGTGGGTGCGTGTGCCAGTATTTTACTCTCCTAATGAACTATTCCACATG
Organism: Brachionichthys hirsutus; assembly: GCF_040956055.1. NCBI lineage: Eukaryota > Metazoa > Chordata > Actinopteri > Lophiiformes > Brachionichthyidae > Brachionichthys > Brachionichthys hirsutus. The sequence continues at coordinate 8,807,924 of NC_090908.1, read as the reverse complement.
CATCCATTTTATTTGGCAGAATGCAAATGAGATTTTTTTTTCTTTACATTGATGCATGCTTTCTGCAGAACAATTTAAATGATTCTCTTCCTATGGATTCATGCATGTGTATTTCTTTTTTACATTCTACATCTTTGTCTTTATCTCCTATCGTCGCTGCATCTCATTCCGCTATCGTCATCCTTCTTCTTCACATTCCTCGTCTGTGCACTTTGTGTCTTCGTACAACCTCCCCTCCCCCTTTCTTTCTCTCTGAAAAGTTAATCAACTTGATGGATGAACTGAAATAAAATAAAGAAATACACTTTTAATCTGGCTACAAATAGTTTCCAATCTCCCTGGCTTTTGACATCGAACCATATTTAAATTGATTTTTTGATGGAAAACAGAAATTGCCAGTGTGTGTATTATTTTAAAGCGCCGTTTGCTCATCACGGCTGAAGTGATTCGGCTTGTGAAATCAGTTGAATATTATCGTCCAGCTTGGGTTTAGGCAAACCAGACAGGTGTACGTTTAGGATCCAGGTTGACTCTCCCAACAACTACACAATCCACTTATTTAATATGTCTTCTTGACTCATCAGTATTCAGTCATTTGTACTGACATCCTTTTCTTAGCACTTAGAGTGTCTGATTTCTTATTGTGTTTGTGCTACAACGTTTTCTCTTGTGTCTATTTGTTGGTTGGTTGGTCAAATTGTCAACAGGATTACATGAAATAATAATTGACATATTTTCACAAATTTTGCAGGATTAGTTGAGGGGGGGGGAATTTTTTAAATTATGGAAATAAATTCCATTTTTGTTTATCAAATGTGTTTTTTTCATTAAGATATTGTAAGATTTCATTCATATTTCAGATTCAATGTGTAAATATTTATACGAATGAAAAAAACAATCCTTGTTGTTTGAGGATGCTGACATCAAAATGCATCAAAATAGCTGACATTTAATTAATGTAGTTATTTCTTGGACAATAAGCCACCAGAAAAAAAGTAGTTACTTTGGCTCACAGTACATTTTGCAAATTAAAACTCGCACTGTTTTCAAAATTGAATCCAGATCAGAAAGGAGAACAATGATCCGTTTATCGTCCAGGATTTAGGGTGAAACGTCACTCGGCAGCTAAATAAACTCGACCAGAAAGTCTAAATATCGCTTAGTGATGCGGAACTTTGTTTTGAGGGTGCAGCAAGAAATGTAAAGAGCTTTGTCCTGAGATATTGGATTTGTGCGTAAAACTGCGTTCTCCCAGAGAGGAATGGAAAAGGATGGGAAAATGCAAAATAAGTGATTCATGTATGAGCTGCTGGAGTAAACCACTATTTATCTGTCATCTACTATGCAGCCAATACCTTTTCACTTCAAAGGCTGTATGAGTGTGTGAGAGAGAGAGAGAAACAGAGAGGTGAAAGAAGAATGTGTCTTTGACAGTTCAGCTGATTAAGGTGCTGGAGGAAGGGAGGACGAGGGAGGAAGTCAAGAAAAGAGAGTGGGAGATAAAATGATTTATGGGAGATCTGAAAGGAGAGATAAATGACAGCCAACATATCAGATCGCAACAGAGGGACCAGAAGAAAAATCAAGCCGGTGATTAGTGCGGAGAGAAAGAGCGTGAAAAGGGAGAGACGGAGATGAGAGGATGCAATACCTACCTTGCTGTTTTCCTCGCCGGCAACTTTACTTCCAGTCACATGTGCAGATGCAAGCACATAAAAGACACACTTTGACGGTTGTGCAACAGTCCCCAGCATGTGTTGTGTGACAGCCATGCGTTCGGAGAAGTGATGACGGCATGTAAATTGTGCTTGGGTGGATTTCGTGTCGGCGCCAAGTTGTCATAAACTCGTTCATCAAGCAGACGAAGCCATATTGCTGAGCTTAATCTGTAGATGTAGAGCAGCTTTTGTTTTTATCCTCATTCTGTTTCCCTTCCATTTCTCTTCATCCAACATCTTATCTTTCCTCCATCTCGCTGCAATCTTTTGTTGTTGTCTTTATTCTCAAGGCCTTTTGTCAATGGAGCTCTTAAGAGTTGATGCTTAACCCAGTTCTTTTAGCGCATTTTGAACATCTTTAGAATTGCAGTTTCACACAGTAAAATAAGTTCGGTTTTGACGTTTCTCTTCGTATATTTGAGTATCAAATATTTTGCCATTTATTTAACTTAAATGTCGGCTTCACAAACCAGCTGACACGTAATTGTGGTCATTTTCATGTCAGGCTTGTGTTACTTCCAGCCTCATGTTTTGCAATTGGACAGAGCGGCACGTTCATTAGCCAGCTTGTTGAACCAGCTTGCAGTGTGTTTATTCATTTACCCGCTGCTGATCTTTGCCTTTCTTTATGTTCACTAAATGTGATGCTTTAAATTGACATAACTGTCCACTCAGCCTTGCTTTGTTTTGGCTGCAGAAAATGCAGGGTGCAGCAGTTCTCCTAACCACTAGAGAAGAGCGCCCTGCAGTAAGACGAGGCGAGGCGCTCTGTATTGTGCGATGCGGATTAGCATTTGAACGGACGATAGAGAAATGCTAGTGTCGGGGGAATTTGATATTCATCTGTTCTGACACTAGAATTTAAAAAAATGAAAATGTTTGATTTGCTGCATCGTTTCACAGATTTCTTCATCATTAGTAATTCCGTCTTGGGTTTTTTTTTTTTTTTTTACTTTTCAGTGACCAACGGGAGTTATTCACACATGGAAGAGGAAGAGGATGGGGATGGGGAGCTGTATGGTCATGAAGCAGACTTCAACAGCTTCACTCAACACTCTTACCTGCAGGAAAGGTTTGTGGTGACGCTATTGAAAGCTAGAATATATATATACACACACACAGTAATACCTTGACATACAAGTATAATTTATTCCTGGCCTGTACTCCGATGTATTACTGTATGTAAAAGTGAAATATTCTAGTACGAAAACCTCTCATAGATACAGATTTAGTAACGACTCAGAGATCTTGAGCAGTGAAACTCAAATACGCTTAGAATGTAACTTTCTCCGATGACTGTCTTATTTGTTCCAGGGAAAACTCTCGAACTTGGAGCCCGGCTCAGCCCCAGTCTCCTCCCAAAAGCCAGAACCACAACCAGCGGCAGTTCCAGCATGTTAAAGCCTCCAAGAGCATGGACCTGGGTATGACGCAGACCCAGCAGCCCACCGGTGAGAAGACGTTCTCCTATATATGACTGGCTTGCATGTGCTTTCCTCAAAGAAAATAATCCCACCTGTTCCTCATAACCGCAAGCTCACACCTCTACAGCTACGCTGTGCACACATGTTCACAACTACATACCAATTCATTTACAGTAGAACCTCGGTTCTCGAACAACTCGGATTTCGACCAAAAAATTGGAGTTTAAAATTCCTCGGAAGTCAAACAGATTTTTGGAGTTTGAACACACGAGAGGAGCCGAGGCAATCCGAAGGCCCATGTACGAAGCCGGAGTCTAGTCTAGGTTCAGTTTAAGTCGAACTGCCGTATGAGAAAGACTGTGCACATTTTTTTGTGCTTCGTGTGCGTGTTTCAAAGAATGGCAGCAGTAAGACACCTCGCAAAGGGAAGAGGAAAGTAGCAAGAACAACATTTGAATTGAATTGAAGAAGGAAATACACAGCAAATATGAAAATGGCGTCCGTGTTTCGGATCTTGCTGCACTGCACGGTATCGCGAAATCAACGATTTACAGTTTTCTTAAGAAAACTGAGCGAGAGAGAACAAGAAGGGGAAAAATCAGAAGGACAGTTACCCAGTCATGTTATGGAGGAGGACTCCCTTTCAAAGGATTAACTCTTCCCCCTTCCTTCTGTCCCTCGACCTCCCTCCCGACACCGCAGCCAAAACGGGATGTAAATGATACAGAATTGGATTATATTAACTTTTATTATTATTCATACCATTTTCACTTTTATGTGTTATCTGTTGTTTAGATACACATAGTTACCATACATATAACTGTAGGCATGTAAATGGGCATTTATCTGGTGCGTAGGAACGTGTTAATTGTTAATCTAGTTTTACATAATTTCTCATGACAAATATAGTTCCGGTTTTCAAACAAATTGGTTTTTGAACAGTGTTACGTAACGAGGACCTAGGTTCCACCGCATACCTGTTGCATGATTACAATATGCACATTTTTTCTTTTCTGATTTTGAAACATTTCAACGACGGCACTCAAATGTCATCCAGCGCATTTCAATTGTAGGAATATCTGACCTATAACCAGCTGCATAACCGATGCTCTCGGTTGGTGTTGGAAGGAAGATTTATATTGCAGGATATGAAAAGTGTAGATGACAGCTGACATACAGGAAATGTGTTAACAGGGGGCAGTGTCAGAAAGCAGAGCCAGTTGATTGTCTCCGTGCCTTGCAGGGTTTTTCCTGGTGACTATCACAGCTCAAGTGATGGGAGCGCATCTGAGAATCATTTACGTCTAAATCTAGTTACCCATCTAGTCCATCCCTTTCTATTTCTTCCGTATATTTCCGAATTAGCAAAAGGAAATGAGCGTAGAGGACAATTTGTGGCCCAGCGGATACCGTCATCCTCATCAAATTTTGTTACCTGTTGCTTCCTGATTACGGATGTTGTGAAGCGCGGGGGGGGTGCTCATTGACATTTCATTGTTTTTTTTGTTTTTTTAAATCAACGTGAGGAATATGTGCGTGTGCAGCTGAGTCTGTGCTCATGCATATGTCTGTGTAATAAGACAATGGATGGTGCAGCATGACAAAAGCTGATTGTTTTAAATGTCACTTCCCTCAGTCCTCCTCCTCAAGCTGGCTGCACTTCCAGCCGGATGCGAGCGTTTTTGCGAGAGAGACAAAAGAGCAACAGACTATTTTAACACAGACATCAATTTCCACACGAGCAACAGGCTGGTGGAATATACTGAACGACTTTATGTTGCTACCTTTGTATTTTTGAATAATTGAGCGTCGCTACTTGATTAATTGATTATTACTCCGATGTGTTTGCATTGCTGAAGCATCAAGCAGCAGTAATTACATTGTATTAAGGACTGTGTCTCTTTTTTTTCTTTCCTGACATTGGAGGGAACTGGATTTAACTAAAATTAAGATGCTTTAGTGCCACAGAGAACCCAACATCTAACCTTTTTTTTTTTGGTCATATCCTGCATGCCCTCGATCCTGATAAATTTTGGGAGAGCAGCGAACTCTCACATTACAAGCAAGACGAGTCTGCTGCAGCTCAGAAGGTGTGCAAAATGTCACAGCTCAAAGAAAAGGCCGTAAGAGTACGGTGAGAACGTTCTGGAAACAAATACAGTATACAGAGTCATTTTGAGTATTAGTATTTTGTTCAATTAGAAACATTTCCAGGTAGGAATCCACAGGGCCACTGAGCTAGAATCAACAATAATATATATATTATTTCTAGATGTTATTTCTAGAAACAAATAATGAATGTTTGGAGTTTTCATACAAAAAATACACTTTTCTAAAGTCCACAATCACATAGACGGGTCAGTTCCACTTATTTAATGATGAATGAACTGTAAATGCTGATCAGATTCATTTATAGCAAGGAGAAGAGAAAAATTAAGTTCATGCAGACAATTTATTTGATCAAATGTCCAAGGACTACTGCTGCCCTACATCACTCTCCGCGAGTAGCAACATAGACTCTGCTGATGTAATCTGTCTTTGTGTTCTCTCTGGATTTGATGTCCTTTGTTTTTAGATCAATTTGGGTTTTTTTGGAATAACTTTTCGATAAAATGCTGCTTTTTGGCTTTTGTGTTTATGTGGAAGATAAAAAAGAAAGACACAATAGCTTCCTCAACATTTTATTTGTGGGTCAGTTACATAATTTCATTTTTGTTTAATATGTTCCTATTTCATCTTCCAACCCACCCTGATTAAAACTTTAAGAATAATTAAAAATTTGTTCCAAATGACAAACTCCTCCCTGGTTTCTAACGGTCTTTCATCTCCATCTTTGGCATCTTTGTGTTTCTACTTCATCTCTTTCTTCATCCCTCTTCTTAGCTTTTGATTCTTTTCTTGGTAATTATCATTCTGCCTCTGTAAACTAAGAGACATTCATTTTTGGATTAGTTAGTAATTATGTCAGCAGAATTTTTTCCAAGTATGTGATTACATTGTATTCTTTGTTCAACAACTATGTGAATCACACATCTCTCTCTCTCTCTCTGTCACACACACATCCTTAAACTACTGCTGCTGAGGCAGTCTCCTTGACTCATCTCAGACAGATGCTGTCAGACACACACACATCTTGAATTACGCTTCAGTCTTGGTTTCCATTATAAAAGTATTTGTGGGAGGACGAAACTCGTTACTGCTTGGTTTGTGTGGTTGGAGAGTTTGTATTTGAGTGCTACCAGTCAATGTTGTTGGGATTGTCTCGCTTTGTGGCTTCAGGAAGGAGGGAGGACAAAAAGCAAAAGAGAGTGGGGGAGAGATGGAAAGTGAAAGGAGGATTAACAAGGAGCAGTGATGCAGAGAATGGTGATCAAAGGAGGGGAAGAGGGGAGGACAACGGCATTGGATGATATCGGTGTAACTGAAGGCACGATGGAACCTTCAGAAGAGGGGCGAGGGTAAGGGGCAGAAGTTGAAAGTGATAGGTTGAGGTCAAGAGAGAAGGGAGCAAGGATGACAAATGAAGCGACGGAGAAGGGAGGGAAGGAAATGACTCCGGTAGCAGTGGAGCCGACTTGGCATAGGAAAAAAGAGACGCGGTTGTGCTACTCCTGCGCTCTACCGTTTTGAATAAACATAAAGAGAGAGAGAGAGAGAGGGAGACGTACAATAAGATGTAAACATGTGCACACAAAGCATTTGGACGTTTGTACATTAGAAAAGCTGCAAACACAAAATTGTAAAAAGCCGAAATTGCAAAGGGAGGGGGATCAGTGATCCTTTCTTTCAGCAGCAGAAAGTGTGTGATGATGTTTCTCTCCTTTCAAGTTGCAGATGAGAGCAGCGTCGGAGCCCAGCTTGGAAACACTACAGGTGAGACGCATGCAGGCACCTTCATCTGAGCGCCAACATCCACACAGAGAAACAATGGCGGGACACACTTACGAATTGTGAGAAGTTGTACGTGAGGCAGTAAGCAACGCTAGGGGCCACTCCTTCAAGACACACATAGACAAGAGAGAAGACGAAAGGGTAAGAGGAGGGAAGAGATGGAATGAGAGAAATCACAACAATTCAAAACATCTCCCCTTAGCCGTCTCCAATACTTGGCCTTGAAGTGTCTCCCTTTTCATTTGTAACTACTTGAACGTGAGAACAGTCAGGTTCCCTTCACCTTATATGCATCTCTTGCTTTCATCCACTTTATTGTTGTCAATCAGACAACATTTTCCCACATTCTGCTTTGCCTCAACTTATTTTTACGATGCAGTGACTTTTATGTACTCTGTCCAAAACCTTTATAAGGAAACAAGAAAGCGAGACCATATAAGTGTTCAGCACATCTATATATGTTGCTTGTATACGTTTCTCATTATTCTACGTGGCCCAGAAAGTGTGCTAATTGTGCTAATGTATGTTTTTTTATTTAACAAAATGATTCCAACAACCCTGAGCTGAGATGTCAGACAGCTGCATGGACTTAAGAGGTGTGTGTGTGTGTGTGTGTGTGTGTGTGGGGGGGGGGGGGGGTCCTGGCGTCCTGGCAAGTGGAACGGTCTACAGACAATGACTTCTGGGAACATTGCTTTTTCTTCCAGATTTGGTCTTTGCCTCCGCAACCCAATAAACCACTGGGCACCACAATTACACACAGTCATAAACGATACCATTACCAGTATGGCAATAATATTTCAGTAATGGAAAGTCTTCATCATCCTGTGGAAAATATCTGACTTGGAAAGAAAATGACAGCATATCATAATTTAGTAGAATCTGATTTGCAAAGTGATGGAAATGGGAGGCTGCATTACAGAGTGTGAGTGTGCGTGCCTCTGAAGCAGCATCCCCCAAGTGTGGACTTGTAATAAAATGCAGCTCCTGAGTATAGAAACCACAGTCCCCTTAGTACATAGAAAAAAAAGCTGTGGTTAAAAGACACCCTGCCGAATCGAATATGTACCAACCTTGCATTCTGCTGTCGTAAATTTTACCGTCGTGTTAGAAGCCTGCGATGTGGGGATTTATGGTCAGACAAAGTAATGGTGACACAGCTGGGGATGCTTTAACGCAGATTAAAGTTAGATCTCAGTCCTGTCGTTGTGTGTACGGCATCATGGTGAAACAGCAGTATCTATTCATCTCCGGCAGACACTCTGAATCTGACGGGACATAGAACTTGTGCCGCTATTTGGTTCGCGGTGTTTTTGATTTTTGGGATGATGACACTGTGTGTGTTCCAAAATGAATTTACCGCCGTTGGATTCGTTTCCTTATGGATGGCGAGCATCACGTATCCGTAACGTATAGCTGTCGGATAGAAGGCGAGGATGCGTGTTCCTTCGGTTCTTTTAAGAGGGTTCTGTTCGATGGTTCTAACAAGGCTACTTCTTAAAGCAGCGATGACCGATGCTGGCATGTTTCCTCATGCACAGAACCGGAGCTTTGGAAACGCTCGCCAGCCGGAGTCCCTTCCTTCTTTTGTCATATAGTTTCCTGTTTTGTTATCTTTGCGTTGGCTGATTGTGGCTCCTCCATCCATCGCCGGCCGCTGTCATCCTCCCTCGCTCGCTCCCTTTCTTGCCAACGCCATTCAGGCTTAGCGGCTGACAAACTGGCAGAAGAGCTTAGGATGAACAACGTCGCACTGAAAGCCAATGCGAGTGTGTGTCAGGGGACCAGCGAGTGATGCTGAGGGAGGCTGGTGCGGCCCATTGTCTGGATGTCTCCCTCGTGCAACTTTGACTTTGAATGCGACAGTCACACACTGACAACGCTCTGCCAAAAGTGCGCCTTGAGAGCTGCATCTCCCTGTATCCCTCTCTGTGACGGTGTCTTCATGTCTCCCAGCTCTCTCTCTCTCTCTCTCTCTCTCTCTTCTGTTTTTCCATTGCTTCTTGTTCTCTCTAGTTCTTTGAGACTTTGTTGTTGATTTAACCTGAAAGCCATCTTGTTACACTGATTGATGGATTCATTTGTCTCAAGGAGGGGGTAGAACATCTTTAGGCGTGTGTCGGTGGTTGCGTATGCGTGCCTTTGTGTGAATGCTTCTTGGATACTCATTTTTTAAAATGTGAACTCAACAATCGCTGCACATCAAGTCATTTCTATAATTGCCTCCATGAGCGGGCGCAGGTGTGTTTTGTTGAGTTTTGCACCACCATCCCGTCGTTTTGTGCGTCCTCTTGGCTGCCTCTTGGTATATTGAATGTCCTTTGACCCTTCTCCGTCTCCTGCAGTAAACCAATAAAGCTGAGCAGTAATCGGGAGATGGTCAGCGCTGTCGTTTCTTGCTGGTACCACCATTCATCTCTATCAGGCTGTACACGCCGATCGCTACATAGACTGCATACTGTGTGATTCTTCGGAGGGGGAGGGGGGGGGGGGGGGTTGTTTGTATCCGGGATTAATCTGTTATATTCCTTTTGATGGATTCATCTTGGTGACATTTTGTATGTTGGTAGAAGAAGACGCAGTTGCAGATGAAACAAAAGGACACGCGTTCTGATTTACAGTAAACCACTGGTGAATATTATTGGAATGTTAAAGCATTTTTAATTTGGTAAAAACACCTGCAATTATTCGTGTTTTTTCTTGCCCAGTTAATTATTTTTTTGTATATATATACGATACAAAATAGGGTTGTAGTGATTACATAATTAATTTATTACGTTAATTATTGTTTGTTGCACTAACCATTTCCTTAAACTGCAGAATCGGTGTTTTGAAGTACTTGACTTAAATGTTAAAATGCTTCTGACACAGCTTTATATCATCACTGGGGTAATATGCACTTCACATAATTACTGGCAAATGCAGCGAGGCAGAGTTTGTACCAGTCCAGGGAGTTTTAATTAGTCACCGCATGCTAATTTCTCATCCGTGCATGCACATGAAAGAAAAACAAGAAATATAAAATGGCCAAATAGCAACTTTAAATAATTTATGGTGGCTGCAAATGAAACTATTTTAGAGGAGAGGTTGGTGAAGAACTTGGAAATGGCTGGTTTTTTTTTTGGTTGACCTTCTTTAAGGATGTGATGTGCTTTCCTGCAGCCTTGGTTCACAATAGTTCATTTATGACTAAGCTAGTCTTGTTATTTATCCAAAGCAACAATTTAAGCTTTAACCATACAGACAATAGTCGTATTAAATTCCTTTTATCATTCTTTTTAATGATTAACTATTGATTATATTAACTTGTAATATAAGATATGGAGCTGCTGCTTTTGATCGATTGCTCTAATTGTTTATTTATTTAACTTGCCCTTTGTTATGACCCTTACCTGCTTATGTGTGTTCTCTGACATTTAGCTTTGTCTCATCTGTTGAGGTCTGATCTATGGTTGAATGGACGAAGTAAACTACAAATTAATTTCCCTTTTAGGATAAATAATCAAGTCTCAATCGAGGTATGTTCTCTTTAGAGCAGGCTAAGTGAAAATCCAAACACATTAATAACTGATTTATGACTTAATAAATTGCCAAACTGCCATTAGCTTCTCAACAAAACTCATTCATTAGACATTGAGAGGAAACGCTGACTACTGATGGGCGTCGAGCTCAGTGCCTCACTCTCATGTGATGGTATCTGTTCACCAAACGTACTTATTTGCATCTTTGCTCTTCAACACAGTGGTGCAAACATTACACTCTGCATCAGCCAGTAAATACAGACGTGAGGCTGATGTCACATGTTTTATGACACCTGATCAATTGTCATGCAGCCCAATAGACAAGTGCCTCTTACAGGTATTTAGATCCATATTTCATTAGTCAACACTTCCTTTGGGATGCATTATAATAAAAATCCAGTTGTGTCCCGTGAAGGCATGAAACGTTTCTTCATGAGAACTTCTTCACAATGATTTGCTGTTGTAAAAGTTTTCCGGGTCCTGCCCCTGTCCCTGCAGCCCTCCGCTAAGCTTGGTGTAATTTTGACTTTTGAAGTAGCCCATTGTCATCATGCCAACAAAATAGCCTTGGAATAATGTCGTGTATATTTTCAGTTTTTATTTTATTTTCCTTGTATTCTGCTCTCCAACCCTCCTCATCACTCTCATTCATGCCCTTTCAATCTCAGACTCTTTTGTTTCTCCCTTTATGGCATCCCATCACCATGTTTGTGTTTTCTGCACCCCCCCACTATCATATCCTATCATTTTTCCTCTTTTCTTTCTTGTCATCCTCCCTTAAAAAGCAGCTTAATTCTATAATCTCATGGTTGGGCAGCAGTAATTACATTTATGACACAAGTCTTGCTTCTCACAGCAAAAGCCTTTGTGTGTGGAGTATATGGATGTACGCCCATCAGTGTGTGGTTAGTTTTATGTCCTCTTTCATGAGTGTGTGTGTGTGTGTGTGTGTACTGTTCTTTCCCTGATGACCCTAACCCAACACCACTCATCTGTTTGTAACATTTATGTCCCCACTACTCAACCCTCTGAAAACACGTTTGGACTCAGAGGTCGCTGTCTTTGCTCATGATGTGTGTGCATGTGTGTGTCATGTATTTTAACAGACTCCATTTGCCTTCACACTTCGCAGATTGCTGCTGCAAATCAACCTTGACCCTGGAGCTGCACACAGAATTTAAATGAGGGACGTCACATGCATGATTCATATGGAAAATATAAATCTATAGAAAGAAAAGCAGGACTAAATGACTGATGTGCACTAAAATAAACATGCCTTTCTGACATGCCAGATTATGCATAATTTGTTACTGGAGAAAAAAAAAAAAATCCCAAGCAATGTTTAGTTTTGAGGGCGCTCAGTTGAAGAAGAGAAATTTGTTGGCAGCTGCGAACATGTTGGCTTCATGGCTTGAGGTGCATAAAGAGAATAATGCATGTCAATTCCAAGTAGAGTTTCTTCGTGAAGTCCACAGCCTTTGTTCAAAAGTTGCTGACAGTTCTAATTTGTAATCTTTGGAATTTGTAGTTGGTTATTTGTTTTAAGGGCCACATTTAACTCCACTCCCAGCCTCACAATAGAATTAGTTTTTAAGAATTTCTACAATTATTCCCCCAACAGAATTGTGCTTCACTTTGACCGAGCATGCGAAAAGTTATGTTTGCGTTTGCTTCTGGCTGGTGGCCGAGGGAATCCAGTTCTGTCAGGAATTTATCAAGTCAATAGTCTTGGCCGCTGCCCTGCAGGTGTTTGACAGGTTAACGTTAAATGTGATTAATAAAACACTGAGCAGATCCAATAGATTTTGGGTTTTGATGAAGATGGCTAGAAGAAAAAGACAGGTGTGACTCATTTTATAGAAGAAAACACAAACCTAAGAGTCGCGCTCCAGAGCCGTCACACGGCGGTAGCGCTTCCTATCTGACTATCATGTGGACTCTATGGATGGGCGTTTCACACCGCTTGGCCGCCTCCTCGCCATTCATCCGGCTTTGCATTATTCTACGTATGTGCGTCTGCATATATTCTGTGGTATTGCTCTTTTGTATACGTGTGTGTGTGTTTATTCAATGGCTGTTTAAACAGATGTGGAAGTCACGCCAGTCTTTTCATCTCCTTTTCTCTTAGAAGATGCACACAACACACACACACACGCACACACATACACACACCCCAAGCATCAGCAGTGTGTGTGTGTATAGGGAATCATTAGCTAAAGTGATGCAGGTTTAGCCATCATGAATCACCGCGGCATCATATTGACAAGCCGGAGCCAGCAAGGAATCTCAAATGTGTGTGAGTTTAGAGTGTGTGTGAGGATGACTCGTATTTTGAGCTGGCAGCAAGCCCAGCTTCTCCCCCCCCCCCCCCCCCCCTCCCATTTTTATCTGTCTTCCTTTCCGCCACTGTGGTATCCCCCCAGAGAAAACTCAATTTGTCATTGTTCCTCTTGTGTGTCTTTGTCACCATCAGCGTCTGGCTGTTTTTGGTAACAGTCAGGAAACAACGCTCTTTTTTTATCAATCACAACCCCCCCCCCCCACACACATGGTGAGAACATCCCAGTAGGCTAAACTTTGAGTCCAACTTTTGAATATCTTTTTTACAACAACCTCAATCTTTTCAATGTTTCCAGGATCACTCTGTCTTCTCATTCTTCAAGCTCCTCTTTATCATCTTTCCTACTAGATCCCTCCTTCCCTCAGTAATATCTCTCACAGCATCGTTGTGATGATGGATGGAGAACGAGTAACAGTGAGGTGGATCTCACATCCATCAAAGGATAAGCGGCACCATAGTTTAACCGCAACACTATTTTCTTTTCTTCCTGGCTCTGCTCTCCAGAGTTTGGTCATGCCATAATCTTTCTGGCTCATCGCCAGCGGGTCCTCGAGCATTTTCAAAGCAGAGCAGAGTAATCCTATTTCAGTGTTTGGTCAGACCACGGGACAATTAGACACTCCCTACCAAAGAGCACAGATTAAATTTGTATGTGTTTATTTTATTTTCAGGTTGTATTTTTATTTTAACGTAGATTTTCTGTGGGCGAACACAGTATCAGCACGTGTGCAGCTTAGAGGGAACATTGGTTACAACATATATAATCAACCAGCAAAACATAACTCGTGCAGCCTTTGCGCGTTGATGCGCTTTTTTCTTTGAGCTCATTTAATAAAACTCACAAAGGAAATGTCCTCTTTCTCCCTTATTTTTGATTCTCTAGACGGTAAACTGTAATTTCGGGCCACCACAACAGGTTTACCAAAATAAGTCATCTTTGCATTTATGATTTTGTTGCTCTCTCTGTCCTGGCAGCTTCATCAACGCCTGTAGAACTTGGACCGACCCTCGGTTTGAAGAAATCCAGTTCACTGGAGAGTCTTCAGACGGCCATATCGGAGGTGAACAGAAACACTGACTTCCTCCCTTTCCACCGGCCACGCCAAAACATGGTCAGGGGAAGAGGCTGCAACGAGAGCTTCAGAGCAGCTATCGATAAGTCCTACGACGGTCCACCTGAAGAGGACGACGGTAAGCGATGCACGTGGACATTTCTTTTCCCTAATTGACAGCTGGTGGCAGACTTTCATCCCTCATATTTTTTTTTTTCACATTCCAGTTGTTCTTCAAATCAAACAAGTTGTATTGAATTTCCAGTGGGGCTTCACCAACAGCACCGTGCCTCAGAGAGTCAACACTTTCGCTTGCAAAGCGGCACCAATGCCTTTCGGTTCTGAACGGTAGCTGCTGCTTCTCGGTTTCAGTTGCCAGCTGCGTTATTAGCAGCAAAGTCTTATCACTCGCCGCCAGAATAATGAGTCGGGCTGTTTCAGATCACTGTAGTCACACAGGGTAGGACTAATAGGGCATGTCAACAGCGCACACGCTGCAGCCGCATCTGTCACTCCCCTCTAAATGTTAAACACTTTGAGAGCTGCTGTTAACTGACATAAAACAGTTCTCTCGAGTGTGGCCGTGTCTCTAGAGGTGGAGATGCTTTTTTTTTTCCTCTTGCTTACGTTTCTTTTCTTCCTTTTTTGTTTCTTGGCTTTCGTTTCTTGCCACCTTCTATCATTCCGAGTTTCTGTCTTTCGTCTTATCTTCTCTCCATCCCCCTGTCTTTTTCCTTCCTCCTATCTTTACTTCCTTGTCTCCATCTTTTATTCCGTCTTTCTTCTTGTGCTACCGTCTGTCGTTGTGTCTTTTTATCCTTGCCTGTTGTTTTTATCCATCATTTCTTCGACAGTGTGATGGTGGAATATTTCATCAGGGCCCCTGTGCAGCTGATGCCGTGCGTGAATTCAGTTAACGCCACAGCGCTTTTGGTTTTCAATGAATTTAGTTGTCACAAAGTCGTCGGTTTTGATGTGTCACGTCAGCTTGGATGGATTTCAGCGCCGGATCGATGTTTCCGTCATTTCAAGTCTGTTTACCTTCATGTGTGTACATTTAAATAAGACTCATTTATACATCTATCTATCCATACAAGTGATAAGAATCAGTTATAAATTCAATATATCTTATTGCATATTAAATAGTGAATGAAACACGATGACCTGGAGGAGAAATTGAATTCTTATCCTTGTAATTTTCCAATAACTTTTTTTTACCCCCAAAAAAATGTCCTACATTTTTTTTTTTTACTCTTGTGAGGAAGACAAAGTAGGTCACACAAACACGCAAGCACGCATACGCGCACACACACACATACACACACACTTAAAGATGGCAATTGCTTCCTTCCAAAGACAGTCTTTGTAATTGAGGCTGAAGTGAATATCCATACAAAATGAAATGCTAATTTGTGTAATTGATTTGGATTGGTTATCTTGTAAAATCTGTCAAGTATTATGTGTGTGTTTGTCTTCTATGTATGTGTGTGTGTGTGTGTAAGAGATAGAGAGAGAACATTGTCATTCAAGGCAAGGCCTCCAATATGTCCAGGAAGTAATGAGGCATCACAGTTTACACATTGAGCATTTTCACTTTCATATTTGTTCGAGCTAATTGATTTGTTTAAACGTGAATCAATATGCCACAGAGACGTCGACCAGGGACGCTTTGATGATCGTGTCCCTTTTGTTGGTGCCTGTGTTGTGTTCTGCTTTAAGACTTCCAACGTGTGATTGTGACTCTTTCATTCACTCTCACTGAATTCATGGAGTCCATGGAACTGCTCGATCATTACATGCACTTTTCTTGTTAACTTGAGAGCTGGAAGGACACTGATTTCTGGCATAGCTGAAGACTCAGCATTATGTAAATACTCAGTATTGATAAATTGTCTGATGTCCTTGTTTACGCCACAATGGCCTGAAATGATTTTCTCTGAATAAAATTACATGCCAAATAAATTCCTTTATATTTTATGACATTTTATTTTGATGTTTTTAATTTTAGCTGGCTTAAATGTGGTGAATCCTAACATGACTCTTATCATTTATTGTGAACATCTTTTAGTAAACTCCAATGTTTGGGTCTAATTGTGTCACATGGTGGCTGATTTATCCCAAAATAGATCAATTATGTGGTTGTTGTTTTTTTCCCCTCTACTTTTGGTGCTTTTTAAAATGCTCTTGTACGCCCCTTAATTCTCAGCTTTCTGTGTTCTCCATAGATGATGGTTCTGAGCAGAGCTCCGGCCGGGACACCCCAGCGAGTAGTTCATCGCGACAGGGAGTGGGGGAACGGATGGAAGAGAAAAGTAAAAAGGACAAAAAAAAGAAATCAAAAACAAAAAAGAAGGAAAAGAACAAGGGGAAAGGAAAAGAAAAAGAGAAAAAGAAAGCAGAGGAGTCGGAGGAGACTGAGAAGAAGAGCAAGAAAATTGGCTTCAGTCTGCTGAGGTGAGTCGTGGCGTTTGTTTTTGTCGTGTCAGTCTGCAGTTTTGATGAATTCTCCTTTTGGATCGGCTTCCAGTTTTAATGTTTATTTCTTCCTGTACCATACAACTAAAGAAGAGTAACTCCATCATATGGAATACAACCATTCAATATCTGGTCTCATAAGGATTAGGAGAATATTGGAGTTTTCTGTAATTGTAAATATGTTTTTTCTCCCAAGAGGGTTACATAATTCAACCCAAGCTTTCCACATTTCAAACTTTCATCCTTAGTAGTGACAATAATCCTCGAACCTTGACAGTGAGCTATTTTCCTCTGCTCAAGCACACAAAACAAGGCCTCAGACTTGTGCTCCAGGTTCCTTGAGAGTACTTAGACCAGTACCTCTTTGATCTATGTCATGTGATTAACTTGAACACTATATCATTCAGGGTGGCATAGATGGAATGAATGGGACAAAGTGTCCCAGTGAACAGTTGCTGCTTTCTACATTAATTCCTTGTTGATATCAACTTTCGTCAACATGGTCTTTCCCAGAAATGGGATTTTGCATGGCTTTTAAATAGATACAGATCTTTAGAAAAACACTTTGCTGCAATTTGGTCTAAAAAAAAGAAAAAGATACTTACAAAACCATCTGTGTGAACCAGATCACGGAACAAACATTTGATGGTTTTTAAGGTCTGACTTTATCGCAATGATTAAATCACACATCTGTTCCTTGAAGCAAAATATGACTCAATTAGTGTAATGTGTACCACTTTACTTCACCGAATGGGACCAATGATCTTTCTTTCCAAGTCTCCACTGTTTTATTCGCCTCATTCCCACTTTAGTTCCTTTTTTTTCTCCACTTTATTTCCACTATTCTCACTTTGGTTTGCTTTCACTCTCGTCTGAAAGTGAGCAGGAATGTTGCTTTTTAATATTTAAGGTTGTTTTTGTGATGCCGTTTGGTTTGTAAACGTCTCTACACTTGACATAAGGAAATAATGTTCCTGTAGTTCTCCGTAAAACCTTGCTTGCAGGATGCATCCTTTTTTTTCTTTTTTTTCAAAGCTGTGATGAAATTATCGAAAACTATCCATAACTGAAGATTGCCATTGATCGTCTCCCAAATGAACTATATCAAATTCTGTGCAACTCAAAGTGCCTTTCATCTTTCTGTCATAAATGGAGTCTTCGGTATACAGGATCTGTGTGTGCGCTACGGCAATTTAAACCCTTTCCAAAACTATGAGGACAACTGTCTAACGTCTGCATGTTTATTGACGGAGCCAGGAAAAGTTGAACCTGTCCACGCGTTCCTTTTACCACCATTCACCATCTATGTGAATTAAATCCCCTCTGTTACTGTTTCATGTCATTTAAATGTGAATTCATTCACCTTATAGCTGTGCTTGCATGAGATTGTTTCTACAGGTCAATACATGTATTTTTCTTTTACATAGCTTACCTTTATGAACTCTGGATGACCTCGCAACGGAGTATTCATCGGTCATTTCTGATTGGACGTTTCACAGATCTTAACGCGATAATGAAAACGGCCGTGCATGCGCTCTGACCATGATGTAAAAACATTGAATTAGTTCCATAGAAATGTGGCTTCCTTTCCTGTCACTGTTTATCATGGCAATATGTCATGCATCATTTTTGAACTCATGGTGGCAAATTGAAAACCAAAACAAGTTCTAAAATCAGTTAGTGACGCGTGGACCAGTCACGGTTATCCTGACAGTCTCACAGTTAATCGAGGATATTTGATGCTTCCATTCATCTTTGTAATGAAGGAAGCAGACATATTTCCATCATGTCAGTGTTTGATCGGCATTCATTAATAACATGATCTGATTTTTGCCTGAGCATCTGTGGGCTAAACATCATTGATCGTTTAGTGGAAAACCACAATGGCCACATTTTGGTTTCAAGCCAAATATAAAAGGAGACCATATTTACTCAAAGGAGGTGATGTGTTGAAGTGATGGTGGAAAATGTCTTTACCACAAAGCTTTAAAAAAAAAAAGGCATCTATCCCATTCAATTCTCTGAATCAGGACAGACAGCCACAACCGCAGATCTGGCCAAGCGATTGGCTGTGAAGCCTTCAGGCGAGAGTCTAAATATAAATGAGACTGTGCCGATGAATGGCTCGTCTTCTTCGTATGATGTATTTATGTTATTACACTGCGATTAGCCTCGCACTGTAATGACGGCATGAAGAGGAGAGGCCGATTCAATTGTTGCAGGAATCATCAAATGAAATCGTGGCGGCTTTAGTGACGCACATTTAGACGGAGAATACTTTTCTTTGCTGTGCAATAAGGTTTTAAACTCACGGCTGCTCTCACTCTGCGACCTTTCACTCACCAGACGGAATGGAAATTGTGCCGAGACGTAGTATCTTAGCAAGTCTGAACATAGAGGCAGGCACTTTAAAAAACCAGCAAGGAAGTGGTTTTCACCGTTATTAATGGCTCTTCTGTATGTGTCTGACAATTAAATACATTTTTCCACATCTAATCATGTGTGTTGTCATTTTAATAACTATTCCGAGTCATTTTTGCATTTTTATATGTATGGATATATTGGATATGGATATATTTCTATAAATTCACACATTGCACACCTGAGGTTCTCCATCATTCTTCCTCTGCCTCCTACTTTTCCACCACCTTCTACTGTTCCTTTTCCGTTCACAGCTCCAAGGCAATTCATAACAGACCTAAATATATCTCCACATCCTTCATGCCCTCACTCTGTGTTTCCTGTTTTCGCCATGTTTGAAGTCTTTTCCGAGTTCAGTTACGACCAATCCCATCCTTCATTGTTCAACCATCCCTCCTCTGCCCATCTGCCACTTCTTTGATAATGGTCCGGGCAGCCTACACAGCACACCCAAGAATATTTCCAGTTAAATCCATCTGCTCCACTATAAGCACCTTTCCCTCCATCCATCCACCCACCGACTTATTCAAGTGCTGCAAGGAACCGTATAATACCCCAAAGGATATATTGGACCATTTTCTATATACCCCATCTCTCATGGAGACCTTGATCAGAGCCTAGCAATAGTCACCCTTTCTCTCCTTTCACTTTCTTCCAAAATGTGTGTAATCTCTGCCTTCTCCATAATCTTAACATTATATTTCTTCCCTTCTCAGTCTGCTCCCTTCAGCTTCCTATTTGCCCCTGTTTGCCTGTAATGGTGAGAGAAAAACTTAGATGTAAAAATGGTGGCGTTCAGAACAGTCCAATCTCGGCCAAAGCTGCTGATTTGTCACATTGATGCAAGGCTGGCTTTGATTGGACTAATGGTCCAGAGGAGAGGTGGCATGAGACACTCAACCTTTACACCAAGGTGTGTGGTTTTATCAGGACATGTTAATGCTTCTCATTGGTTGATTTGTAGCGATCGCTGTCCTGTACTTTTCAATAATATTTTTCTTTAAAGATGATTAAAATGTATTTCTTTACATTCAAAAGGTAAACGTATGGAACTGCAGGAAGGTGTACTGTAATTACTGCGCTGTTTCATTTACACATTGTAAGCCCGTTCTTTGAAATGCCCTTTAAAGTGGACAGCTGGCTGCTGCCACCTGCCATTCAGATATGCCAACCATGTATGTGTGTGTGTGTGTGTGTGTGTGCACACATGGTGGCAACCATCGCACCGTCATGAATATTCACATGGTGATAAAACGTTATTGGTCACACAGTTGCTTCGAGTCGTGGTGGGTGGGTGTCTGGCCACATGCCTGTTGACTTCTAATACTAAGTGGTGTTGCGTCTGATTTTTTTTTTTTTCCTCTCTGAACTGCTGCATCTTTTCTGTTTCTTGATCAGGCGGAAAAGATTGATGTTCAAACAAATCTGGCAACCTTCTGAACATTCATATTGTGAGCACGCACACACACACACGCATACACAGATGACAGCTTGGAGAACCATGCTCTCAACCCATGTTTATAATATTTACAGAGCATTAAGTTTGGGTTTTAGGTTTGCGTGGGTGCCAGTGTGTAGGCGCGTGCTTGTGTGTGTGTGTGTGTGTGTGTGTGTTTGCACATTTGCATGTAGCTGGTTGTGAAAAAGGCGATGAAGAGACAGCCTGTACAAATGAGAATATGGTAATCTATTAGGTGAGACTAGGAAAGTACTAGATCGACCAGAACCTGAAGGAGGACTACTGCCTTTGCCAATGCATCATATTTATGAGATACTTGATCTGTGTATATGTGTACGCTGTTCCATTTGAGATTTAAATTGTGTGGATTTATTAGAATCTGTGTTAATAAATTCAGGGTTGCCTGTTTGGTTGTCCTCACGCTGGACTCACCTCCCTCTTGCTCCTATTTGCTCCGCTCTGTGTGTGTTTTTGCCTGTGCATATGTGATTTGCTGACTATATCAGCAGGGGAACCTATATGTACTGAAGCAAATGCGATTTAAAATATGTTTATCACCATAACGAAGCTGAAATCAGCTGTCAATTAAAAATGAAAAGAGAAAAAAAAAGCATAAAATCACGAGGTTTCAGTGAAACCACTACCTTTAATTTTAGGCATTATATCTGCTTCCTTATTTTCACCTCCCATTCATGGGTTTAATTACACACTCCTCCATATTTGACCCTTTTCTGCCCTCTCCCTCTGCAGCGGATCATAATGAGGCACCTCTATTAGCCTAAAGTGCCCCCCTGTGTTGCGACCATTAGCCCATCTCAGTAGGGGATGCTCTCAGCGACCACCGCTAAGCTAAAGCTAAGCTATCTTTAGTTCTCTTCCTTGTTACTGAAAAACCAAGATAATTATTGTCGTCTGGTTTTGCACCATGATAACATCACTGAGCACTATTTTGCAGTGATGATGACCCTGAGGTATCAGCTTATAATATAGAAGGAAACATCTTGTTATGTTTTACAGACATTATGGGATTTAAAGATCATTTCTGATCTTTAAGCATTTTATAGTTATTCTGATCGGTTAAATTATTATTTTTCTTATGTCTGCTTGACAGCAGTGAAACATCGCAGTTATGTTAATGCAGAGGAAACTTGAAATTTGTGCGACAAGGCTGATTCCAGTTCTTTATGCCGGTCTTTTGACCCGACATTGCCTGTCATTGTTTCATAATTAGACGGCGCATGCTTGAAAGGGAGGAAGGGCCCACCATCTGCCAATCAAGCATAATGACAGGAAGTCATTGGGGTGTCACAAAATTATGTCATGCCTGCCAATCATGTGTGTGTGTGCGTGCTCTTGAGCGTGTCTTTGTACACAACGTCTATCTACTAGCATGTGTGTCTGTCTGCGTGTGTGTGTGTGTGTGTGTGTGCCTCTGCTCGTTATCAGAGCACACTTGTCATCCATCCATTCCCTCTGGGATTCATTTGCCAATGACGGCAAAGAGGAGGCGTGTCTATAAAGTGACAGAGGGATAGAAAGAATAGGCGACGAAAGAGCCACAGATGTTTGCTCTCATTTTTCTCGCTTGTTTGCGAGAGGTAAAGTGTGGAACGCTCATTGCTCATCATCCCAAAATGTGTGTGTGTGTGTGTGTGTGTGTGTGTGTGTGTGTGTGCGTGTGCCTCATAGCTGTTTATTGGCAGTCACATGTTCGTTTTAGCCCACCTGATGTTTTAACCAGTTAATAGTGAAGCATCCAGATCAAAAGCATTCATCTTACCAGTCAAAAATGTCTACTATTTGAAGTTGATATTTAAAACACATTTTTTCTTACACTCCCTCAGAACAGAGAGAAGACATTGTAATCGTCATCATTTGCACTTTTCCTTTAAAAAAAAAAAAAACATCAACAGCAATATAGCAACATTGACCTCAGAAAGTAACAAATAATTCCCCGATTAAAAATCCTCCAATTCTACTTCTCATTCTACCTTTTACCACCCAGATGGAAGTTTTCAGAAATGTCTCTGTGTTTCTCAAATGAGTATCAATACATACAGGCTGTGGTGTCGGCTCATGAATATTCATGAGCATCATTATTCTGTTCACACTAATGATGGAATAAGAGGTAATTCATTATAACTGGCAGCCAATAGGCTGTTCACACAGTTTGAATTATGCTCAAACCATAATGTTCTGGTTGTTCAGGCTGCATAATATGAATGCATAACATACAGGCAGGTCCATTTTATCCATATCGCAAGAAAAATATAATAAAATGGAAAATAAAGCTATATAAAATGGAAAATGAGGACAAATGATCTTCACCTCTGGCACCTCTCCATGTTTGTGCTGCGACTCCACTCTGCTATTGGTAATTTAGGTAATTATTGTCCGTGTTGGGGGAGAAGACATTTTAAAATGCTGAGCATTAAAAAAGAAATGATTACTAGAACAATGAGAAGAAAGACATGAAATAGGAGTAATGACGTGTTGCCTCCCGCTGCACAATACAGAGATGCAGAGGGAAGAAAAGGTGGAAGGGTGAGTGTCAGACCAACCAATTTACTTCACATTTAGTGAAATGATCTTGTTCTCTTTATGCCTGTATGTACAAACATGCTCAGCTGCATGTCAGTCCAGAAGGCAATGCCTTTTTTTTTTTGTCTTTTTCTATTATTTTGCTCATCTGTAGCATCTCAAGTGTATTTTATTGTTTCCATTATCTTTTATGTATGCAAGCCATGTAGAAATTATTTAATTGATGTTTACTCATCTCATACATTACATCCGTGTCTTTGTTTAGTATAGGCCAACATTTACGATATAAAGTGGGAGGGGAAGCCGAGGCCTTACTAAGCATCTTCGAACCCTAAACAGACGTCCAATTGCTTCAGATCCAACAGGTTTTAATTTTTATGAGTTAAAAGTAATGCAATCTGTATGAAATCCAGCATTATTCCCAATTCATCTTGTTTTTTTTTTTTGTCTTCTCATTAAATGGTAAATTAAATTACGAACTGACTGAGGCTAGAGAAGAAACATAGAGAAGAAACATGGATAACAACGAAGAGGAGGGGATAGGAGAGGTTAAGTGCTATGAGAGAAATGTGAGATACCAAAGGGCTACATGTCAAATGAGAATGAGGGAAGGGGTGACAGCGAGGTAAGCTATGGGTGGAAGGAAACTGAAATGGGGGTAATGAGAGAGAAGGACGGGAGTACCGGGGTTAATAAAGGAGGAAAAGGTAAAAAGGGAGGCAGGTTACAGATTGGCAATGGAGTGAGAGTGAGAGAGAGTTGAAGGGAAGGATAAGCCTCTCATGCTGTAGGTACAGTAGCAGTAATTAGAGCGAGGCTTGAGGCCAATGCAGGGTTATAACATGTGTTATAACCCTGCATTGCCTTCACCACCAGTCAACATGTTATAGAGCTTTTTTAATTCAGCGCCACACACTGTACCATTCCATGGCAATGCATTGATGCTGCATGTCCAGGCCGAACGATAAAACAACACATAAAAAGCTTGAGCCTTAAAATGAGCGTCGATGTTGCTTTAAATAATGCAGGTGCAGTGATGCTTCAAAACCATTGGTAGCACCGGGAAGCAGGAGTGTAGACAAAAGACTAATACATCAATAAATTCACTACATAAATAAAATATAGGGAATATTATAAGGTCATGTTTCTATGTGGCGATATTAACTATTTAGTATGTCAGACCGACTCAATAACCATTCCCGTCTCGCTGCCCGGCTGCTGCACTGTTTAATGAGTCGACTGTTTTTTTTTTTTTATGCATCAGCATATAAGCAGGCCTCCGAATGGCTCTAAAAAAAATAAATCAGACCGTTGTCAGCATAAAAAATGACTTTATTCCTGTCCTGGGATTAGGAAGAAAAATAATAAAGCAATAGACCTTCATGCACTAAATGGGTGACATTAACTGATCTGTTTTCGTAGTATGCGTGAGTGTGTGTGTGTGTGTGTGTGTGCGTGTGTGTCCATATGTGTTTTATGGTCTTCTGTAGGTAATGACTTGTTCCTTGTCCAGTAGTGCAGACCGTGCTCTTGATGCTGACCACACACAAACTGTATTGACTAATTTGGTTTGTGTATTGATATGTGGCCACTTATAAAGCGCCTTTAACTCTATTGTGTGTACGGCATCTTTTAATTTGGATTAGGCCGCTGCATTGAGTACATACTGTCAGCGCCGATCGATACGTCTAATTTATGAGACCGCTCATAGTTCATTCAGTGATGTTAGCATTACTGCTAACCGGCCGAACCCTCTACATGCAGACCACACACCGCCACGGTTGTGACTTCAGAAGTTCAAAATGGTCAAAGTCAAAGAATGTCACGGCCTGAAGTAGACCTATAGTAATGTGGGCTGTAACCGATTAGCATTTCTTTTCCTATATATTGCGATACCTATGAGTTATTATGCTTTTCTATGCCCTAATCAATAAAGACATTTCACCTGCATCCTTGGCTCCAAGCTAGTATGTATGAATGTAGCCAAGTGTTTGTGTAAACGGAGTCAGCGTGGTGTTTGATCCGTAATCAGGTCATTCGTGTATTGTACAAGAGCTTGTGCTACTTGTATGGCATATGCTGCATTGTAAACAGTGCAGACAACATAATCTATATGTAAGATGATATGATTACTATGCATTTTGATGACAGGAACATGTTTCATACAAGTGGGCATGGTGACATTTCCAATAGAAAGACACATTTAGCGTGTCTCTGTGGGGTGGCCATGTCCTCAAAAGCATGGACGCCATTCTATGGGGGGGGTGTCGCACACTTGTGTGTTTGTTGAATAATTTAGCTGTGGGATATATTGGAATATGTGTGTGTGTGTTTGTGGGTTTCCCCTGACGTTTGTAATTGTGTCTGACTTGTGTTTGTTCCGTTGCTTCTATCTGTACAGATTTGGGAAGAAGAAAGAGGAGAAGAAAGAGGCGAAAGCGGCTCAGCAGCGACTCAAGTCGGACATCCTGAGTGATCTTGAGCTGGAGAGGATGAAGGAAGAGCGGCAAAGGTGGGGCGATTTCTGGAGACGGGACGATAGATTCTTCAAATTAGCTGACGAACAGATTCACATGCTGAGTGATTAGTTCCTGTAGCTATTCTCCTCACTGATTTCTTATTCTCATGGAAGACATTGAAACCACTCTTTACGCCATGCTTGACATTTCTCGAACATGAACGATGCCTTGATCATCAGCTATCTGTGTGTCTCTCAGAATCGAGACGGCCCAGCCGGAGCTGAGAGACCGCCGGCCCACAGAGCAGCAAGTTAGCTGCGAATCGGCATATCCAGATGTCGAAGACGACGAGGCAGATCCCAACTACGCCCGAATACAATCTTTCAGGGAGAGAAATATTGCTTCGGTGCCTCAGCCGCTGCCTCATTCCCCTCCCTACAGTACGATTCAACAAGCCAACGCCCGCACCCCTTCCCCCCAAGTCCCCTCTGCATTTCCAGATCACAGTGGTCACGGTAACGACCCTGTAGCCATCTCTGATGATGACCCCCTTGAGAGGCTGTATGCCAAAGTCAATAAACCAAGGGGAGCTGGGACGACATCGCCTCCTGTCCCTGCTACTGCCAATGACAGGTAAGGCGCCATGACCCTCTCAGGATACTTATATGGGAATATCAATGTGTCTGCCAGGACATGCTGTCTCCATTCAACCTGTGGGGTAAACTGGGCCCCCGTCCTGGAGCTATAGTGAGAAGGAAGCTCCCTGGTTTCTCCCTACTCCCTTCCTTTCTTATCCTTCTTCACCTCCGTGGCCGCGTATTATCTTGCTGATGCTTTGTATGTCTCCCTCTCTTCTTCCTTCACCTGTGTAAATCAGATTTAGCTGTCGCAGGTCACTGTGTGTGTGTTTGAAAGCAACAGAGCGTTGTGTGTACGTGCGCGTGTGCACTCGTGTTGTGTTGTGTGTAGAAATAAAATCACCGCGGGGCTCAATGTGTTCCTTTCAGCTCCACCATCCTTTCTCCGTTTCCTTTATTATGTCGGTCACAGCTCACCTGCTTTTGAACACAGAGAGCAGTACAGATACTCTCACACGCAGAGACTCACAGCCATAGTATTGTTGCACCCTGTCTTTGCTCGAGAAAGGAAAACCTGTTTGACGGACAGTTCCAGGCTTCATAGACATGTTGTCTGACACTGTGTGTCTCTCCTGTTCTGTTTCCTGGGATAAAAAAAAAAAATGTATCAATAAACTAGAGAACACTTAAGAGAGCACAAACCTCAAACAACTAGCAGCTCGTTCCAATCGTTATTGGATTTACACCATCCACATGGTGATCTGGATCATCATCAAAAGGTTCTAAATTGTTCTTGGTATCTTTATACATCAACCTGAAAAGTAAACGTGAAGCGGAGTTGATGTGTATTTTTGAATCCATAAAGGGGGTTTTCAATGTTCAAATTGACTATTTTTTGCTGACCTCATTCCGGATCAGATCCAGAAGACATGATTGTGCATATTGGACCCCGTTATGACAAGATACAATATATGTTTTTTTTTTTTTAAAAGCCTCAATTTTAAATAAATTCGATTTTTTTTTCAGATGGGTATTCGCATTGCTTTCAAAATTTAATGAGATTTAGGTTAGACCAGGAACAATCTTCAGATTTCTTTTTTTCATCAAGATCCATCCATCCGTAATCCTGCTGACAAACAGACAAACAAACAGACTGTCAAAAACATAACCTCTTCAGCGGAGGTTGCCTTATTACCCCGTGTAGCAGGTTAAACAGGTAAAAGATCTAATATTGTATGTGATCTGTAACGAGGCCGGTGGCTCATGCTCCGAGTCCTAACATTACGTTTTGAGATACTTACATCAACGAACTCATAGTTATATGGATGACTTGGTGGATCCAGGGTGGGCTTTAGACGATGCACACAATCTCATTTGTTCAAGCAATTTGTGTATATTTACTGAAGTTTTCCCATGTCTTTCCTGTCTGATAGCATCACTTCCTTTCTGATATCACCTCCTGAAATCCAATAATGAATATAGGAGTCTGTTCAGGTATTGGCCGACAGTGATCAACAGTTTCTGAATGGAACGGTGTGTGTGTGGTGTGCGTTTGTGCGTAACTTTGTGTTACTTCTATTGTGGGAGGTCAGAGCAAGGTTTGCGTGTGGGAAAAGGAGATAAACAAAATAACAAAGGTCTGCATTGTGTCAGTACCTTTCACACAGACTAAAAAATAAAGATACAATAAAAACACAATAACATACAGCTCATATATTTGCATAAGTCATTGTCTACTGGAAAGCAAGTATTGGATATTAACAATCCAGACAGGCACTGTCTCGGCCCTGATAGAGTAGCATAATGATAATAATTTAAGGGATGAGACTGCTCAGGCTGCCCTGGCTGACGTGAACCTTTCCCTTTCCGCTGCTGGGAATAAACAGTTTGTTCAGTCAGTGGAAGAAATGCTAACTTTAACAACCCCAGGAACTGAGGATACTCTTTGTTGAAGTTATGAAAGTAATTTCTTTTTTTGCACAAACTCGTTTCCCCCTACCGACAATCAGAGGAAAAAGCTGGTCTGGAATATTGACTGCTCCGGATGTTGGGTCCAGATTAACTGGTAGTTTTTATAGATCCACTTTTTGACTCCATGATCTGCTTCAGGACGAGTGGAGCTGCCCCCCAATAGTGTTCAAATATGATTGATTTCTTTGAGTGAACAGTAAATGATCACATTGGCACATTTTCAGCGTGCTCACTTTAGCCAAAGTGAGAAACAACCGGTAGCGGCTGACGGTGCTCCAAAGCATCAGGCAACACATGTTGACCACAGCCCTTCCATTAAGAGTCGACTCTGAATTTACTCTGTTTTTCTTGTTTTATTGATGTATTAATCAATAATTAACACACTCTTTTCAGTTGTGCTACCTGCCATTAAATTGTGGTCATCAGCTGTCAGTACTGTAAATGACAATCAGTGCAATCTCTTATTTCCTTTCCTTGCCAAAGTACTACGCTCCTGAAATACTGGTGCATCGCCTCTAATACTGAAACAAACTACAAGATTATACATCATTTCGCCTGTTTAAGAACCTTTTTTTTAAGTGATATGGTAAGTCTTCAGGTTGTTGTTGTTTTTTCCATCGGTTTATTTTTAACTGTGCACCGAAAAATCACACTGCCCATCACCTCACCTTAATTTCTAAAGGGCGCAGACAGCACAGATTTTTATGCATTGCAAAGTTTAATGCAGAATTATTTAGCAAAGTCACTGCAGACACACACACACATTAATTTGTTCATGACAAATTAATGTTTGTGTCACCTTCTTTCAGCATCTTCACGCAAGGGAATGTAGTCCTTTGTCATCATTACTTACTTTCCACAACATTTGTAATCAGGAATCTCTTTTTTTTTATCAACTATGGCTAAAGATCCTTTAATGCAGTGAATAAGTTTCATTTTATTGAAAATAAATGTCTCCTCCCTGTCAAATACACAAAGTAAAAAAAAACGTCCCTCCACATGAGCAAAAGAAAGGCGTTTTCCTTCCGTGTTACTGTCAGTCTAATCGGACGCTGATCATCTCAACACTATTACTGTGTTATTAGGCACATGAATGCTTCCATGGGTGAATGGCAGAGAGGGATGAAAGGAAACATTTTCTAATTTAGGCAGCTTCGTGTGGACGTGTAGTCGCTCTCCTGGTGTCGACCCTCCTGCAGCTCTTTGTCTCTTTTGTCTCAGTGCACAGATGGAGAGACTGGAGGGCCTGAGCACCTCACATAGGGGAGGAAGTAGCGAGGGAACTGGGGTGGGAGGATAAAAAGGTGCTCTTTAGAATATTTACAAGTGGAGAGCACGATGCTTTCTCTCTCTCTCTCTCTCTCTCTCTCTCTCTCTCTCTCTCTCTCTCTAATACACACAGACATTTTTTCTCAGGCCTTTCTGCCCTCTCAATAAAGCCATTTTCTGCGCTCACACACTTTGTCATACTGCACGTACAAAATTTAGGTATTTAGGATGTCACTCACTCACACACACGCGCACACACACACACTCATTCACATGCACAGTCAATTTTCTGAAGTGACCACCCAAGCCTTGCTTGAGTGCTGCCCTCGGTTTTCCTGAGTGGAATCCCACTCCCATCATTGCCTAACCACTACCTCCACCACTTGAGTGCCCCTCACAGGTTACCATAACAACAGCAACCTCTTGCACTCCACCAATTAGAAAACAATCAGCCTGAAGAAACTGTGGCGTGAACTTGAAAGACAGGGAGCGGTTCTGTGGCATGTTAGTGAAAAGTAGAGTAGAAGAAATAAATGTATGAAAAATGAACAGGTTGGGTTTTTGTTTTTGTTGTTGTTTTGCATATGGCCAATGAAAATGGATTGCTTGATAAGTCGCACCCTTAAATGGCAAAATGGCCAATCAAAATGTAGCATCAACCCCAGCTAAACAGCTGTGCTATACAGCTGTTTTTTATTTTTGTCATTTTCAGGAGGGTTTTGTAGCTTTCGTTCGGGTTCTGACTCTGGAGCACATGCAATAAGTTTATTTGCAAAAGTCATTAATTTGAACTTCTGTATTTTATTTTATTTATATAGGTTGTATTTTGTTTATAGTTGTATTTTATTTTTTGGGATTGAAAGAGAAGAGAATACTGCAGTTCAAATTGTGTCCACAAAATGCAGACATGAGTGGAGCCAAATAACTGCAAAAAAAAAAAGTGGATCAACTCGGGAACTGAAAAGAAAAAATGAAGCAGCAAGGGATTCAGATAGGATGGGAAGCTGAACAGATGAGATAGGGAATGAAGTGGTCAGAGTGAGGACATGCAAAAAGACAGAGAATGGGGTGCCACTCCATGCCCAGGGCTACAAGGGAACGAAAGGATGTGGGAAATATAAAACAAGTAAGGAATGAACAGAAGTGAGAGATGCTGGGAGAGGGGAATATGAAGAGGACTACAAGAGCAATGAGAAGAGGTAGGGCCAAAGTGATGGAGGGCAGTAAATAAAAAGGTACCTGTGTGTGTTTTCCAGACTTAAAGCGCATGATTCAGCCCGGCTAATAAGGAAAATCTCTCAAGAGGCACTTGTCCGCTCCATCGCTTCCTCCCCTTTGCTCTCCTTCCTCCAATATGCCCTTTCTGGGTCTCTCTCCACTATGTTGTATTCTCGTCCTCTTTTTTATGATTTCCGCCATTTGTATTTGCACAAGTAGTTCTCATTGAAAAACAAAGTCCATGCAAAGGACATCCTGTTGGAGCGGTAGCACGTCCCTAATGGAAGGACACTCGGGCACATAGACTCAGGCTGTTGAAAGGACACACACAAATGGAGAATTTAGTTTTGTGGCTCCTTCATGTTGTTTTACATCTATGTAGACATCTACCCAGTTTAATAAGTATTTCATACAAATACTGTGGAAAAAGATCATCCAATTTGAGTAATGGTAGCCGGTAACTAGGCAACATTCTGGTTTGACAAATGACTCACGCAATGTCTACTTGTTTGGGCTGTTATTTCTGTCTCTAGCTCGCAGATGGCAGGTATAGAACTTTAGGGTCAAATTATTGTGTTTAAGTGAGTTCAATGAAATCTATTCCAATTTGTTAAACTTCAGAAAGGAAGTGCAATACAGGAACTGTTGAAAGGGGAATAGAAATAGGATCATGCCTCAGGACTTTGCCACAGTATCACCTTGCATTTTAATCACCCGCAGTAAAATGTGCCGGTGCTCATACTATAACTCCACAGCCACCGTGGGATTTATTCTGTGTTTAACAGACTGTAAAGCCTTTCCCCTCATGACAGCGTACATGTCTGCCAAATGCCTTGTACAGTGTAAATGCCGAGCTCATCTCTGAAGAGGAGACTTCTCCAATATGAAAGAAGTCATTTAAGGTGAACCTTTGCCTGTGCAAGTTTGTTACAAGATGATCTGCTGTCTGGTCAAGACCCCCGTGACAGTAACGAGTGTATGGGCGAGACCTTTAGAGCAGAATTCATTGGTTTTGCAAACCAACTATTGCATTTGCTGATGAGCTGTGTCCTCTCTGGGTATGATTACAGGTAATGGGGACGTCTCATGGTAGCAAAATGAGTATTCAGTTATTGAACAATGGCTCAAGTCAGTATTCCTGCAGCTGACATTCCAGTCTCACACTCCCTCAAAATGTGTGCCATCTGCAGCATTGTGTTGTACGTCTGAACCGCATTTTAGACCTGCCGAGATTCAGTAATTATGCAGAGTCAGCTTTTACCTTCTGAATATCTGCTCTAACCGGTCGCTCACATTTTACACTAAATGATCTAAACATGCCAACCTATGGCAACCCTTGACATCGGGTATTAATCTGCCTTTAGAAAGTTGCCATCCACAGATAGAGTGCATCAGGCCCTCTGCCACACGTCCGGCTGTTAAAATGAAAGGGACTGTTGAGCCAGACGCGCTGCCTACATGATTTTATGCCAGTCAATTCCCCACCTGTTGCACTCCCTCTATCGATGTCTGACACGCACAGACATGCAGAAATAAGTGGTGCCTAAATAATATTATGCCTGACTGTCATGATGATAGCATGTCAGCCTCCTCTTGCACACACTGGCATTTAGACAGCTTGTCTGATTGATGTCATGGCAGTCGATGAAGCGCTAATTACCCCCTGTGCCAAGATGAGCCACGTAAGGAGCAGTGTCATATCCTGTCAGGGGCACTTAAAAAACACGTGTCACTTCCTGTTAGCCCGCAGAGAAAAAGGGGGCAAAGGAGTAATCCAACGGTACATGAACTCCACCCTCACCCCCTCCCAATTATCTTTTCCATTTTTTGCTTTGACCCACCTGCCAGTTTATTTGGCGATCTTTTGTTGTCAGACTTCATTAGCGGAGACAGCAGCTAATTAAAGCTCAGCACAGACTCGAGAGATTAGGAGGAGGAAGACGCTGAAGCGCGAGATGAGGGCGATACGGTGGGAGGGAAGAGGGAGGCAGAGGAGATGGTGAGGAGCAGATGATGAAGAGATTAAGATGGAGTGGGAGGGAAGTTGAGATGGATGATATCAAGGTAGAGGTGGAAATGACAGAAGATATGATTATCTGCATAAACTCTGGAGGGTAGAATGAGGCTATGGGGGGGGGTGGTAGATTAAGGAGAAAGGTTGACAGAATTATGCATTTTTGGCACGCTAAATGAGACGCGGTGAAGAAAAATGTGAAAAGAAAATGAAATGCATCACAGAAATGACAGGACATTTTATATGAAGCAACTCTTATCCATGTCAGCACACGAAGGACAGTCGCTCTCACTGATGAGGCGGTTCCTTCAGTAAGAGAGAACGGGAGACACACGATACAGGCAGAGAGAGAGAACGCATTGACCCGTGGTTCTTGCTGTGATCTAGTTGATCCTTGTAGTACACGGCTGATAATGATCCTCTCCTACACAACCAGGCATTGGGGGGGGGGGGGGGGGGGGGGAGCACACGCGGATAAACATAGTTGTGGGCGTGTGAAGAGACAAACACTTCCTGCTTTCATCATCCTCCAGTAGGAGACAACTTTTCATTTTCCGCTCCCTCGCAGTTTTTAAACACCGGCCGACAAATAATAAATAGATTTTGTTATGAAAATCAGCGATGATGCAACCAAGACTGTTCAAAGGCATTCAAATGCAACAGAACAGCAATTATTGTTACGTTCTCATGCTGTTGATATTTAGGGTATTTTTTGGGTGAGGATAGGTACGACACATGAAATGAAAATGAAAAGTCACATTTACATATGTTTATAACTATTGATCATTATTGTAATTGAGCATTATTCATGCATTGTGACTGAATGAATCCATAATGTTCCACAGCGATGCATGGTGATAAACTTTCTTTGTCGTGTAAGGCCGCAAAGTTTTTTTCTTTCTCTGCTGCACTGAAAGAAATTAAGTGGTTATAATTAAAAGGTTAATTCATGCAATTAGTATCATTGGTTCAAAGGATAAGGCTCCTGCTCTAATGAGCAGTTAACGTTCTTGTTCTGCCTTTGCAAAGTAACACAGCCATCTCTAACTGACATTTCAAAGCATAAGAAATAGGTTGTGGCAGTATTGATGAGGAGGCAGGATGCAAAGTCGTCATGTCCTATTTTCCTTGACTAGAATGAAGATGCTCTTCAGCATTGAACTCAATTGCAATTTCTGCTTTCAACCTTTATTGATTTTTTTTCTCCCAAATGACAATCATAACTTTTGCCAATGAAAGGAAATCCAACTTTACAGTTATTTTCAAAAGGACAACAGCCATCGGGGAGCTTTTTTTTTTTGTATCCGTGCTTCCATCCTGACGCTGTGTCTCTGTCACACATGGCAGTGTTTGGAAAGTAAAATACAATTGTACTCTCACTAACTCTGAATTGTGAAACTGTATATCCATAACAGAGATGCTTGCTACACAGATTTGTGTAGCTTGCCTTTAGTACACTAATTTGCTACAGAGCTTCTGTTGACATATTGTAGGTATGAAGGCGCACACAGAACAGCACCTCCTGTGGGTCTGGAGAAAAGTGCAGCTCGAACTTCATTTTTGTAACCTTCAGATCACATTTGACTAATATCAAGAACATGAATTATGATCACACTTTATCCATGCTTGACAGTGGATTCTCAATTTAAGATTGCAAAATGTATTTAAAGCGGGTCAGAAAACACATTTAAAAGGTGTAAATTGCATTACTGTTACTGTAATTATTTATATGCCTCGATGACAGGTATAATCCTTTAGTGTGGAGGCTGATATATTTTAGGGCATATCTCACTGTGTTAGTAATGGAGCAGAAATATAAATTATTTATAGCAGAATTATTAACAGCTATGGCAACCTCCGATTCTGGCTTTAAACATTTATGGAATTGTTATTGGTGTGACATAGCAAGAGATTGATCACACTGTACCGTGGTGTGTGTGTGTTAGCGAAATGTAATGCAATTGTTATACATGACTTATTATAATTAACAAATATTCCAAAATAAAAGCCATTCATATTAGAAATGATAATGAAACATGTCAGTTCCAACCAGGCTTTAGTTTAAGGGTCATCTATAATGCACCATCT
The DNA here is from genome assembly GCF_040956055.1 of Brachionichthys hirsutus. Lineage (NCBI taxonomy): Eukaryota > Metazoa > Chordata > Actinopteri > Lophiiformes > Brachionichthyidae > Brachionichthys > Brachionichthys hirsutus. The sequence goes on along the minus strand of NC_090908.1, from coordinate 8,773,484 downwards.
CAGAAAAGGTTTGAAGTTGTAGTAAGTAATATTATTTTGCTTTGTGTGTCTTATTTATTCCTGAAAGCAAATCTATAACGCTCTTATTCTCTGGTCACAGTAATGTTTGCATATATGTGTTGTCTGTGTTTATCATTTTTATGTCTTATTGAGCCCTCCCTCTTTCTTTTATGCGGGGTCATAAATTGTGTAAAGTACCCTTTGTGTGCATGCTTTTTTATGTGTGTATGCATGCTTCTACGGACAGAAAATGAATGTTGTGTACATTTTACCACCCCATCCTCCCAGGCCCTCTGTCAATAAAATAGAGCAGAGTGCAATGTGGTATAGGTGTGTGTGTGTGTGGTGTGTATCATCCAGAGCTCCTTGTGACACAAATAATTTCTTCTGTGATGCATAAATGTAAAATGGCACAGCAAGAAAAGAAGAAGAAGAACAGAGCAGAGCCTGCAGAGAATTAAAATAAAGTAGAATTCATTCCCATAAAGAGTTCCGGTGAATACTATATTTTTTTTTAATTTCTAATAAATCTGTAGAGTAGAAAAAGAGCCCAATATGTATAGGATGCATATATGATCTGCACTGTCAAGTTCCAGCCGTGTCTGATTTCACTCTGCACCAAATGTACTCTTTGCAGAATAGATGTGTGTCTTGTTGCTGACGCAGCTCTCTGAATCTACTGAGCGAGAATTCACTAAACAGACGCACGCACACACACACACACTGAGACTAGATTGTGTTTCACTATAATGCATTTCCATTTACTTTATACACTGTACATAAATAGCTTTTCTCCATCTAAAATATCACTCTTGTGCCTCCAGTGAATTTTAAATGGAAAAGAGAATGATGGAAGGGGGGCAGTGCGTTTTGTATTCAATAAGTATTACACTTTCATTTTTGTGTAATTATTTATAGTAAACATATGATTACAAATAAGCATTACACATTGTAAAATTATTTAAAATGATAAAAATAAATGTAAGAGTTGAGGTTAGGGTTGCACATGTTGCTATTTTTCAGACTCTTCATAAATCCCCTATTGATACATAAATGTGTTTTTTCTCCCTCCACGAACTTGGTGGGTAAAATTGCATCATGCAGTTCTAATGGTGCATTTGGGCACATGCAGTATGTGTGCATTAGGAATCCCATTGCGTGTGGGTGTGTGCATGACTCACACGGGTTCCCAGAGTTCATTGCTGATATGTTGCACATTTCCCTTGTTGACAGAGAGAGCATATTCATATGATTGATGTTTTGATTTTCTTTCATTTCACAAGAAAAAAAATGGAAAAACTGATATAGGTGTCTGCTTAAAGAGATCTTTGTGTGTGTGTGTGTGTGTGGAGCAAGAGGGATTATTTACAAGTGTGTGGCCTAAGGTAGAAGGAGAGTGTCACAGGAGGCCATCCAGTACATGATCATGTCAGATAGACAAATGAAACAACAAAGCATTGGCAACAGAACAAGGCATCGCCCAGCCATGTGTCGACGTCGACAAACCACAAAAGACTGCAGCTGTCATTTAACAGGGTCCCAAAACTTTAGCCCGATTAGAACCAGCCTCGACACAATGCGTACCCTTTTTGAATTAGATCCCAATAGCAATTTGAACTCACAGAAGAGGCTTGGGCCCACAGCAGCACACACACACACACACACACCACTTCCAATCAGATACCACAGCTGAGTTGTGCGGAGTCGGGAAGAGGGCAGCTGGTACCACATAGTGGAAAGGCAGCTTAAAAAATTGCCCCGAGTGTCTAAAATATTCAGCTTGTACCTTCAACTTTAAACGTATCCATCATCCTGACCACATGTGCAGATGCATGTGTGTTCATGGCAACACTTGTCTAAGTGGCCCTTTCAAGTCTTCATCTCTGTGATGAAAGTTAATCAGTGAAAGTTACTGATTAAATAAACAGATTCTCTCTCCTGACTTACTCATCAAGACAGCTGGTGGGGTGGGGTGGGGGGGGGGTGATGTCGGCCAAAGTTCTGAGAAGTGCTTAATGTGTGCTTAGTCGCTATCACTGCTCTTTTGATGATTGACGTGCTTACTTAACTAACCAATCGCGTGTCCTCTTGCTTTTGTGGCTTCTTGTGCGCCAGTGTGGACAGGATCCAGCAGCTAAGAAGAGAATACCAGCAGGCAAGGAGGGAAGGATTGGTGCCGCCTTACGAGGAACAGGAGCCGCGATGCCGAGGACATGAGAATGACTCGCACAGGGTGAGGAGTTGAGACGCGTGTGCTTTCCGACATCAGGCCAGTGATCTTTTTGTTCTCTCTCTTCGGACTGGCAGCTGTTCATACACCACCTATTTGTCATTTCATATAAACGTGCATAAAACAACCTCATGAAACTAAGAGTGGATGTTAATGAGGTTCTAAAAAAACATCATGTCATGATGATGATGTCATGTCAGTGAATATTCAATTATAGGACCTAATCTAGGTACTTATTTTTAAAAATACATCCATTTTCACTTTTTTTAAAAACTTTTCTCTAACAACTATGAACTGAGGATTCAGCAAACACTATTGCGAATCTCATTTAAATCAACTCACAATCAATCAGCTGGTCTCCTTGGATGTAACTTCAAAACATTTTTTTTTTCGTGTTTTTAAATCAGCTGCATCCTGATTTCCCACTGCATCATTTTGGCACAATAACATTTAAGAAAATTGCACAAAACAACATGAATGAGTTTTATGAGATGGATCCAGAATTAATCTGCTATGCTTATGTAAGGGGACAAGTTTACCTCAGAAGTTTTTGTCAGACTCTGAAACTTCACTTCTTTATGCAAAGATGCTGCCAGACCAAAATGTGGTGATATTGATTAAGGAAAAAATATGCCACAGTAGGTTTCTGTTCAGAGGAAGGAACTTGGATGTGTGTGTTGCATTCATACATCTCTAAGAGGAGATGCAGCCTGCCATGAGTTCTCAGAGGGTTACGCCGTGTGCTTGGACATCATGAAGTAAAGCTTCTCAGGTAGGAGTCAGTGCTGCTCAAAGGAATCGGACTCCACCTGACCTTTCACCGATGAAATGTGAGCTGTAACATTGACATAATTTTAGTTTCCCATGTTTAAAGTTGTATAATTTCTCAGTTGTGAGAATGTTTTTGCTTTTCTATGTGTTAGCACACATTGTGGTTTCACTATTATTTGGAAAGAGGGAGTTGATTTTTAAATTTTACCCAGGAAAAACTTAGATTAAAGCTATTTAAAATCTCCATTTTATGCAGCCCCACTCAGTCGCATAGTCTTAATGTATTGAAGTATCCAATTGCATTTATGTAAAAAAATAAATAATACAAATACATACTGAAACCACAATCATTTTATCCTCACTGTTTGTTCATCCAAAGTCAAACTTGGTCCACTTTAATTCAGATCCTAAAGCCATTTGGTTTGTGACCAGCCAGGGGCAATCTGCTTTCCCCTGCGATCAATAGCCATGCATTACGCTGCCTCCAAATGAGAAAACTTTGCTGCTGTTTATAAATCTGAGTGCAATTAGCATGCTTCCCGGTAAATTAAATTTGAAGTTTGAAAGTTTAAAAAAAAAAAAAAAAAAAGGAAAGCAGTGCAGTGGCAGTTGCCGCAGTGGCGAACAAGCCGCTCTCATTAAGGATGATGCATTTATTAACTAAAGCACAAGTGATTATTTAGCTGACTGGCTTTCTGTGAGAGGGGAAAGAGAGAAGTAATAGTTATGGAGGTGAGGCATCGGCAAACTAATTCAATTTTTATTGGTTTGTTTTCTTTCTCCTTCAAATGTTTTTGTTTGTGTGTCTGTGTGTGTAGGATTTGCTGACTGACGGTGAAAAGTAAAAGGAATAGAAACTTAAATAAATGAGGGAGTGAGAAAAAAACAACAATGCTGCCACAGTATACTGAGTGTTTTTTATTCCCCTAAGGCTCCATTACCATCTCATTGATTCATGTTTATGGGTTAGCTGTCTCTGCTAGCAAAATTATGTTCGCCTAAAAACAATTATCAAGCAACAAAAGTGACACAAGTTTGTTTCCAAGTGAGTACATTGTGTGCTCGTGGGTGGATGGGTGTATTTTGGACAACAACAGACTTTCTCCCTAAGGAGAGAGGAACTAAATCAACAGGGCGCCGTTGCGGTTGTCACATTGCACACACACATTCACACACAGAGGGTATGGAAACCAATTGTTAAGGTGGGCGGTGTGACACAGCCTTTATTACGTTATGGCATTTAATCATAACTGAAATCTTTCATCTAGTGTTCCCTGTACTTTGGGATTAAATACATGTGTTTGTTTGCAGGTGGGAATTTAATCACCAGTGAAATTGTGTGTCGGGGAAAAAGAAAATACTAATGTGGCCTAGAAGATTTGTATTTAAAGCGCAATCTAGCAGAGGCATGTCTGCTGACTGTGCCGTTTCGTTCTCCTGAATGGTTTGCTATTTGCACCTGTTTTATGTCTTGGGATTAAGATATAGGGAATGTATAGATATCTGAAATGTAGAATGGATGCAAATAATCAACATAAACTGTGCAAGAAGAGAGGCTTAGGTTGGCCGGTTCATCAGAATCGAAGGGCGAACACATTCTTAGACAGAACAAATCCGTCACTTTTATTACCATGACTACAAACAATTTGCACTTGATCTAATTTTCATATCTTAGAGCACCCACGCGTAAACAGGAAAGGCTTGCTAACTCGTGTGTGTGTGTGTGTGTGTGTGTGTGGGTGTGTGTGTGCGTGTGTGTGTGTGTGTCCAGCCAGCTGTTCCCTTCATTATATTTCATTGTAAAAATAATGTTCGCTTCATTTAAAAAAAAGCTTTGAAATCAGTCAGAAGATTTGCATTTTATAATTTGATATTCCTTCATTCCTGTTTCTCCTTCACCCAAGTAAAGATTTATAATTCAGCGTTTGTGCAAAGTTTAGAGTCTGGCCTTTAGGCAGGTCGGGTTTATCTCCGTTTTGTTTGAATGAAGCTAAATAAATATAAAGAAGTCGCTGCTGTTAAATTGTCTGGATGAACTGGGCTGAGGAAACAAACCTATGGAACTGAAATGCTGCTTGGACATGCAGGCACAGCAACAAGCTTATGAACATTGAACATTCAGCTATGATGAAGTTGAATTAGACTTTTCTGTATCGAATAATGAGTTTGTGATTGATCATTGAGAAAAAGCGTGTCACAATAATGTTCCACTCAAGGGAAAACCTTTTAAATAGCAGCCTTTTATTATTTGCATTCCTCTGAAGTGAATCGTCAGCAGCCAACATTTCAGACCGAAGGTCTGTATTAAATAAGTCCAGGGAATAATATCAAAGAGGGTGAGGTTGGTTATTTCTGGCAGTGAAGATCAAATATTATTAAATGGATAGATCTACAACTACAAGAGGGTCTTGTATCATATCCTGTTGGTCTCGAATGAAGTCCCTTTACTGCCATTATGTCCGGTTCTGTGCTGTGTGCCCATTAGCGTGCGTTTGTGTCTTTGCCTCATTCTTTTGTGTGTACTTTAGAGAATGTGTGTGTTTTTCTGTATCTTCTTTTTTGTATTTTTGATCAAGGTTACAGTCATCTCAACTAGGTCCAATTTCTTTCTGACTTTGTCTCCGTTAAGGTTCGGGAGACACGCCTTTGTCTGAATTTGGGAAAATCCTCACATGCAATCCACACAACTGTTCTTATTTTATTTAGTCTTCATTGTGTCCGCCAATTTAAACTCGCCTTCTCTCACTGTCACATTTGTTTTACACCTTCTAACAAATGGGTCAGTCTTAAGAACCACATAATTCGACTCATGCAAATATCTATAATTTAGATTCAACAACTGAGATCCATTACAACTTGAATTTATCATTCAAAACTGGAGCTCCCCCCCACTAACACGGAGCTGCATTGTAAGATTCAACGCAACTGGCTCCCTCTCAGAATCGTTTTCAGCCTGAGCATTCAGCTGTTTCCAGTTTGAACATTTGAACGAACATATAGCACTGCAAAATATTAAAAAAGACAGTTAATGACTTGCTAAATTTATCACCTGCAGAATAAGTCAAGAGTCAAATTAACAGAGTTAAAAAATGGTGACTATTGGATGACATTTTCCCCCGGCAGCGGGTTTTTGAAACCACTCAGTTTTATGGGTCTATTAGTTAATTCACTTTAAATTTGACATTTAAATGTAATATTGGATCAAGATTGTAGAATATGATACTGTTCCTTTTTAGTCCTCCAGTTGTCAAAATTCATAAATTATTAATCTTGGCTTAGTTAAAGTAAGGTATCCTCATTAGTAAAAAAAAAACAAAAAAAAACGGAAGCTAGTTTAGCATGATTTACTTTCTAAATGTCAAACTCAAGGCAAATAAGCTCATAATGAATAAAACACCAAATGTGTCCAAATATTTATTAGCAGTTAGTAGTGTGCATGATTATCAATTAACAGATATTAATTCCAGTAACAAATTATGTTGGAATAAAATGAGTACTGTTGTTACAGTGCTGTACATTTATGCAAAAACCTCTAAAAGTATAGATTTTCTTTGTACTATGTTGTTGTACTTTTTTGTCAATTGCCAACAGACAAATTCAGTTAACCACACACACACACACAACCTTTTTCTCTGTGGCCTTGGTAATATTCATGCATTATAAAATAGAAGTAGTTGTCCTACTTTGGGTGTTTTAAATGTGGACGGGCAGGGGATGGAGCCCCGACTCTCCATTATGAGGAAGGGACAAACCTTGTAGCTGGGCGCAGCGCTTTGATATAACAGACAGGGTTAAGAGAACTGTTTGTGCCACGCATAAAGATTCACCCAACTCTCTTCTTTCTCTTCATTCTAATCTAGTTTTCCATCACATTCAGATTGATTCATGTTCTTTCAGCATGCTGTCCCTCTAAACCTACTGCGCCGCATCCTCTAAGCGATGCATGCGTTTCCTTTAATTGCATCAGACGATGAGATGTTTCTGTTCCATAGCGACGACTGATAAATACATCAATTATCTTCCTATGAAATGAGAGCATCCGCTCATACAGAAGAGACGATAGAAGTAGGTTGTCTGATTGTCACAAACCTGTAAATAGATCAGGTGGCTGCAGCTATGCTCATGTTTTAAAATGCATATTTAGTTTTTTTTTGGCAAGCTGACTGCACAAGCAAAAAATATTTTCCCCAGTCTGTTATAAATGCCGGCTCTATGTGACCGTAAATCCATGCTTTTCCACATCACCCACTCGTTTCAGACTGCTCTGTTGGCACCACACACACACACACACACACACACTCCCAGATTTCATTTCTAATCTGTTGATTTGAAGGGGATGCAATTCGAACCGGTTTTAAATGCATTTTTGCTCCACCAGCATGCATGCAAACCCATATACATACGACAGATAACAAACATAAATGCAAGCAGACTTAGATGTGGCGTGCCCGAGTGCACTCTAAACACACGCACATGGACATTGCCACAGGTTTTCTCATGGAAAATCACATTAGCGCTGTTTAAACCCATTGCTTGGATCATCGTCTCTCTCTCTCTCTCTGAATGTCGCCTCAGTGTAATTAACTTGTATTTAACTGCGGCTCCATTTGGTGAGAGACGTTTCGGCTGCGAGAACTTTGTTTGCGCTCAGCATTTTTGTTTTTTTTGCAGAATAGGCACCTTATTTACTTTGCTGACAGATTTGACTCAGATCTGAATCATGGTAAAGATTATACCCATTCCATAAATTGGATAAGCTTTAGTGCTTGGCTTCTCTTTCAGTGTAAATTTATCATCTGACAAATCAGCAATATTCCCGAAACAGCATGGCAATAGTTTTGCTCCCTTGTTGGCTTCAGTGGAGAAAGAAGTGAAAGCTAAAAAGCTAATAAAGGTGTGTCAGTCTATCAGCAAAAGTTGGAATAAATAAGATACTAAACTCTCAATCATGCGCGACTCAATAGGCATGCATCTGAAGACAAATACGTTATACTTTGCAGTCAGACAGTGGCGTTTCCTGACTGATCATGGGATTTTGCCCAATGCTGTTGCTCACTCTGGCCTTATAAGGACAAGTGTAAAAGTGCTGAATCTAATGGAACAGAAAGGAAACTTGGCTCACACTAATGGTTTGGAATAACTGAAGATGGAAAGGAGGGACCAGGATAGAGAAAATAACAGGAAAGAGGCAAATGGGTGCAAGACCGTCAGAAAACCGAGCATTTACTCTGAGTTCTGCACCTTTCTGCATATTTTTCTTTTTTCAACGTCCCAGTTCTTTCTTTTTTTTTTGCAGCTCTTCTAATATTCTGCATTGCATGAAAGTGCAGGGATGAACTCATTTCCTGTGAAAAGGACTGAACATTCTTCCAAATCCTTTATTATTGTCTTTACTACCATCTTAACCTCCCATTGCTCTCTGTTTGTGTGTGTGTGTGTGTGTGTACACCTTTGCAGCGGGTCAGGAAGTTGTAATCCCTGAGGCAGACAAGACGGGATCAGTGCCGACTCAGTGGACCCAGACACGGAGTCGTGTCTATTGGGAGCTGTGTAGACATACTCAGACACGCACTACAGATGTGATATACATCCTCTCGCTGTCTCACCCAGTAATGGAGATGCTCTCCTGCTTTGACATTTATTGTTCCTCTGCTCTACTACAATCCCTTTTTTGTCTCTTTTTCCATCCTCGTGGATCACACGCACGCACACACACACACACACACACACACAGACAATAAGTCATGAGGTAATCTTAAGTACCGTTCGGTAGTTATGACTTACTGGATCAATTAGAGACTGACTCATCATTAGATATTAGATCATTCACACCTACAACGGCTAATGTAATAACTGTCGAATTAAATGATGCTAGAGTCGCCGCATAAAATCAAGTTCTGTAGTCTCCATTTTATTTGGCTGGAAACAATAGAAGAAACCAGGTGTTGAGATCTGTACTTATTATTAGCACATGTTATACAAGCATGCAAACCAAAAAGTCTGTTAGATGCAGTCTGCATACTTCTGTAAGATACAGCAGCAACAAGACTCACAAGACTGGGGTGTATTTTTTTAGAAACATTTTATCCATAGCAACTTGCAGGTAACACTCATCATAGTGATTCCTCGTTGGGGAACTGTGGCTTAGTTTACTGCAGCGGGTCGTCCAGTGAACGAAAGGTTGGAGGTTTGAATCCCAGCTTCGACTGTAACATGTATAAGTGTCCTTGGGCAAGACACTGAACCCTAAATTGCTCCCAGTGGAATGGCAGCGCTTTACATAGCAGGAGCCCCCCCCCCCCCATTGGTGTATGAATGTGTGTGAATGTGAGGCTGTTTAAAGCGTAAATGGTGGTCACCATGATGGTGAAGAAAAAACTATAAGTGCAGTCCATTTACTATTTTTAGTATTAGCATTTTACCTTAAACATGCTTTTCTAACAAGGGAAATAAGCTGAATGCCTGGATAAACCTCTGAATCAATTTAAAAAAAAATAATAATATAAATGCAATGACTCCATAAATCAGTCACTCATAAGTTTTGCACAAATTTGCAAATATGTCAACATTGCTTAAAGTATCTACAAATGTTGCCATCATTTTAATTTCACCATCCCAGAGATGGGAGAGGGAGCATCCTATCGGAATATGTTATTGATCCCAGTGGGACATTGCCACGTTATTCAGAATACAGAATACATGTTTACTAAAGAAAAAGAGAGGAAGAAGAAAGCTGCGATGAACTTTTAATTTAAGGAAACGAAACAACATTTGAATATCAGTGAAGGGGAAAAAAGGGAAGATGGGGGAAACAGAAAAAACAAATGAGAAGGTCAAAGATGGACAGACCAGTTAAAAAGAGGCATGGAGAATGAACTAAAGATGAAAGATAAAACCAGGGAAAGAAAAGGGGCGGTGCAAAGGTTAAATAGTAAGCATGAGTAATGCAGATGATGGGCGGACCAAGAAAAAAACTGAAAGGGGAGAAAAGGGAGTTATGCATTGGGTCATTATAGAGGAATGTTAATATGATTAGTGAATGACTCTGACCTCGCTGTCTGGAACTGGTGCCTGACTGGTCTGATGACTCCTGAAAGTCTGTCAGACACACACACACACATATAATACACATGCCAGAACAGACACACAGCGCGCACACTAATGAACACATTTTTATTCAGTTGTAGGGAAACATGTCTGAATACACATATATTCTCTTAAACACACTCCCACACACAGATGCTCACGGGACTCCCTCTGCCCCGTGTGATTTGTGCCTTGCTTTTGCCAGTAGGGCAGAATGAGTCAACATGTCATGACGCACTATCTGCTTTTAGCATGCACGATTCCTTTCCGTCTGCCCTCCTAAGTTTGGGTCAACATCCACAACTATACATGCATCCGTACGGAATTACTTCAGTCATTTATTTGTGAGTTCCGGGCTCATGGAGAACTGAAAACGCTGTTACCCCATTATTTACCGGTACCTGTCTATTATATTATGCCATTAACCTTGTGGGAGTTTATTGTAGGCTACATGGGTTTATTTCAATGTACTTCTGCTTCAGTGTGATAAGTCATCTTCTTTTCCTTTAATAATGTGCCAAAGGTCTGTGCTTCTCACACCATGTACCTCACATCATATTGTGTGTGGGTCAAATTGCATCCATTGGTTGTTTGGACATGCCCAAGCATTCATACGGCCTTGCGTCGTGTCGAATGTCAGGGTGAGCTGGCGTTTGAGTCAGAGGATCTGGTGAATAATAAATTCACCATTACTGGTGTCACAGGTCTGAACTGCTGCACTCAAGTTCAACAGATGGAAGGACCACCGCAAAGGGAATTGTTGTGTTGTCTGTACAGCAATGCCTCAATAATGGTGGAAATAAGTGATTATTATTTAAATTAGGTTTGTGAGGTTTTCATGGTTTTCATTGGATGATTTTGCTATCTGTTCCGTCTTAGGTCATATGGCCTCAGCATCAGAAATAGTCATGATAATAGTAAAAAATAAACTTCATTTCTATAGCACTTTTCATATGTTGCAATGAGCAGCTCAAAAACCTTCACGCATTCTCCTTCACATAAAAAAAGATATAAAGCGAGTGTAAAACAAAGGACAAAAAAATGAATGTCAACTAGATAATAATAGTAAAATGGGCTAAAGATACATAAAGGCAGAAAGAAAATCATAAATAATGCTGTTAAATAATGGGGGATAAAATCTCTTGGTGATAGAAATAGTAGTAAAAAATAAACTGAAATATGAAGACAGATGATACTAAATGGAGGATAATAAAACTAATGACGTTTTCAAACGTGCTACTGGCTTTCCTCTACAAATGAAACCAATACATTACCACCAACGATTCATAACCTTTTTATTCATTAATTTAAATTGCCCACGCATTCCTCTATATTGTACATTTTACACACATGGACACGTTGTTGTGGTTTGCCAGGATCCAGCTCATCCATGACTTTCCATCTGGTTCGGCAGAGGGAGAAATCCTCCATTAACCCAGCGTGAAAGCCCGTCTTGTTGTGGTGCCGTCGGCAGAAAGCGCCGGGATAATACAGTTTACTATGTAGAGGTCACATTCTTGGTTAAACCACTTTGTGTTTGCGGTCACGGTTGTGTTTTTGCCACTGGGTCTGCTGTGGTTTGTGTCTCTGTGTCACCCCTTTCACTTCGTGCGTAGTAATGCTGTTTTGTTTTATTGAACCTGGAACTCTATTCAACGCTCATGACTTCTATTCAACCTGTGATTAAGATGCCAGCCAGGCAAATATGCACAGAGACACACACTGAGCCCAATCCAGGTACTTTGTGTAGAGAGTTTTGGGTGTTATCGGCAGTGGCCACTGCTCTGTGGACAGGACAGATAGCCAATCGGCACACACGTGTGTGTGAGCATGTTTGCTTGTGTGTGTGTGTGCTTTCTCTTGTTGGCTCAGCTGTGTTGTTGAGGACATACACTCCTCAAAGCTTCGAGCGTGTGTACCTGCAAGGATATTGTGCGAGTGTGTGTGTGTTTAGAGATTGTCAGCTATTCTTGAAGCAGCATGCAGTTTTTGCGTTTTCCAGATAATAAATATCAGACGTTGAAATATGGCGAGTCACCAGGTAGATAAGGCGTGCTCAGAGTCGGAAAGAAGAGTCAGAAAAGGCTGATGTCACCTGACAGTCGCATGGGAGAGGAAGAGCAGGACGCACACATGCTAGTTTAACCTCCTTGACTTTAAAGCTGGAGTACTCTAAGGGTCCTTTATGTGTCAGACGTATACTTTGTACATAACCATAGTACAAACTCTCATTTAAATTGCAGTGAGCACAAATTAGAATAATTAACAATCGTCAGTCACCACCATAATAAAAAATGAAAAATGCGTAAACATTCATTGCTCAGTTTAAAAAGAATCGTGCAAATACACGGTTTAGTGTATTTGCACGATTCTTTTTCATTAATCTCAGTGGATGCCGGCTGGATTTCCATCATTTATGGTTATGCTACCATTAGACAAAAGTGGAAATTTAAAGAAGGGTAAAGAAGATGATTCCACAATGTAACATATTTGAGATTTCAAAAAAAGAACATCTTTTTGCAGACGTTTGTTTTACACGTTGTCTTTCTCTTGTATTTCCTTGTCAGCACAAATTTGCTTTCATGCCAAATTCAAGTTAAATTGCTGTTGAGAGAAGTGTGTAGGGACAAAATATATATTTAAACAAAGAGATAGAGGAGGAGTGTGTGTGTGTTGGAGGATGTCTTACACAGAAATAGAGGAAATTCAAGTCACATGTTGAGATATTGGGAGAGCAGAGCTTATGTAACTAACATCTCAATACTGCTGTCCAAACTGCTGACTGAAATAAGTCACTATCACTTGTTTTTCAGTGATTAAAACAAAAAACACTGTAAAAATATTCACACCGCCTTGGTGCAAATTAGTCAGGCAAAGAGAGCCTTTCAGTTCAAGTCTGCGTCCTCTGCTGTTGCATTAATGCTTGTTGTTTGCTCTCTTTTGAATGTTTTTTTTTTAAGTTTAACTGAACAAATTTAGAAAACAAGTCCCTTCAGTTGCAGATGAAATGCTATTACTGGACAAACACATTCAAAATAGCAACAGCAACCACACAGTGCTGATGCTCAATCTAGATGAGCCGAGCCACACTTAAATATGATCATCTTTAGACACGGTTTGTCAACATTAAAGATTTGTGAGAAACCTTTTCTGCTAAGAAATCAAGAAAATTGACTCTTAATCTTGAAATAATAATAATGAAATGTTCCCATTGGTCAATTCTAAATGGAGGGATTTGCTTCAAACTGGTAACTCAACTCATAAAACATACCAACCACTTCAGTTAAGATGTTTCACTTGTGTTTGGGAATTCAGGCCAAGTCTCTCTCTCTCTCTCACACACACACTTTCTGTTCCCCTTCCCTCTCTGTCCTTCCATCTGTGAGTTCAGATGAGAAGAAGTCTCCCAGGGCTTTTCATTGGCCGAACTCCACATTAAGAGGCGAGCTAATTGGCCAGCTGGGGCCCATCCGGTTGTTGAAGACAGGGCATTGGCTGAGAGAGGGGTCAAGTGACATGTCATTGGTCAAATTGGCCAGTAACCTGGCAACGCTTATCCTTGGAAAAATCTCGGTTAAAAAAAAAAAAAAAAGAAAAAGTAATGGCAAGACTGTTGAACATAATTTGGCGCCTGAAAATTTGTTAGCTAATTTGCAGCTTTTCAATGATGCAGAAGTGTTTATATGTGGGAGCTGCAAGTCCTCGCAGTCCTTATGTCAATTTCCACATTAACCCAAATTATGTGGTCCCAAATTGTTAAAGACACTGAGTCGCTGTCAAGTAATGATCTAAACAGGCAGGAAGATTCATCCAACTTGTTACTTTTACAATATTACAAAACGTGTGTGCTTGCTCTTAGGTTATTTATGCCTATGTGTGTGTCCTTTCTTTGCCCCTTCTTTTTAGGGTCTCTGAAACCCCCTACCTTTTTCCATATTTTCTATCTCCCTCTCTCATTGTGATATTTTCCATGCAAAAATGTAACTGAAATTCATCAGAGATCTTTCACACATAAACATCCGTCACAAACTTCCGGCTCCCTCCATCAAACAAAGAGAGAAACAATTGTTCTCTTTTCTCCCCTCCTCTATAAGCTAATATCTATTCACCGCCGCCATTTTTTTTATTAAGTAGCAGAGTGAGCTAATCCAGAGGAAATTAGAGGTGGAGGTTAGTCACCAAGATTAGTCTGGTCCCAGGACATCAAACGTTCCATTCCCACCCAGGAGATAATCATAGCCAGGTTTGCCAGGAAATTAAGCGACTGCCTTTCAGAGGGATGCTAATCCCCGTCTCGCGCTCTCCTTACATTTCTCTTTATTTCCCACCCATCTTGCTTTCTCTAGTGTCGTCCCCCACCCACTCCTCATCCGCCTCACCAAAATCTCCACTAGAGTGCTTGTGTCTGCAGGAAAACCTCCATCTCCATTTCTTGGAGGGTATTTGATAGATGGCACCACTCTTGCACTGAAGGTAATATCTGACCCTTCAGCCAAGTCTGAGCTTTTAGACAAATTGAAAAATACTCGATAGAGTTTTTCATCTCTCTGTCTGGACTTAGAACATTTTGTGCTGACAACATGCAGTTGTTCTTCTGGACAATATTGTTTCTTTCCATGTATGTCCATTAGCACACCTTATCTGCCATTGTAAATGTATTGGCGTGTGCATTGAACAAGCATGTTCATTGTTTGGAATTCTTCACAACTAGAGAAAGACGGTTTCAGGGGTTGGGCAATGTAGGTCACAAACGGCTTAAACACAATGGGTTTGTGTTTGTGTGCATTTCTTTTATCGTGGAAGATCGTCGTAAAGAACCCCTCATGGAGGGCTCTGTGTGACTTTACATGTGTACGTATCCATCTGTGCATTCAGGACCACATCATCCAGCGGGGGTGTTAGTTAGTCTACACATTAGATTTATACTTTGAATTATATTTTGCAAATTCATACATCGATATTTCTCTTCTGATTTTGTTAATGCTAGTAATACTGGTATAACAGTCTCTCAAGCGGAGTACTAAAAAACGCACGTTTCTCATATTTAAAAAAATAACGTTATAAGCTGTTGTGTGCTATTTATGTGTGTTTTGGCACACTTGAAGGTGGAAAAATACAGAATTTATACGGAATAGTCTAAAATGACTTTTTCCTCATTGTCGTGTTTCTTCCTTTCAGAATCTTTTTGAAACCACTGTTGGAAAGTATAGTTTGTTTTTCTGTGAAACTGGCAACAAAACTGGCTCAAAAACCTTAAATTAAATCTGAATGTAAATTCCAGCATCTCATTTGCACAATGAATAAGACTTATTTAATGATTTTGTTGACATAAGTGAAAAGTAAAGACTTGGATGGTTGCATGTTTGGGACAACGCGCACGATCTTCCGCCAGGTTTCAGGAAAATTCATCTAAAAAAATTCCAGAATAAGCCCCTTTATCCACATCCACTTCAAAATCAAATGACTTCTTCCTTCCGTCAAGCAGTTTACGGGTAATAGATGGAGATGCTGGAAAACATTCTATCCTGTAATCTTAACGATCGTGAAAATCCATTCCTGGATCTGCCCTTATGTCTAAATACGCTCCAAAAATGTAATGGCCTCTTCCCGGTCACCTGCTGAACATCCAGCTAAGTTTAAGGAGAATCCATCAAGACGTTTTTGTGTAATTCCGCTTACACTTGACTTATAACTATGCTTGTCTTTGAAACTGAGACTTCAGAGATAGTTGAATGACAGCAGAACCGGGGAGGTATAAAAGAATGAGATAAAAACTGGAGAGGATGTAATAAAATAAAAACATGTTGAGAATAGATCACTGTGTCACGGACAGACCGTACGAGAGAAGAGATCAAGAAGTCCATGTGATTAGAAGAGATGAGAGATGTAGGAAATGTTGGAAAGAGTGAGGAAGACACCCGGCTAGCACTCGCCCGCCGACTGGAGCCAATCATCTGAGAAAGGGAGCCAGAAAGAGCAAGTGCCACTTTCAACCTATTACTGCTCCATCTAACCTGCCAGTGGAACCACCTGCTCCCACTGGCATACAATCACACACACACTCACACGAGAAAATTCGTATTTTCCAACTCATATTCAGTTTCGCACGTGCAGTTTCTTACATTTTCTTTCTCTCTCACACTCACACACACACACACACACACACAGACGCACACAGATGTGCACATGCTGCTAAGCGAAGTCGTTCTCCAGAGATATAGAGCAAAATGTAAAAATTATACCAGAATCCTCAAATAAAGCCACCCCAGATTTTCCTACCTACAACACTGATATTATAAAAATGGTAGAGGGGAAGATATTTCCGGTCGCTCTCCTCCCTCCCATCATCTCCACTTTTCTGCCAGGTAAATTGTCTCCCCTTTAACCCACTGCATGCTGCACTCATCCATATTCTCTCCCTTTCACACACTCAGTCCTGCTTGGAATTCACCTTTTTTGTTCCTCCTAATCCTCAAAGGAGAACTTTTTTTTAAGTCGAGAAGTTTTGGGTGGAAGAAGGAGTGAGAGACGCAGATGGAGAGCGGGAGTTCGAGGTAAAGGGATATGCTATCTGGGTGGCAGGGAGGGGGCTTAGAGCAAACCAAATTATCTTCCTCCAATTTTTTGCCTCTCTTTCTCCTCATCCGTCTCTCTGTCCCTCTAAATATGTCATCACCCCTGACACCCGCTGCCTCTGTCTGTCGCTTTATCAACTCCCCACCTTGAACTTTCAAGGACAAGCTGAACTATTAGGAATAAACCTGTGAGTGTGTGTGTGAGTGTGTAACAGTTAATGTGTGTGTGTGCATGGATGTTGGTTTTAAATGTATGTCTTATTTTATGTGTTGTCAGTCTGTGTGTGTGTGTGTGTGTGTGTGTGCTTTTTTAAAGGCTTTGCAGAAGAAACTAATCCTATCCTCTCTATCACCTTCTTTACTATCATTTATTTATCCCCGTCTCTCTTTCTCTCTCTCTCTCTCTCTCTCTCTCACTTCTGCCACATATATACGCTAATAGCTTCATAGTTATAGAAACGTGCACATGTCTCACACATGTTTGTGTCTCTATGTGTGCGTCATTTACACATGTGTCTATGTGTTCTATATTTATAGTTTCCAAATGAACTGCCTCCCTTATTAATTCATTATTTATCTGTGAAAACCAGTGAATCTTTGCTCCTCTTTTTGTTTTCAACCACATCAAAACATAATCCTGACCAAATCCTGACATGTGTTTAATATACACATGTAAGACACTTTATTTCAGAATCGGTATTAAGGCAAAGGTTATGGTCATTTAATCTCCAAGGAATAATTTTAGTTCATGCATAACTCTCCTTAAACTCAAGAATAAATATTTGTGCGTTTCAGTTTTTTCTGTCACCGTCTTCCTGTTAATGTTAAATGTCATTTTAAGAAAATAAATATATCTGATTGACAGGTTTTACTTGCCAAAATGTATGCAAACACACACCAAACCCAATATGCATCCTCTTCCAGACCCTCACATCTAAACTGGATGTGTTGTGCTAATCGCCGTGTTCATGGGAGATGCTCTAAGCTGGGCTGCTTTGGGGGAAATTGACCTTCTGTGCTTTTAATTGTATGAGAGGCTCAACAGCGCCTTGACATTTAACTGTGTGCCAGGCTTAATTCGTAATGCTTTATTCTAGTGCCTCACTGACATTTCAGCAGAAAGCAGTTTGTGAATAAAGATGCTTCATCCCACTTTGCTGTTGTAAATAAATAAGCAAATCTGGCCATGATTGTTTTAGTCATTTTCTGTCTTTCTTTGACCCCTTTTGTACTCAAAGACTTTCAGGTGTGTTGTTTGTTACCAGCTGTTGTATAGTATTTGTATTTCAGCAGGACCCAGTCAGATTTTACAGCCCAATAGTGCCCACCGATAAAAATTTATATTTCTGCAGATGATTCTCAGGGTGCTTCATCAATAGCAGTGACTCAGCAGATGCTCTGCCAGCTGCTGGGTGTGGATGTCTGGTTTTGAACCTTCACTCCCAGGCCTACATCTTCGCTGCGATTTGAAAACGCACGCACAGAAACACCACCCACTTACAGGATAGTGGTCATATTTGTATTTGTTGTAAGATAGATTACATTGCTACAAGCAAGTCTCATGTGAGGGAAAACACAAAATGATAATAAATTAATATATTTGTTTATTAGAGTTACTCCCCGCTAGCTTACCCATGCAATTCACAGATATGCTATATATTTATTTTTATGTTTCCCATTTCAAAGTTTTGCTTAAGCATCCATCCATCCATCTTCTTCCACTTATCCGTGGCCGGATTAGAGAGACAACCCTCTGAGCAGGGATTTCCAGACTTTCCTCTCCCCCCAAAAACTCCTCCCGCTCTACCAGTGGGATCCCGAGGAGTTCCCAGTCCAGCCGAGAGACATCGTCTCTCCGGCATGTCCCCGAAGCCTCCTCCCGGCGGGACAGAACACTTCCCCATCTCAGCTGGTCCTTCTCAATGTGGGGGGGAGCAGCAGCTCCCTGGTGACTGAGCTCCTCACCCTAAATCTAAGGGTGCGTTCAGCCACCCTGCAGAGGAAGCTCATTTTGACCGCTTGTATCGGTGGCAAACCGAAATGAGAAGAAACAAGGACATGTCTGTGAATGTGAGCCACAGTAAAGACGACGTGTAAAGAACATTGCAAACGTCACATAAATGACGGCGTATGATTCAGGAAAGCTCATTTCCATGCCAACGCTTGAGGGACCGGAGCTCACACTGATGAAGTTGTTTTTCGTGCGGGTGCTAAAGGGAACTTCTGCACGTTCTTGTGAGCCTTCATGCTATTTTTTTTCTTTCGCGCTCCTTTGTCAAGAGGGTGTAATAATTAGCCGAAGAAAATGGATGGCTTTTCACAAGCAGCTGCAATTACTGCTCTCCCTAGAATGAATCAATGGATGGATGGGCAGAGGGCTGGTTTGGAGTATGAATTGAATAGAGAGCTAAAATGGGTATGACTAAGAGATCCTGGAATGCCGTTACGGACTTGTGATGGAAGCGCAAAGGCTACATTTGACAGGAGTCTTTGAAAAGAAGTGAAAGAGAAATTACAAATGGATATTTGGTGCTTGCAGAAATATCAAATCGTGGTATTTGATTTCTTTCTGACGTGCCGATTAAGTTGGCTGAAGTTCATTTTTATAACTCGCTCGCCAACGACGAACACAACGTATTACCTTCATCGTTTTGGATTAATAATGTGCAACGATCAATCTATGGATACGATGCATAGTGTAAATAAATGTGTTTGCCTGTGTGTGTTTTCACCTTTTTCATCCCTCTGAAATATTAAGGACATGCCTGCTGTGAAGGAATCACTGACAATATGGTCTAGCCATTAAATATTACACAACCATCTGTTGGTGTAAATTTCTAAAAACATCATGTAAAACCTTGAAGGCATTTAAATAAACTATAAAAATCACTCAGAGAGCACAGACCTCCGCCAAGCAGCTCATTCCCCTCCTAACTGGATTTACACCATCCACATGGATCTGGATCGACATCAAAAGGTTCTAAATTGTTCTTGGTGTCTTTATACACCAACCGTGAAAAGTAAAATGAATCAGAGTTGATGCATATTTTTAACTGATTTTTTAATACATAAATGGGGTTTTCAATGTTAAAATGTAATATTCTTTCCTGACCTCATTCTGGATCAGATCTAGATGACATTTTGCATGATAGTTCTTCTCTCTACGTGCCACAAACAAATTTATTTTTGCTATAGCAGGACATTGGCTCTTAATGTCAAACAGCTTGTGATTCATTCATAATTATCATGGATTATTTTTCACAGCCTGTCTTTTACTGTTAGTGGTCACAGATGGTCTCATCCACACACATTATACAGGCATTAGCCATCAGGTGTGTGACACTCAAATCACTGCCTCTTCAGAGCTGTGTATTAATCGAGTCAGGCCAAAGTGCTGCCTTTGCAGAACAATATGACCGATAAGGATTAGAACCAGCGTTCCCTTATTCATTAATTTCTGCTTGGGTGGGTGTCTCTCAATGAAAGAGAGGGAGCAGAATCTTTTTTTCGATTATTTGAAACAGGGAAGGAAATGGTAGGAAGGAGGAGAGGGAAGGGACTGTTAGCGATGACGCTGTTCCTCTTTTCCATCATTGTTTTTAAGGAGGGACGGGAGAGAAAGCCCACGGGGGGGGGGGGGGGACGTATGAGGGAGAAAGATGGGTGTAAATGAAAGGGAGGTGTTCGGTGGTAAGTGATGCATGGACGCAGAGAAAGGAGAGCGGCGGCCGGAGGAAGGCCGGCGCCTGTGATTTAGGAGACAAATCTTTAGTGTGATAAGATTGGGAGCGGATTTAACTGTACTCACAGGATCCCTGTATTTCACTGAAGGAGCGTTAGTTAATGAAGTGAAAAGATGAGGTGCAGACATGGAGAGGGAGATGATGAGAGGGGGGGGGGGGGGGGGGGGGGGGGAAGTTTGGTGGGAAGAGAGAGTGGGAACTAGACATGGAAGAAGGAAGGAGGCACTTCAGCTCTGCCCTGAGTAGTTTCATCTACTAAATAGTCCATGCTGATCAAAATCCCTTTGAAATCCTTGAAACGGCTCGAGTGGAAAAAAGAAGATGTTTGAGCAATTATGTGTGTGTCTGTGTGTCGGTGTGTAAGTTAGACCCAGAGGGAAAAACAACTGTAAGATGTGTGTGTCAGTGCCCAAAGTGATGGGTCGGTCTGTTTTATGGGTAAATTGAAGGGTCTGTTGAAAGGGAGAGATGAGCCACTCTTAACTCTGTGTGTGTGCGTGTACGTGTGCGTGTGTGTGTGTGAGAGAGAGCGCGAGAGTGAGAGCGACCTCCCCCTCTCCCTTCAGTATCAGTGTTTTCTGCTTGATTTGCACACTCTCCGCTCTGCCTCTCCTCTGCTCGCCACGCCATGAAATGGTTTTTCACCAGACCATTACCCCAACCAGTGTGCGACAGTACTGCCTGAGGGGTGGGCGTGGTGGTGGTGGGGGGGGGGGGACTTAAAATTTGTGGAAGGGTGAGAGGGAAAGAAGGTGTGGCTCTGCAGTCATGTGAATGCTGACTTTTAACATCTGACTTTACAGAAGACTGTTGCGTCTTTATGGCGCCCGGCCATTCTCTGTGACGCGCAATGATCTTCCTTTATGCGGTTATAGCATCACCCAGACAGTGAGGAGGATAGGAAGGGGGGGGGGGGGGGGGGGGGGGGTCTGATGATGTTTTAAATGAGATTTAACATGCAGCTATCAGTCGTCAGCAAAACTGGTCAGAAACTCCTCCTCAGTTATTTAGACGTGAACAAAATGTGATGCTTTAAGCCTAAATAAAACTGATGGCGCTTAAAATAAGTGAATATGATGAAGACAGGCGCTCGTGTGGTGCTGTTGCAAGAATTATAGTAGAATTTAAGAAAAATGTATCGCATAAAATGTCACTATTTGGCAGTGCTGTTGTTCATGCTGTGCCTCTTCAGTCAAACACTAACAACAAATGCTACAATGATTTAGTCCAAACTGATTTTCTGCCTCTAATAATAGAACTATATCAAAGCCGTATCAGAAAGACAGGCTCACACAAGTCTGCACACAATGACAGGTCACTGAATAAGCAGCAAAGGGCTCCCCTGAAATGACCCCCACCCTCCGTACGTGTTCTGTATACTCACATAGAGATGTGTCTTTGCTTTCCATACGTCCCCTTACTTGCATCATCTGCACGCTATGCCACACATGCATTTGTTTGCTCAGTCTGTGACATTGCACCATAATCTCGTCCTCATAATCCATGTATATGCAAATACACAAAGACATTGCAACAGAGCGTCGCCAAAACCGTAATTTGTCCGTCTGTACTGAGGGGCAGCTTTACGGGTTCAGGATCCAGTGCTTTTAAAAAAAACATTTTTCTTTTGCCAACAATCCTGTGAAAACAACATCAGCATTTAACGGCTCCTACTAACGAGCGTTGCCTGTAAAACCCTTATATATCTAACTCCTGTTATCGTGCTGCAGGCCTCCGTGTCTAAAAATACCAGACACTGCAAGCTGAAGGTTGTTTCAAATTGTCCCCACATATGCCGTAAATTCCGGCGGTTCCACCAAATAGTCTCCAACAAATGCATTGTTTCCTCCAGGTACAAAACTGTTGGCTAAAAGCAACAGTGCCTCGTGCTTGGAGAAATCACTGGGCAGTTTCACACGCATGGGCCCGTGTTCAGTATGGCCATACATCCATCTGTCCATCATCCATCCAGCCATCCAATCATCCCATTCATGTGAACATGATATCTTAGGAATGTCTTGAGGGCAAAACTAAATCAAACATCTACTTGGACAGATTAAGCGGTCAAAGGTTACGTAACACATTTCTGGCCAAAAATTCTAATCATGATAAACTTCCTCCCAAATGATGAGGTGATGGAATTTAATCTCCAATAGGGCAGTGGTCATGTTTGCTGTGGCATCGCGGTCTTCTGCTTAAACACTTTCCTGGGCATTATTCAACTCCGTAACTCAGGAACCAGAGACAGCCGCTGTATTTTACATTAGTTACACACTTAAGATGTGTACATTAGTAGCCACTTTATATTCTTCCTCCATCTCTCTGGAAACCTGCCTCCCTATTTCATTCATTTTCTCATCCCTGTGTTCATGACTCTTCACATTTTCTTCGTCCGTTTCCTCGACTCTCCCACCTCCGACTCTACCATTCAATCATCCATTCACCTCCCTCCCTAACTTCCTATTTAAATTGTGCCTTTGAAGTCCCTCTTAGCCCCTTACCCTTCAATTCTAGCCTTCACTTCTCCCACTACCTTGTTTTATAATATCACCTCTCATCCCTCCTCTCTAGATTACCCTCACCCACTCTCTTGTGCTCATTCGCTTTTCATTTACCGTATCTTTCTTTGCTTCATTTCTTCTCCATCTAACGCCTTTTCATTATTTCACCCAACCTCTTTATTCCCACCTAATATGCCACTCGCTCTGCACCTAAAATATTGAAGCTATAAAGACAGGTGTTCAAAAGCCGGAGTGGCAAATCTGTTTTATATGCCTCCTGGCAACATTCCCCTGGAATGCAAAGGGAGAAGAAAAAGCTCTGAGCTATAATATCTAAGTCTCAGCACCTTGCACACGGTGACAATATTACCTTGAGTCAAGGAGAGAAGAGCTTAGCGTCCTATAAATCTTTTGTCTTACACTTCCCCCTCCTTCCATCATGTTTTGCATTTAATGGCCTTCCTTTTTTCAACCACATTTACAGGGTATTGTGCCTCCAAAATGGGCTGCAGACATACAGGTGTGGTGTTTCCTGTAAGTCGGAGGTAGAACAGTCTGCTTGAAAAGAAACCTCCAAAGCATCATTTAACAGTGGCAGCAGCGCAGTAGGCTACATCTGATGGGGTACTTCAGAGACGCAGCGTTACACGCCCCGAGGGGACTTCATAATGCTGAATATAAGTCACCAGACTCAATTACACATCATCTATCCACCCGTCTCAGCCTACATTACGCTGAAATGAATCTCATGTACATTCAGTGTATCTGGAAATGGCTTGTGTTTGTGTGTGTGTGTGTGTGTGTGTGTGTGTGTTTGTGTTACTGGAGCCTGTTGAGGCTTTGGGTTTGGGCGGCTTCTTTAAGGAGCACCTCGGCTGCTGGAGTCTCCCTACTGAATAGACCCGGATAATCTCTGAGAGAGGGGCTGTGTGTGTGTGTGTGTGTGTGTGTGTATGGGGAAGAAATAGAGAATAAATAGAGAAAGAGAAAAAAACATGAGATATGAAGAGTAACAGGAGGCAGGAGAGATGGAGCTGTCAGCAGTTTGGGGGACTTAATCTTTTTTCTTCTCAAGATGATGAGGCCCGACCTTGTGTGTGCGTATGTGTGTGTGTGTTCGTGAGCAAGACGACTCCATCCTGTTTTGAAGTAACCTAATCCTGGAAGGAGACCATTTTAATCCCCCCCCCTCAAAACAAAAAAAAAAGCCTCAAAAGACCAAAACCCTAGATCCCTAATAACCAGCCTTTGTCAATTCTAAATGATTCCTCTATCACAAATGCCCAGAAACACACCAACACACACAAACATGTAGCGCAGGACCCTTACGACTGCAGCCTGCTGTTACTCAGACAAACTAACCCGATTGCTTCTCTTCACCAGATGCCAGGCAGAGGGACAGACCATCGGTTGGCACCCCGTTATGAAGAGGTGGAGCGTCAGTACGCCTCCTTACCAAGGTACTGCTTCACGTCTTTCTTGCCCAAAAAATAGGGTTTACGCAGGTATCATTGTTGCCCCCTTTTCTCTCTGTGAAGCCTCTAATTAAATCTGTTCAGTCTGTTTGTCTTTCTGAGGATCCCCAGAGGCCCCGGTTTCAGCCAGGAAACGTACCGTATCCTCCCAGAGGAACACACACACTCCGACAGGGTTTGAAAACCGATCCCCGTCTCTTAGATCTGCCCCCCCCCCCATCGACAACAGCTTTTACAAAATCACTTTTTTTAAACTACAGGTCCAGCCTTGAGTACATATGCAGACACAGCTTATGATGGACAGAACAACAACAACAAAAACCAACAATGGCTGGTTTTGTTTGTACTGAAGTATAGAATATTAGGTTTTTCCAAAAATCCTCCAGTGTTGGTTTGCTGCACCACTTTGTGTGTGTGTCGTTTTGTGTTGTTGTTGTTGTTGTTCCCGAAAGGCCAATGCTGCCCTGGTGTGCAAGTTGCAGCTTTTTTTTAGCCATCGTGGGTTATCCATATTATAATACCGGGATAGTTGAGAAAAAGCTGCCGTGTGAACGCCAACGTTTTTCAAATGAGAAGAATCAAAATATCACACGACTGATGAGTGACAGGAAATCAGTCAGCAGAATCTGGTCTTCATGTAATTTTTTATTATATGTATATGTATATGTGTGTGAGTGTGTGTGCTGACTGCAGTGAATTAAATGACAAAGAAAAAGAGAAGAGCTGCCGATCATTGTCTGCTCTCATTTATTTATATTATTAGTTTAGCACGCAGGAACTATACAAGTAAAAATATTTACCGGTACATTAAAGTAACATTTGATCAAATAAGCAGCTCCATGATTTGAAGAACTCTTCGACAACTGTTGCATCCTTTACAGCAGGATAAGGAACACATTTTGGATTTGACCCTGTACCACAACTCTGTTTTGATGTCATCATTGAACTACATGCTGTAAATGAACATGTTTCACAAAGACTGAGCATCGTGCTCCACTTGTTTGTTTGTTTGTTCCTACTTGTCCAGCAGGTAAGTCAAGGAGGAACCTTCATGCTCCATTATCTCTGCGCTGCTTGTGTTTTCCTACTGCCCTGCTCATTTTGGTGTCCTTCGGTGGACGTGGAGTAACTCTAAACATCAGCCAACACAGGGGGAAAAAACAGTTTCCTGCACTTAAAGTCATGAAGGTTCCTTTCATTCAGTGTGTTACTTATCTTTTTCCGATTTATATAGACAGAAAACTCGGGTTGTCCGAAGGTTGTAGTTGTTTAAAAGTCTACGTAAAATTTGTGTAAGAAAGCGCAGCTGTTAATCAACCATCTAAACATCCCTGTGCGACATGCAGGCGATGGCATATTATGTTCCTCAGCCGTCATGAGTCACTCCTTGTCTTTCAGCATCTCATTTTTCATGTGCAACCATTCCATTGTCACTGCTCGGGCGGCTGAGACTGAATTCTCTTCGCTTTCTTCAGTCATACACTGTCTTTTCATTTCTATATTTCTCTTTCTCTACCCTCTTTTCTTAATTCCTTATCTTTGCCACGGTTCCTTACCTCCAATGGCATTTATTTTTTTGTATTCATTATTTTCCAGGATAAATAATACTGCAGTAATGTCCTTAAGTAAAGCCCCTTAACATGCCTGACTTAGTGTATCTAAAAATAAGACCCATTCAAGTGAGAATAAATGTGTGAACTTTAGCAGGACAAACAGCATAGTTGCTACTGGCTTCTTCTCATCTCGCCTTATTTTGCAGACTATCAAAAAAACAACAACACATGTTTACTCGTTCGTGACTCTGACAGAGAATTAGGAATGGAATGACAGACAGAGGGTTAGGACATTAGACGGTTTATGGCCGGGTTCCCACCCCTGTTAAAATGGCAAGGGATGGCTATTTCACACCTCTTCCATGTGTGTCTGTGTGCACATGGGAGTGTGTGTGGGTGACGGCTTTGGCAGATGGGAGCGAGAACAGTGATGATAGTTTTGAGGTCTGGCTGTGGCATCTGAAAAGCCTCGGGAAATTGGACACACGCATCCCCACATACAGTACACACTGTCTCTGTTTCCACTTTCAGACATGCACTGTAATCCGAAAAACGCAGCGCCAATTTTGCATGTAGTCCTCGTGTTGGAAAAGTACCCCAGTGATTTTTCCATTGAAGCCACTCTGGCAGTCTACCTACTGACAACCTGGTAACAGTGGTGAAACATTATCCACGCGGCTGAAGTGTGTTTTAAAATCGCCTATGTCGTTGTTAAAATCTGTATTAATCCAATGGAACATGATGAATTAAGGCGATTTGCCAGTTATGCAGACAATAGCTTAAAAAAAGCAAGGAGAGAGACTCTTTATTTGGATTTGTTGTAGACTTTTATCTTTGTTTTTTGCATTGCCGGTATGTTGTGTATGTTTGTTGTGTATCCATATCGCTTATGTGTATGTGACCGTAAGATACGCAAGTTATTAAATATAATAGGACGTAAATATATAAGCTAATGATATATGTTGGGGTTTTTTTTTTCTCATCCAAAAGGTTTCCTTGTCTCTGACTGTTGGATAATTTAAAGTATTAAAACTCCTGTGAGGTCATTGACACTTGAAGACTTTGGTCATTAAGGTCATACGTTTACAGTCAACTCACCCAGCACCTTTGGCTTGTTTGCCTACCGGGGCATCAGGCTAGTTGTTACCTTTGTGCGTTTCACTTTACCCAAAGTGCCAATGCTGGTGAAGCTGTCCGGAGAGAGAGAGAGAGAGAGAGAGAGAGAGAGAGACTGCATTGCATTCTTATCTCAATCAAACGACCTCACAGGACTTTAATTACCTGAAACTCCCACGCTTTATTGAATGTCTACTGATCTTGTTTTTACAGGCGTCCCCTTAAGTCCACCCTTCCTGTATATTAGCCAGCTGTCTTTAAACTGATATGTTCAAAGCAGAGGCAGAGGTTTTCCTCTAATTAAAACAGCCTGCACAGTATAAAAGCTCCAGATGTGGTAAACAATAAGTTGTGACTAATGAAGGGTTCACATAGCAGTCGTTATTAATGAGAACAGACTGCCCATCTTCCTGGTGTTAGCCCATTTAGCTGGATGGCTACGTCTGCATTTCTGTGAAAATAAGTCCAAAGGAATACTTTTTTACAGACTCGGATGTTGGCTGAACTCTAAAAAGGTCCGGTTAGCTTGTAAGTCCAGTGGTAGCGCTGGTCAGGGGTTAGCCATTAGCCTTGGAAGGACTTCCTCCTTCTAACATGCACCACTCACAGCTGTAGTAGACACAGATGTTTGTTAATGGTAACAAGTCAAATAAAATTATATTTTTTTTCCAGAAATATTTTTACATTT
Source organism: Brachionichthys hirsutus (assembly GCF_040956055.1). Lineage (NCBI taxonomy): Eukaryota > Metazoa > Chordata > Actinopteri > Lophiiformes > Brachionichthyidae > Brachionichthys > Brachionichthys hirsutus. The sequence goes on along the minus strand of NC_090908.1, from coordinate 8,745,746 downwards.
TATGGATTTTGTGCTCTGTTGTTGCATTATGTATGGAATTTAAATGTGAAGGGACATTATGTCAAAAAGTATCAGGAAGCAGAGCAAACTTTTTAGAAAATATATTACAGTATATTATTCTGCCACAGGCCCAAAAATAGCTGCTTGTGTAACTCATGCCTTCATGCCTGTACATTACACCTGCATGCATGTGTGGGAGGAAGCGTGCTTATGTATGTGCAGTTACTATCCATGTCCATGTTTTTTATTAGTAAGCCCACAAATAGCCAAAGGGTTGCTTAGTCAGGCTCAAAGTCAGTTACGTGTGTGTGCGCGTGCGTGTGTGTGTGTGTGTGTGCGCGCTATGACTGTGAGACAGGATTTCAGTGACTCTAAAATTAAAACATGACCCAACAGTGGATGGTGTTTCTCTACCTAAAGCACAGACACAACGTGTCAAAGACATGCCACCACATGAATTACAGAGGAAGAGGGTTGAGGCTGTATATTTTTGTGCAGCTGTATATTTTCTAAGTGTTTGGAAGCAAAAGTCAGTTTTGGCAACCGTGGAGATATTTGAGTTTTTGTTGAATTTTTATTCCTCTCGAGTTTCGAGGAAATGGGATATTGACAACATAAAAGTAGAGGGCAGGATGCAACAGTGCTTCTCCCTTAACTTCAAATCCCCCACGGTCTCCTCTCAATGCCATTTTCTCTAAATTATATCCCCCCCCCCCCTCCTCCTCCACATCTCACTGTCTCTCTGTACTTCACCATTTTCTTTTACTTCTCTTCTTCTCGCTCACTTTCTCTAAGTGGTGTTATTACACTGAATGAAAGACCCCTGTTGAGAGTGCAAGTCTCTTTTACCTCTTCCCATGTGGGAAGCAGTTTGAATTTAGAACACTGATGGAATTTAGGACGAGGCTCATTTTCATTTTATGAGATTGTTGAATGTTGAAAGACTGACTGAAACGAAGAGATTAAAAACTAGATTATGGACTGTTGCACCTGAAAATTTGTGTTCAAATATAAGATTGTTAAACTTTGATGAAAATCAAAGCCAGCCGTATAAAAAGTATTTGATGAATGTACTAGGCATCAAAATATACAGAATATTTATGAATACATAAATATGGGTTGACTGATTATCTTCACCAATATTTAGAAATTCATGGATTTTTTAAATCAAATTTTCAATCATTTAAATACATTTTATGATACATGTTGACTGTAAAAGTATATATTTATTATTATAAATTGGAATGATGGCTGCTTTTTCGTTCTGTACATCTGCGAGTCAAAGCGCTTTGAACCCAACTGAGCCAACAGGTTTTCTCTCCCAGAGGATTTCTGTTTGATAACAGTGATCAGTTGTTTGAAACACAGCCATGGACCCGATTGGATTAGTCGAACACTTCCCCATTTATCTTTGTTTAAACTCATATTAAGTTAAAAGAGCCAATCAGAATGCTTGTGCGGGTTTCTGGGAAGCTTATCACTTCCTCGTTTTAATGGTAATTGGATGATTAGTAATTATGAAGCAGATGTTGTGTTCTGTTCCTTGCACTCACTCTCTAAGTGTCTCTTTCATTGCATTTTTCAATTTATTTCCCTCCATTTTTTTCGCCGTTCCTCTTTTCTTTAAGCCCCTCCTCTTCTTCGTTCTTCTGAGCCCGGGGTGAAAAGGACATTGTTGAATATTGTTTCCCTCTGATGAGGGGGGAAATGAAGTGGTAATGCCTCTTTGACTCCACTTTCTGTGTCTATCTCTCTTGAGGAGACCTCCCAACCACCCCTGAGGGTTTCCCAGACCCCTTTACGACTGCTGCACAATCCACCTCATTGTCCAGTTGTTATCCAGCGAGTCTCTGTACTCACTGTCTCTGCTTGTTTGTTAGCTATATATGGGATCCCAAGAAAAACCCTGCCTTGAATCGGCTACCCCCCCTTCTCTTTGTCTATTGACCCTTTCTTGTTCTCGGCTTCTAGTATTTCTGATGGCTTCAACCGTTGCTACTTCACAGAGCTCTGCTCGTAGCTTTGATCTTGATCGTTGGCTTTAGAAAGTTGGGTTACAGCTGGTTGTTGAGCTACAGATGTGCTGCAGAACCAGTGGGTCCCCGTATGTAGTTTAATATTCTATTGTATGACTGAAACCCCCTCAGTTGGTGTTAAGGTCTCACCCTGTGAATGTTAAACGGGTCTAAGGGTATGCAAAGGTTGGACTGACTCTTGATTCTGTGCTCTGAAGTAAAGGAGCTTTACAATAAGTTGTAAACCCTACACACTTGGATATTTTTGCATTGTGGAATGAATAACCTTATCAAAGTTTGCCCTTTTGATTTCAGCATTTTACAATCGGTTGCTTAATAGAAATCAGTGGTTTCAGAGTATCTTGATTGTTCAGCTACACTTCAGGATCTAGAATGTGGAAAATACATCAAGGAATGTTCGATTGTTATTTAAGCCAGCCCGTAGAACAAGATAGACTGTGATTCATACACTTCAACATTTGCAGCTGTGAAATGTTAACATCTGGCAGGAGCCTAATGACCATCTGCTGTCTCCGTGTAGCTACATGCTCCTTTCAGGACTACTTTGTTATATTACACATTTAAACGATTATTATATGTATTTCTGAAACCATGCAACGCTCTTTTTCCAACTTACTTAAACTATTAAAAAGGCATGACATTTAGTGTCTATTAAAAAGTTTACTCAAAAAATGAAATTCTTGGATGCCAGATGGAATGTAAATTGTTATGATGATTTATGAATCCGTTGAAACAGGAAGCAGCTCGTATTACTGCAGCAGGCAGGGGTTTAACATCAAAATTAAGCAGCGAGCTGGTGAGGATAGTGAATGCATGGTTCCATGAATTTATCTTCAGCTTCACAGTCAAATATTCTCCACTAAAGTTGTTAAAACACATTGTTACCTCCACCAAGGGGTCTTGGTAACATTTTTTTTTGACGATTCACCTCTTCCCAGCGAGCAGGATTAACTTTTAAGCTGATTTTAATGGAATTATTTTGAGATGTAGGAATGAATACTAATTGGAATTTGTAATCTGGATCATCGTCTGGATTCTGATTTTTAATTTAAAATTTTCATAACAGATGAAATAAATTACAAAACAACAACCCCCCATGTTGAAATGAGACCTGAATTCAAGTAATGTTCAGATCTGGTGATCCAGATTGTTTACATTATGGCTCACAAAAAAATCATGATTTGGAGATAACAAATTGCTAATTCTACATATTTGAATTGGAATCAAATTGTAAATGAAACTTCACAAATTCAGTTGGTGTCAAATTTGGATCCTAATTAAAAATATATGAAATATTGTTTCTCTTGAATAAATATCAAACAAATAATATGCCAGTTAGTTACTGAAATTTGACATATTGCCATTTTAAATTGAAGTTAGGGAAGAGCAATGATGGGATATCCAGCAACTTGTGCATCAATATGGTGCTTTTACATTTGTGCAGGTATCTCTGTGTATGTTTGTCTCTTCACAAAATACCATCCAGGTGAATCCATGACCGTAAATCAGGCTGAGCGATGTCTCTATGTGTGTGTTTGTCTGTGGAGGGGCTTTTACACCCCCCCTCTTCCTGTTAAAAGTACTATTTTAGAGCTCCTCTTCATGTTCCAAATTAATAGCTATTGAGGGATTGCAATTTTGTCGGTAATTTGTATCCCGTGGCCGCACTCAGAGCAAAATGTCCCCAGCTTGAAACTATTACATCTTGCTGGGGGGGGGGGGGGGGCTTATTGGTTCAAGATGTTGTTTGAATGGGGTATGGTATCACCATGGATTTCGGGAAGTCACCCACGACAATGCCTATAAGTGTGCATGTGTTGTTCTGCTGGTGAACATGACCTATTCAAACAAGGTGCAGCAGATTCACTGCAAATGAGATCAATCTCTCTCTGTGGTCTTTGACAATTCAGATATTTAAAAGTTGATATGGTTAGCCACTCAGTTTGCACCATTCATCATGAGTTATGGCTTAATTTGATGCTGCCGATTTCCTTGCAATGAGCTGATCATGTTCTCTGACGTTGGAGCTTATGAGCATAAGTAGTTTACAGAAGTGTCAAAAGTGATACCCGTGAATATTCCCTCGTAAAACAAATCTTTATTTTAATGTCAGGAAATATTCCCAATGATCGATTTTTCATGTGACAGCAATTCTACCTAGAGATTTCACACGTAAAAATTTGACAAACCCCATGAATCAAAAATATTTATATATTCATGAGGATTTTGAGTGACTTTGAAAAAACGTGCACACAAATATCACTAATGTTCCAGACATCGTGGTCACATGACGGGATGAGAGTCCAGATATCCGCTGTTCCGCCCCCTCTGTGTTGCTGCAGTGACCTGGAGGTTCTCATCTCCGTATACCTCTCGCTCTGATAGCTTTCTCTCTCACCTCGTTTTCTTTTCACCCGAAACTCTTTTTCTCACTGCCCTCTGAATTGTCTCTTTTCCCCTGATGTCACTTTAAGTATTCTTCTTGTCACTTTAAGTACTTACAATATTGCTGTACTCCTTCTTAAACGCTGTCTTCTTATCCTCTTGCGATCATTTCCTCCACATTTCCTGCTTTCTCTTGTTTTTCTTTTAACATGTTTAACATGAGTCATCTGTATTGTGCACCCTCACGCCTTCACAATCGCTTACATCCGTACTCGTACTTGTTTCCAACTGTGTGTACATGCACACTTACTTACGTAGGAGGGATGTAATCATGTTAGTTTCCTGGACCGGTCAGCTTGTAACTCGTGATCTCCAGGTGGATTAATCACATTTGGCAGAATTTTATTGACAGAGACACATAGGAGGCCCTGAAAGGTGTTTAGTTTCATTCAAACGTGAACTGTATGAGCAAGCATCCCTGAGCGTGCGCGTGTGTGTGCACGTTCATCTAAAGTAGGACTCTTTATTCTCAGCAGATGCTGACCTTCAGCATGCGAGCTCTCTGGAGGGCAGCACTTGTTCCCTCATTTTCATTACTTTTCTTTGCTGTCCCCTCTCTCATTTCCTTCTCCTTTAGTTCTTCTCCTTTTTTTCCTTTCATTTATGCACTTTCAGTCACAAACATTCTCACTTGTCATCCCATTTGTTATTGCTTTTTCTTTCTGAATGTCTTCTCTCTATCAACTTAAATGAGCATCATTCACGCCTCCTCAGTTAGTGACAATCTCAGTCTATGGCTCTCTTCTTTTTCTCAGCCTCATTATAGGAATCATCAAAATCACCCCCTTGTCGACGCCCTGATTGTTTACTATTCTGAATAAAATACACACGAGGCAATATACACAACAGGTTCCGGACTCACCGGGGTAATTTCCCACTAACACTCATAGCCGTAGAATCACATAACTGTAATGTTCACATCTTTAAGCAGAGGACAAGAAGCAGATACTACATTCCTGACTCCACTGTGAGGTTATATTTTCAGAAGTCATTCCCTGAATGTAAGTAAAGAGGCCTCGGCTTCAGACGTACCCCTCGTCTTTTTCATTTCCCTTCTTCTCTCCTGTCTGGCCTCGCTTTTCCCTCTGCAGTCACATCACTTCTCTTTATGCACCCTTCCCTCTTTAGATTCATCAGCCTTCCCTGTGCCCTTTGCTCTTCGGTTGTTTCAAGGAATACTGATGAAAAAAAAAAACGAGTTGAAAGTGAGGCGTAACAATCTCTGACCTTCTCGTAAATTTATTCTGTCGGTTCCATTCATTAACTCTTCACTGCATAATTTCAATTCAAATATTGATTGTCATTTTCATAATTAGGTGGGACATAAACAACCACCACTTGATTCAAAATTAAGTCGCCCTAATTCCAGTATTGCCAGGTTCCGCTTTAGCTTGTAAATCCCAGACACCAATTATTCATCCATTCTTAATGAGTTTCGATTGGTGAGTGTTGGGGTTAGGGTTAGACAATAAACGTGAACAAATTACATGCCAAATCTAGTTTGTTGCCTGCCAAGGAAAGGCACGGGGTGTGCTGTTGTGTGACTTGTTTCTTCTTATGGACTGCAAGTTTCACATTAAAGTGCTAAACCAAAACACATTTTAGCATTCAAGTTGCTTAAAGCTGCTTTTTCTTAGTTCTCTGTTGAATCACGGGCCTGAATATCGAATTAACCAGCTAATAACATTCTATCCCATCAGATGCCATGGAAAACCTGACAGATGCAGCAACATTCAGAAAATTGTCTTTCCAAAAAAAAATTACAAGTCCAATTGAATGGGATTTGGGAGAGTCGTTAGATGTAACTCAGCCCTCCATAAAAGGGCTTTGGTAAATCAGCCGTTGTTAACCCACATTAGTGTCGTCCTTGAAATGAAGGCATTCAGCTTGCTTTTGCAGAGTTGATAATGGCCCGGTCGTCCACCAAATGGTGTTCCGGGTTTAAATGTTATGTCTCTGTGTTTGGTATGCCTCCTAATCTTGGTAGATAATACCCTTCCTTAGCCTTTGACCCCGTCTTCTAAGGGCTGGGTTGGAGCTGATGGAGTATCATGTGACCTCCAGGGTCGGGAGTCGAGGGAGGTTTTAGGGGTCTCTAGCACAGAACTACACAGGCACCAAGGCAAACCGCATAGACAGCTGAACCAACAAACCACCATCTCTAACACACACATACACGGTGACGCACGGTGTGTATCCAGTTAGCCATAAGGAGGAAAACAGGTTACAGTCTTGTATGGCTTCTCATAATAACACAGAAACGCTCTCTGTTGCTGAATGACTGTTCCGTTAACAATTTGTGTATTCGCTGTTCTCATGCAGCTCCTCCTACTTGTACCTGTATACGGTACGCTTTGTGTGGTTTAGCTCAATCAAACAAAGAAAAACCACCAGGAGCACTGAAATATTTCGTTTCTGTCAACCTCCGCTGAGAATCAGTGGTTTCTGAATGCATCTTTTTGCATTTCGTTCAATGTTTTTAACCCAGACTCTAAATCTGCATCGGCGCTATTGCACATCGCACACAGGTTGTGTCGTCACGTTTACGCATGCAAGCATACAGACGACTCATAAACACATCTCAGGACCCCCCACCCATCCCCCCGAAGGATCCGGTTATATAACTCAATTTTGGGCAGACAAGCGGCATACATTTGCATTTTCATAAGCAACGCTTGATTTCTTTTAAACTCATTTAGCTCTCATTTATAGAGTTCATAACACAAAATGTTTGCTCTTTCTGCATGATGTGAGATGTTATCGTGATTGAAGGAGTTCAAAGTCTTTCCACCAACGTGTCTGATTTTATATTTCTTTACAAGACAGTTTTCACAGCGAATGATTCCGAACACATATTTTTATTTTTTATGATATTTTAATTTAGTAATCCCATAAGAGTTTTCAGACCTCTTAAAAAGAAAAAGTCGAATTTGAACGGAGCACCCCCATCCGCTTTTCTTCTTCCTCCGACAGACAATGAAATATTTAACCACCCTTCATTATTTCTCACTTAAGCTTATATTGCCTCGTTGTTTGGACCATGATGCGTCAGTGATTAAAGCTCCTTAATGAAGTATCACATTAAGAAGATGAAACCCAGCTAAAACCCAGATTAACTCCAGAGAATTTATCCCAGAGCCGCTCCACTTTCACTGCCGCTCTCCAAATGACATTACGGCAGCCGTAGTGGAACAATTTGAGCTATTAATCTGTTTTATTATCGGGCTGTCAAAATATCATGACTCTGTGGCAAAGAGTCTGACACTGTTAAATGCAATTTGAATATATGAAGTACTCTTCCCAATCCCTCTAAAATCAGTTTGAAACTGATACCAACACGAGGTGATCTCTATAAAAAAGTAACTGAATTCAAGCTGCAGGGGCGTCACACCTCGTATTTTCTTTACTTGTCTGCATGATGCTTTATAGATCATCCTCTACTCCCCCCTCTGTCTTCCTCTTGCCATCTCCAGCCCGTTGCCTCTGATTTTAAACTTTCTCTTTGCAATATTTGTTCCTGCTCTAAACCGGCAGGGATGATCTATGGCTGTGTGTGTGTGTGTGTGTGTGTTTCAGTGTGTTTAACAGCTGTACCCAGCCCTCTTAGAAAGAGAAGTGAAAGTCTATGAGAGAGACGGGCAGGTGCAGATGTCATGTAACGACTTCTTGTTTCCTCCGAAATCCATTGGAAATCTCTTTTAACCACCAGGGAATTACAAAGACTCACATTACTCTCAATTACTGTCAGACATGGAGAGAAATCTTCCCCAATTATCCTTTCAAATATCTAACCTTGTACTCCGTGCACAATCTACATGTATTATTATATTTAAGAAGTCATTTTTAAATGGGTATGACATTGTTGGATGTCACTTTTTGCATTTCTTCTCCACTTGGAATGTTTCCAGCTCTTAGTTTGGTTTGATTACTCTCAATTATATATTAAACTTGCCGTTGCGTGTGCCAGGAAGCCCATCTCATTCATTGCACGGTTCTGCCCCCCCCCCCCCACATACACACACACACCTTTGGTCTTACTCCTTTCCAGCTGTGTGCCAATTTGTCTCCTCCAGAGTATGTAGGGTTTAGAAGGGGGTGATTAGGAACTAGTACAGCATTTAACCAAAATAGATGGTGTGTGTGTGCGTGCGTGCGTGCGTGTATGTGCGCGCGCCTGCCTGGTATGGGTTCCATCCTCATTGCTTCATAATCCCCAGCTGCTGTGCACCACTGACTCGGTTCCTAGTGGGAGAATTCCAAACTTGCCACCAGATTTACAGCGAACTCCCCAAAGATTCCTGCAGGATTTCCACAACATTCCCAACATGGCGACTCTCAGAAGATTGTAAAGCTGGAACTAATGGTTGTTTTTATTTCGACTTGCCCCAAAAATCATTACCGCAAATTATTCAAAGCTTCAATCAGAAGATTGGGAAAGATGGGATTGTCAGAATCTAAAGCTAATCCATGTGTTGTGCTAAATGCAGTCCAGGTTCGTACAGTGAAATAGATTAAGGCAGCTGTCCTACCATTAAGATCCAGCGCTCATCCGATGTGTTTAAAGCAAAATGTTATTCACAAGCTACACTTTTAATTGTGTTTCCTCTGGAGAGTTTAGCATTAAGGTTGCGTCTTTAGCGTTTCCTGTTTCACTCTAACACTTTATAAGTATTTATATGCAGTGGCTAATATGCTCCATTCATCTGACAGCTGTGGCAGAACAATAGAAAGATAGTAAATGCTTTCTTCTTCAAAGCATGACCCCTGAAAGAGTTTCCATTGAGCCAGCATTGTCTTTGTCCCTTGTGGGCTACTGTAGAAACATTGCTGTGAGGACTACATGGAAGTGGACCTGCTGATACTTACTAGACAAATAAAACATCATATTTCATTATACACTCATGAATGAATATTACTTTTAATGTATGCTAATATATCACTTTAAAGAGAAACTTTAAAGAGAAACTCTCCTGTTTAAATTTTGATTCCACATTTCACTCTCTATTTATCCCTCCGTTCTCCACAGCTCTTCTTGTTTCCCCCCCCTCCCCCCCCCCTATCTTTAAATTGCCTTATCTATCTCATGGCCCACTGGCCTTCTGTGCCTTATCTGATTTTCTCTTTGTATTTGCACATTCGTCATGAACAATAGGTTGTGTGGAGTCACAGGTAATAGAGAAGCTGCTGATGAGTTCATTATCTGTATAAAAAAAAAAAAAAAAAGAATTCTTACTCCCCCACACTATACTAACCTTTCCCTCCTTTCCTCTTCATCTTATCTCTTTCTCTTCCATGTCCTGCCTTCCTCACCTCCACGTCACCTCTCGGCCTTATCTCTGCCTCGGTGACTTTATTATGGTGACGGGGGGTCAAATGCTGAGTGACAGATAGGTCCAGCTGATATGGGCACGGGTACGCTGGCTCAGAGGTGAATCGCAAGCCGTGCGGGTTAGTTTGCAGAAAGACATTTTGTCATACAGTGTCTAAAAAAGAGAGGGAGGTTGTCAGACACGTAGAGAGGCAGGGCAGCTGGTAGATTTGACAGCAGAAGAGGAGCAGACGAACGGGCTGAGGCTATCAAGAAGAGAGACATTTGAGACGTGTAGCCGATACGCTTACCCGGAGTGACTTACAATAAGTGTAGCAAAGTAAGTTGAAATCCAGCAGACAGATGACAGATAGGCTGACAGACGAGATGACAGAGAAGCAGAAGTGTTGTGTGTGTGTGTGTGTGTGTGTGTGTGTGTGTGTGCTCCAACACACTGATGGAGGATATGGAGCCAGGAAGGCCAGAAGAAGACATTCCAAACGTGACAGGCATGTACCGGTAGTGAGTTGGACACTTTTGACTTCTGACCACCCAATTTGATTCACAAGGGTGTCTGTGTGTGGACCACCACTACTGTGTATGTGTGTGTGTGTGTGTGCGTGTATTTTGTCTTTGCAACTATTTATGAATGTGGTTGCTCCAGTCTGTCCGTCTCCATCTCTGTGGGGACTTTATTATGATCTCCAGGCAACAGGTTACCTCTCAGATTGTTTGTTATTTGTTATTTTGAGGTACATGAATCCAAAAAGGGTAACTGATCTGCTCTCTTGTGTGCTCATACACGCTTGAAAATACAAAAATAAAAGCATATAGACTGTCACTATAACATGTCTGGAAGTGAAAGAAGGTAACGGCATAGGTCAGATGATCGATGGAGTTTGAGTGAGAAGCTGCTGCAGACGGATTAAAAAGACAGAAAGATCAAATGTAATACCGGATAATGTGAGCTATGTGGACGACACATGTTTGTGTACTTGCTATCCACTGGCCACAAGACATCTATTAACGGAGTGGGAATGGATTACTGTGTGTGTGTGTGTTAGTTCACTGAGCCCCAGCCTACTTAAAACTGTCACATGTCACTTATATTCTGTTGCTATGTTATATTTGGCAGGGATGGGCTGCATCTTTCTCACTTTGGCAAAAATCAAAAGTCTTCTGTGAGTTTTCATTAATATTTAGTCGATAGAGTCATCAGAGAAGCGGAAATAGGTGCCGAGATTGTTGGCAAATCAATGAAAAGAGTACCACAAAGCAACCGAACGAGCAATTCCAACATGATTTGTTTAGTCGAAGTGATTGGCAGTGGGAGAGCTTAAAGCTGCACCCTCCCTGATTGCCTGATTGCTTGTATGTTTATCTTTCAAGCTCGCTATGGAAGCATTGTTTGAATTTTGACAAGGCAATGTCTGTTTCGTTCCAATAAATAGCTGTAATATCTTTGTTTCCTTTGCTCCTCTTTTTCATTGTGTCCTCTCCAGACAAGGTCTGTTGGATCCAGCGGACTACCCCATGCAGCCCTGGTCAGGTCATTACCCCGGACCCCCCCACACCCAGCAAGTGTACCCTCAGTCCCCATCCTATCCCAACCCCAACCCCCAGTCTGGCCCCTCTTACTCCAGCTATGTACCCGGCCAGCCGTATGCACGGCCAGCTGACCCTCGGGGGGTCAGCCCTGGGTACTACCCCCACCCAAGGTATTCAAAGAACACTATTTTTTCCCTTGTGATCCGTAATGGTGCACACAGAAGTTAGACCGCATTGTGATTATAAAAGAGGGCCTGAATTAGGGAGGAATGTTGATTTTATCACAAAGAGCACATCAGTCTCTTTTACGCTCCCAGCTCCCAGCAGAGACCCCCCATGCGGCAAGATGTGCCCCCGTCTCCCACCCCTCCTCTCCGTGGACTACGGTACGACACTATGATGCGTGGAGCCGGGGGTGGAGCTTATAGGTAGGGGTGATTTGTGGATGAAGATTATCCAAGGTAATTCCTGAGACCTGAAGTCTGCCTTCGTTCCATCTCTGTTACTTTATTTTAACATCTGAAACGTGCAACAAGGAGAACCGTCACGCTAAATGAGCGCTGTCTTTACTCTTGCTAATGAAAGTGGGAGGAGCTTATGTGACTTAAACCACCTTGTCGATTACGGTTTGAGAGATATCCTTTTCATCATAGCATGTCATGAAAAATCTAAATAGGCAAATCAACTCATGATGTTCCACCATGACAATATTTTTGCACAAAAGTAACAACAATTACAAACCACTGGATAAGTCTGAAAACTTGTTTGATTTGTTGTTGCAGACAACTGATGGAGCCCAGTTCACACCAATATGGTTATGCTGGGGAGGAAGGAAGACGGCAGCAACACCAAACCAACCCGAGACAGAAGAACGCCGTGACCGCAGCTGTGTAGCCGAAGCAAGTCCAGAGACGGACCCAACCAGAGCAAGAGCAGCTTTGTGTCGAGCGTCTTTTCTGCTTTCCGCACTCCAACGAAATAGAGCCGGAGCCTCTGAGTAGTGTTACTGAATCACGATCAAACTCTGCCTGCGCCGGTTGAAGTGTATGCTAATACACAGAAAAGCAAGTTAAAGGAGGTTAATTACAGAGTGCCATGTGTGATGCATAATGGCTTGTCATTTGAAATCATTTAAATAGCTTTGAGTGCTCCCGGAGTATAACATTAGCAGGGTTTTAACTTTTCGCCATACTCTGATTAACCCGCCTCTTTCAGGAATCAGTCCGAGCCATAGAGGTTAGTGGATCCATTTAAAGCAAGGAGCGCATGCAGCTTCGTGTTCTGCAGCGTGGTGTAAGGTGGTTTCACAGAGAAAGACTCTATGCAACATCTAGCGACAGAAATAAGTCGCACCTTTTACTGTTGTAATTTTTTTTTTTTTTTTTAAGCCAAATGTATTCGGAGGACTCAAAGTGTGAATGGTTACACTACCCACCTATAAACCTATCTAGCTATCTAACACAACAACAAATTAAACACAACGCAAATCTTTGAATGTAAAACTTTGCAGTGTCTATATTTTAAGTCAAATATTTCTACTCTAGTGTATCAATACGTTTTTGCAGCTCTAATTTTGTCTGAATGTATTATTTTGGTAAGAAACAAAATCCACGTTGTATGTAGCATTCAAGAACAAGGTTGCAGGGTGTTACTAAATACATTTTTGCTTTTATTTCCTCACTTTGCAGGGAGCGCACCACTGTACCCGTCTTTCTGACGGTACAGATTTTGCACTTGTCTCTAGTCTATTGTGTCACACACCATACTGTCTTAACCAACTGTGGAAACGTTTAAATCATTGCGCTCTGAAATAGATTACTAGTATGAAAAAAAAAAACGTTTTTTAATAATGATGTGATAGCCTTTTATTGTCATCCAAACTTTGAGTCTCGAAACAGATGTTTTGAACAATCTTTCATTGCGTGACTGAAGCCACTCCTGGCTGTTCTCTGACGGCACACATCCTGCTTTAAAAGGATCCAACAACATTTGCACTAACAAGTCGCAGATCAACATGCATTAATGTACAGTGAATCAAAGGGCTTCCTAATATTATTGGACTCGCGTGTATCTTTTAATAATCAGCTTTATTTTAAGTGACCTCAGTGTGAATGTATGAAGATCTGTGCTGTATTGTTTCATCGGCTCTTAATCCTTTCAGTCGTGTTTATGAAATAATTCCCTGTTGACTGGAGTTTCAGAGAAATTTCATGCAAATGCTAATCATCTTACACACGCCCTAAAGGAAGAGCTGTGTAACTTGTGCTGGCAAAGATGCTTATTGATTGATGATTGTTTTGTCTCATTCCCAGTAATCAATAACACAAAGCATCAGAATTTGACATTCTTGGGAAGAGACTCATCGACTAAAGCATCACTGAAAAAGTTATGCTGCTTTAACAAAGCAGATATTAATGACCCTGAGGTAATGATCACACCAAAGCAAAAGGATTCCAATAGTGTTGCAGCTCCTTGCTGCTGCCTAACTCCTCTTATTTAGTATATGTATGTTAGTATCGAGGAAGGCACACGTATCAATAAATATATTGAGATTAATTAGAAAAGCTCCAGTAATGTCAGACTAACGTTGGTTAGCAGGCTCTGTTTCTCTGGTTTACGTATAAAGAGCATACAATTCCTGCTGAAACGGAGCTTCAGAGTTCACATCTCATCTATTTAGTTCTTTTGTAAACCATCAATGCAGTCGTACAAACAGGTCGAGTGTGTCTCGGTGTTCCTGCACGATGCTCAGCAGTATTAATGGCCCTGTTAAAAATCATATGTCGGGATGAGATGAGTGACAATCGAGGAGAAACTGTGATGTTTGGAAATCATCTCATTTGGTTGTTTGTAGCTTTGTTGCAGTTCATTTGAAAAATTACAAAAAAGGAAAGGCAAGGCAGGTAGGACGGACGGGTTAAATGGATTTATTCTGTGGGGAAGCAAGAAATGGAAAAAATGAAGCAAAATGACACAGAGGGGGAGGAAATGAATTAATAAAAAGGGATTAAAGAAGCATGTAATAGAATGAAAGTACAGATGGAGGAAGGTGAGAGAAGTGCTCGTTGCTGATGAGGAAAGGAACCCGGATTCAGAGCCTTAAATAAAACCAGTGGAGGGTTTCAAAATGTTAACAGCAGTTGATCTGCAGGAGAAAGGAGGCCGCGGGCCTCCGCTTGTACTGGCTGAATGCAATGCATTCCAGATATTCTTTTCATCGCCGCTATGGAAAACAAACTACAAAGAACTGATGGAAATGGAAATAATCTAATAAGGAGGGGCCTCAGAAGGGCTCTCGTAGCGCTTTAGATCATTTACTCCCGGTCACCTCCTTGAGAAAGATACAATAATCAGTTATTACTGTACATTTTGCAATTTTGGGTAATTGTAGCCGCTGATGTTTCTGAAAAGCAGTGAGCAGAAGACCTACGGGGGTCAGGAATTAGGATTTAAAGGCAGATGATGGCATATCTGAATACACAGCTGAAGGTGTTTTATTGTTACTATGATACTAGTACACAGTTCATATGCATGTAACTCTTCACCACTCCGCTTTATTTTTCATGCATTGTGTTTTAATAATCATCTGCGCTAAACCAGAGCCGCAGGATGTTTGGCTGCTCTCGCCGTGCTACAAAAAGAAGCAAGTTTTTACATCACCGATCCGATCATTTGTCAAGACAGATATAAAAATAAGACATGGATGGGCATGGACTGGTTAACACCAAACATCCTGTGGTTCTGGCATCACAGTATGAGCTGCAGAAACTGAAGGTACTAACCAGACTGTGGTACTCCTGGTTCTCCTTTTGTAGGAGACCAGTACATGAAGGAGCCAACTAAACAACCTGTTTTAGAAGTATTGCGTATTTGTATTCAACTTTTTTTTTAATCCAAAAATCATTTAATAATGTTGCAACAATAACGATTGTTTTCCTACATTTTATATTTATGTATATAACATTTTTTTTTTCATTAAAATGTTGTTTTAAACAAGGATTTGCTGAATATGTCCTGCTTTTAAAAAAAATTAAAACCACAATGCATGCCCAGCACATCTGCTAAGGTTAATTAAATATGAGTCAGGAGAAATTATTTCCCTCATGTCCCCACCACCCATATGCTGCAAGGTGAGCCATTAACATTGCCAACTCAATTTAGTCCATCATTTAAGCAGCAGATAAGTTGTACCTTTGTGATAAGAGATAGATGTTGGCCTCAAATTAATGCAAGACTAATTATCAATTAGAAAGAAGAAGATAAGGCACACTGATTGCAGTGCAAAGTTGTTCTTTTTTTTTTGGCAGAGTACCATCACACTCCTGGGGCACATCGCTCTGGCTGACAGGCATTTAGTCACAGCCTGAGGCCTTTTTGTATTTCTTCAGACCCGATGGGCATTGGGTCAGTAATACGACATACAGGCCAGGGGAATGTTCTATCAGTCCAGGCTTAATGAGCGTATCCCAGACCCGTCATCAAATGGATGGAGACAGAGGAAGTTATTAAAATCTCTTGAGTCCCCGCAAAGGTTGAAACATGGTGGCAAGATGATTATTTCCATCCTGTAGTTTTAAAAGGGTAATTATGAGCAATAATAATAATAATTATGAATACTGCATTTCAACTCTGCATCTAAAATCCTCTTCACTGAACCTTTAAGATGTTAGTCTCCATCTGGATTCTTACTGTCTGATTAAACGTGTCTAGATAACTGCTAAACTTTGGCCTCCTCTCGTTTTTAGTTTGTTAATTAAACTCCTTGTTAGATTAAATGTCTCATTTTGCACTGCTGCGTTAAAAGTTATCCTGTGAAAGTGAAATGATTTTTCCAGCACCTCACAGATTTACGCAGCTTTTTGAGGCTTGAATCTTTCCTTTTTTCCTTTTACACCTGCTGTTATTGATAAAGTACGGCTTTACATCAAGTACACAAGAGAGGTTTAGAAAGACCGACATCCAGCGAGGTAGGGATTAAAAAAAAAAATTCTGCTACACTCCACATTAAAAGTCTTTACAGGCCATGAGGAGAACCTTCAACCAGGATTGATCCTGGCAAGGAAATAAATGTCCTAATAATCTGCGAAATGGTGCAGGATAGGATTTCACATGGATCAAAGTTTGAGAAGAAGCAGCAATAATGCGTTTGGACCGAAATGGTGGGTGCCGACAGGAAGTGGAACATTTCAGAAAGAGACGATCAACCTGACGTTTATCACAGCGTCCTCCGTATCCGGTTTGTAGGCGACTTGATGTGATCAGATCATGTCTAACCCTGCAGCAGAATGTCTGACTGACTTGGCCTCGTGCTGGTTTAAAAAATAAATCCAACAACAACTGATGCTGTTTCTGTGAGACTGACACACGGCCCACACTGACTGACTGCTGGAGTAATTGCTCCAACCCTCCTCTCAGGGCAGGCTCCGGCATGCTGTAATTATTAGCGGTTATTATTAGCAGTTTTAATCATCTTTGAAGCCAGTGTAATTAGGATCTCCTGGTGATGAGCGGTTGCCAGTTTGTGGACGTGTGTTTGGCAAGGCATTGTTCACTTTTAGCCATTATTGCCAGTCTCCTTTTGGTTCTCTTTCTATTTTTTTTAGGTACACATTTTACTTTAAGGCTTCCTCAGAACTCCTAAAATCCTCATTAATTATTTCCAAATCATGATCTTGCTTGCTGCGTGACTGCACACGCACATTCACGGCAGCGTCCACATCTGCTGCCTCTGGAGGTCCAGTGATGTGATGGCGCCGTTGGATGCTGTGTAAATGCACACGTTTGAACTGATTAGTCTTTAGATCTGATCATCTTGTTAACCACTTCAGAAGAATAGAGGAATAGGACAAGAGAAGGCTCAAAGGTCAATTAGAAAAAAGGATTTTTAGAAAATGGATCTATGTTTGTGTGTTTATTCGGCAACATAAATAGTAAGTATGTAGTACGGTTCATCTGAAATGTACAGATTCCTGACTCTTGACCTTTTAGATGTGCTAAAGTTAGAACATTTAACAGATTGCTCCTCCTTAAATTGTTCTATTTCACTTTCCACTTTCTCATCGTGTTAAATGTCCCACAAGCTTTTCCTGGCAGAATGCAGGGAGCAAATCGCTGCTCTCGAGTAGATTAAACCGTTTAAATGTGGCTTCAACTCCGGCTCCACTGTGAGAATTTGTGAGCAACCGAATATCCACACACACACAAAGCAGAGGTGGAAGTGTTCATTACTGTTGTGAGCAAAAGTGTTTGCGTGTAAAAATTTAATTTCCTCTCCCTCGTGCACGGTAATGACTTGCGGTAAACTCCTCTGGCAGCTGTTTCCTATTTTCCAGCCCTCCGAGCGCACAGAGCAACTCGGAGGTCACCTTGAGGAATCTCGCACAGACAAAAATCCCTCGCCAGATCCTCCAAACCACTTAAGAGTCGATGGTGACTCCTTTTGCCAGGTTTGATCACTGTCTGTGTGCATGTGCTGCTGAGTCCGGGCGCCAACAACGTCTCACGATGTTGGCGTTCAACGTGGGACTTCCAGGAAAGAGGAAAACAAGATCCAGGAGTTGTTCACAAATAGAAATAAGAGAGTTAACATTAGCTGTCCTCCTCTAACTTTGAAAGGGTTGTCTCTTGAGTTCATTTTCTCATTTTGACTGCAGCTTTCTGTGCAGGGATGCTCTTCGGCGCTGCTCAGCGTTCATCTCGACACATCAGACAGGTCAAAGTGACTCTTTACCTTTCGACATGCATTGTGGGGGATTTTCCGTCTGTATTTATTTTTCCCTAACACTGTCTGATTCAATGAGTCAACTTCCCTGTGTGTTATTATTATTACAGGGTGAAGTCATTCTAAAAAGTGAGTCACATAATGAAACCTCTTGTCTTACCCGGTAACAATCGAGCACACCGGTGCCATCCGGCATACAACTGGTGCTTTTTAATCTCCCTGCCGCCTCAGGTTCAAAGCTTCTCCATGAGTGGAATAAATATTATTTTAGAATCACAGATTCGGATTAGCCTAGTTGAGAGGGTTGCATGCTCCATATCGCTCTGAGACACACACAGAACTGGTCAATCAACATGGTTATCATCTCATAAATTACTGTTTATTGTGATTTAAGCCCAAAATGAGCAGTTATTTAGTTAATATACAGGGGTTGGCATTAATCCTGACCAATCAGGATCTACCTGTAAGCAGTTCATTGACCAGATGTGTGTCTTTTACGTTGTATTTCATTCAACGTTCACATTTCTTCGTTGTTCTCCTTTATAAATATGACTCTTTCGTCACTTCACTTTTAGGTTTTCATTATTTATTTATGTATTATTATTTTATCCTTCACAGATTTATTCACCTTTAGGAAATGTAAACGTACCCAAAGGTTTGAATTAAATAAGATTCTAACTGTTCTGTTTGGGTCACTGCTGTGTCTCTCACAGTCACTCTCACACACACACACACACACACACAGAGAGAGAGAGAGACGGTCAGAACAAATATGACACGGGCAAAAATACATCTCCCTCTTTGCACAATCACTGTTGGGGCTAATAGTCTGTAGTCGAGGATTAGTGTTTAAATCTAAAGGAATGAAGGGGGGGGGGGCAGTAAAAGAGAGAGATATACAGCGTGTTCCTGCTTGCTTTGTAATTCTGAGCCACATTGTTCTACCTTACGTTCTGTGTTGTTCTGTAAATTCAAACTGTTGCTATAATTTCTTTGCTGGGAAATAAATAAAAAATGCTGATAGAATTATCAGATCAAACATGTCACACCAAAAGACTCAAGAGGCACGGCGACGGTTTGTTTGAGCAGGGAACACACAGAGAAGAATGCAGTCAAACCAACGACCCGTCATCCCTGATGCTTTTAGCGGTTTCACTAAAGATGGGCAAACGTTACTGTAGCTCACGTCCAACTAATTTAGATTGCCCCAAGTTTTACATGAGGAAGATATTATGTTATTATTAATTCATATATATAGTACAAATATGTAATAATACATTGATTTATTTTGATTATGCTGGTGAGATGTGAACAGTCGGAGTTGTCTGAACTGCTTCCGCTCATCATTTAGCATCTCATCCTAGACCGGTCCAACGCTGCCGATCCTCCAGATGGTCAGAGAGACTGTTCTCTATGAACTATGGAGGAGTTCAGTGCTGATGCCATAAGTTGATCTTCTCACGCCTGACTGCCCATGTGTTGGCCCAGAACACTGGTTGCACAGAGTCCCTCTCAAAGCCAGCGTTATCCTCTGGAAGGCTGGAGCAGGAGGTGCAGAGAGGGAGGACGCGGGCCGAGTGGAAGAGGGTTTCATTAGGTCACCATCCTCCGAATGTCACCCCCGTCTCCCTCGCTGTCGCTATCTTTGCGTGTGTCCCTTCGTGCCGTTTCTTACTTTAAAAAAAGACATTTTTGAATTTACAAAATGTCAATATGAAACCTGGAAATGAGTGTTTTTGGTGCGAGTGAGGAATGAAGGAGATGGAAAGACGGAGGACACAAGAGGATTAGCTGCAGTGCTCGTCATGGCCCATTTAATTTGTTCTCAGAGTCTGTTTCTGTGCGCGTCAACACTTAGTCGCAGAAGACGGTATTTCGTGTTCCAACTTGCTTGGCATAATTGATTATTCTACAGGCAGTAAACTCTGAAGCAGCGGCGATTGCACTGAGCTGAGGTGGCTTCTCCTTCAGTCTGAGTTCCGACGCTCACTCTGCTGTCCTTCTGGAACCAGATGTTCACTGTTTCCACTTGATTTCACTGTTTCCACTTGATTCCCACAGCATCTGCCACTTTTTGGGACGGAGCAAACCGAAAGCTAATTTAAGAAGTGCTTTTTAAATTGTTATTTTGGGGGTTTGAAGAAAGTGCGGCTGTGCTTCTGGTTTCAGTTTGTGTTCACGTTAACGGTTATGTATGACACGTGCAGCATCACGAGCTAGAAGACCATTAATGACTCCTCTACAGAGACTTTTGTTCACTCACAGTGGTCAGCCGGCACCGCAGATCGGAATCCAAGAACGAAGGAAGTGTGGCGTAAAGCACAAGGGCATAGGGTTCTTGCGTGATGTCTAACATGTGCTTCGAGCAGCATTTTGCTATGCATGAAATAACATATTAAAATGTATTACCTTTCCCTGTTAGACTGATGGTTGATCTCTCTTCTAAATTGTCATCCATCAGTGGAGCTTCAATAATGCTTAACTCAATGTAGTGAACTCAGTTCTCTGTAGGATCCGCACAGCTTAAGTCGAGGTCGCTTAGAACTATAGTTCTAAAAGTTTAGTCATATTTTAAGCACAGGCAATAACGTTTATTAACCTATACTGGCAGCGCAGCAAATTTAGCGCTCACCGACGAAGGCTTTGGCCAGATCAGACACGCACAGCTCAAAAATCAGACGCGCAGTCTGACGACGAAGTAAAAGAAAACGATTGAAATTCACAAACGGGAAGCTGCGACGCCCGCCTTGGGAACGTCGGTTAAATGAGGCTGGAGAAAGTCGATTCGTCTCCGCTTTCGCCTCCGTTTCCGGCTCAGAGGCAAATCACTGCCTTCATACCTTTTATACAGGCCGGCAAGATGGATGAATGAGATCACAGGAAGCAAATTGTCTATGAGGAACTATGGAGACATTCCCAAACGCTGTCGTTGTTAATGTCAGCTGGATTGATAAAAAGAAAAGAAAAAAGACCATGTCCTGACGGTTTTAGAGTATTTGTGGCAGCGTGAAGACAGAAACAATTAATCACACGAGGCTTTGATGTCCTTTTGTGAATAATTGTTCAGCCAACTTTTTATTAATCAAGGCTGCATGAATTACATGAGTGTGATTTATCTGTTTGATATGACAAGGAATTAAAAATTATATCTTATATTCAGTGGGGGGGGGGGGGGGGGGGGCGCTTATAATGTGATGTAATAGAGATGAAAGTAATGGTGTGAGGAGACTGGGAGACGACAAAGGTATGGAGCCACACTGGTGATACTGGTGCTGATTTAAAGAGATGTTGGCACATTTATCGTGTTTCTGTGTGTTTGTCCATTTTTTAGGAACAAACAACAGAGAGAGTAGTAGCTGTTTCTGTTATAAATCACGTAAGACTTACAAACAGCATATTAACAAGAGGAAAACAATCAGGGAGGAAGAAGAACAACGAAGTTGCAGAGATTAGATCAGAGTGTGTTTGAGGCTAGCTAATCTTGGATCAACTTAGCACTTTGTGACGAGGGGGTTTTGGTGAATTTTGCTAAAAAAAAACATCTATCTTATGCCAAACCACGTTTTGGTGTATGCTCTGGCAAAAAGCCGCCGGCTGTGAACGCAACCTTCTCATTGTGGAAATATGGAACTAATCCATGGAAGCCGAGAGCATTTCAAATGGAGTGGGCTCCTAAAAGCTTCTTGAAAATATTCACCAGGTCTCAAACCGTACATGTTTAAAAAAAAAAAAGCTGCACCTCGGGAGGAAGCTTTTGCACCCTACCGTCATCATCTTTTCTTGTGTAAAACACGCATGCATGCATTTGAACAAAAGTGCACTTTCATCTATTTTTTTCACACACTCTCATCACAAATGCAGAGCAAATACAAAGTCCAGAGGATGCGAGACGGAGGGATCATAAACAAACCCAACAGGTATGTTAACAATTGTTCATCAACAGAAAACTTCAAGTCTTTTCTGTCTTCTTTAAAATGTCCTGTGTGTCAATCCTTCTGTACACTAAAAAAAACTAAACAAACCTGGATTTATTTATTTTTTATTCTTATATGCTTTGCCATAAATGCTGAATCTCGCTTAGGAGTTTTGATAACAATATTCTTTTCAAATTAATTCTTCATTTACATATCAAAAATCAGGATTTTTTCTTTTTAGGATTTCTTGGTCTTTATTTCAGGCTGGAAGACAAAGACAGAACTACAGAAGAAGTTGCTCTCCACTTACAAATGTGTGTTTCTTCTCCTTCAGCTGCTTCAGAGCGTGGACTGATGCGTGTACGGGCCTTGACGTGAATGGGCTGCTCTACAACCCACTCCAGTCAGAACAAATGTTGGAACAACGAGTTTCTGCAAAACAGACTTTATGTTGAAACATAACTTCAAGAAGTGTTTGCTTTTCAACTCACGGTTTAACGTGATGGCACCTTGTATTTATTTATATATATATATATATATATACTCTCACACACATGGAATAATCTATGTGTTCGCTCACATCAAAACACCAAAGCTGCACA
Source organism: Brachionichthys hirsutus (assembly GCF_040956055.1). Taxonomy (NCBI): domain Eukaryota; kingdom Metazoa; phylum Chordata; class Actinopteri; order Lophiiformes; family Brachionichthyidae; genus Brachionichthys; species Brachionichthys hirsutus. Next base: position 8,723,172 of record NC_090908.1, on the reverse strand, counting down.
AATGGTTTTCACCTGGTGTGGATAGAGTTTCATCTTTTAAGTTGTGAGACTTTATTAGCTTCTTAAAATATTAGCACAGAGGGAGTTTCCCTCCACGCAGTGCTGCATTACACACACACACACACACACACACACACACACACACACACACATACACACACACAGGGGGGAACCAAACCTTCACTTCCCATCCTTCTGTCTCCAAGAAGCCAATCTCACTCCATTTCTTCTCTATTACACCAGTATTCACACTCCAACTCCCTCTCTCTCCTTCTCTCCCTGCCTGTCTCACTCACTCACTCTCTCTCTCTCACACACACACACACACACACACACACACACGCTGTAGGTGTAATGTTACGATGCAGCCTGTTAACATTCCCAGGCTGGCCGTTGACGCTGTCCAGATTGTCCTGTTTATACAAACGCTGCCACAATGGAGCAGGAGACGGAGGAGGTAAGGAGATGCTGGATCGAGGCTGCGCTGCAAGTTATGAATAAGCATGCTAGACCTGACATGCAGAGAAGCATCTGGATCTGTACACCCAGACAGAGTAACACTTTAATTTGCACATTTAGGTGCATAGCCACACTCACACACACGGTTGGGTACGTCCTGCAGAACGACCCCCGGCTTTCCGTATCTCATTAAACTGTTTAAATGTCAGCCTTGTTAAAGTGGTCTATTTGATTTAATTGAGACGCAGAGTGTAAATAAATGCTTCAGTCCAGTTTGTTTTCACTGGTCTGTGCGACGCTGTGCTCTCGTTCCAAACCAATTCATCAGGAAGCCATCACCTTCTGCATCTTTTATTTTTTGTCAATATTATTAACCATCTGTAAAAAAAAAAAAAAGTTTTTTCTCATTTTCAATTTCCAATGTCTTCTTTGCCCTCTCGGTACGTAAAACAGAACATCACGGGACGAACTGGGCTGATGTGTGAGCCCCATGAAATAACAAACATCCACAAGTTTTTGAGGAAGATGTGAGTCATTCTTAATTCTAATAACCCTCTTCTCTGGTTTTACATTTTGGCTCCACGGTGAGAGCCCACCCACACAAACTGTCTGTAAAATGTCAAAAGTTACACAAGACTGAAATATCTGAGCACCCACTCATTAGTCCATACAGACTAAGATATTTCTCAGGCACTCCACTAAGTTTGGATTATTCCAATATTCTTATTTAGAGCAAGACATTTTTCTCCAGGCTTTAAGTATTTGTTTTGTGCCTCATATATTTTACAGGCATTGCACAACTTTTACAGAAGTAAACTGCAAAAAGCCCTTGCAGGTTGTTTCAAAAGATTTGCTGCTTTAAAAAAAAAAGAATTCCAGACACTGAGCGAGAAAAAAAAGTTCTGCTTCTTCTTTCTGCCATTATTGGTTGGTGAAATAAATATAGCAAGGAGAATCTCTGCAAGTGGATAGAATGTAGATATTATTATTTCTAAACGTACTGAATAATAATAATTTTATTAAGTGGACACGTTACGAAAACACAACATGGTAGATAGAGGAGGTCCAGACGTTTGGCAGATGACCAGATGTGGGTGACAGATGTGCGTCGCTGTTGCAGGTCGTCTGAGGCGGTTCTATCCTGTCGTGTAGAAGAACCTCGAGAGTTAATATCTGTTCTGCTCAACAGGCCAAGGTGTCGATCATTGACTGCAAAGTCAAAGTAGATTATAGAAATCGTGCAATAACAAGTATACTTTCAATGCATGAATGAAGGCAAGTGGAATTTTGGTGATTGACCCATCCAGATGTATTTTCTTCTCTTTTTAACCCTGTCCGTCTTTCCTCTCCCCTTTTCTTCTCGTCCCTTCCGTCCCTCTCCACTTCCTCTCAGTCCCTTACACCTACGAGAGTCACCACCTCTCTGACAGCCTTCTCTGACCACAAACAGCTTGCAGCGAAGCAAAGATCCGTGAGTGCATGCCCAATTGCTCGCCCATGCCGTGCGCAGGCCAAGCCGCTGACCCGTGCAACCTCGCGGACCGACAAGGAAATGTGACTTACGCTCAAAAACAAACACAACGTAAACACAAAGCCACACACTCGTATACCGGCGCAAATGTCACACTCTGAATCCTCTCATTTCCTTTTTCCTGTGGGGGCTCAGCCAGGCGTGCGTGACACTCGGTGTCAACGGTCGGAGCAGGTTTTGCAAACCCTCACACACACACACACACACGCACACACGCACACACACACATTGAGGGGGTTTGCACACAGTCACACCCCCCGGGGATGCTATAGATGTGGTTCAAGTCCTGCTAAGCGACCCTCACAGCTTCATCACAGGTACATGTTATTCCTGAATGGGCACATTTCAGAATGGGATGATAATGAGGTACTAGAATAAAAATCTGATATATATGTCAACTCTGTGTGTGTGTGTGTGTGCGTGTGTGTGTGTGTGTAATTGACTGTTGACCTTTACTCCCCTGTTCTGCTGCCCAGACAGTCGGCATCACCAGCAGAGCGCCCACGTCTGTCCTTCCTCCAAATATTCCTCGGTGCGTTTAAAAACTCTCAGAGATCATTTTCATCGCAGTTAAAAAAAAATTATATAATAAATTCATATTTTTAATTTTACAGTAATTTTGACAGTGTAATAAAGGGCCTGAGAATGAAGTACCTGCAATGTGTTTGCAGACAGCAGGACAAACAGTTTGATGACTGACTCATTACTGACAACCTACACTGGTCATACGCTGAACATGCATGTCAAGTAGATGGGACAAACAGATAAATAGAGTTGCGCTGACATACAGTAAAAGCCGTGTGAATGTTGAGTAACACCGTGAATTAAAGAATATCCTCTTGGCTACATTTAAAATATCGCATGCACTGTATTGATCGCTCCACGTCGCTCTGACGACCACATCGAGCGGGTAACCTTGTTGTCGTTTTCGCGAGTGCAAACATAAATGCAAACACAAACGCCAACACATAAATGTCAACTCTTAGCATACAGGTATTCAGGTATTAGACAGGTGACGCTGTGATACCAAGCGTCGAGAGGATGACACCGACACTGCGTGCTGCGCCTCCTACATGCCACAGATCTGCACAGAGATGCAGAAGCATTGTTGTTTCAGAAGTCGTTCACGGCGCTCTGTTTCCGTTTAAGTAGCGCAGGAAAAGGTCTCAACTCTAATTCTTGGCATTTGTCATATTCCAACCTCGGTGGAAGGATTCTGTTCCAGCCAATTAGATCATTTAAAACAATTCTCCTCCATTTACATCACAAACAGGGAACAGATCTCTGACTTACTACAGAGAGGAATATTCTCTTTGCTGCAGGATAATCGTGTCACAGTCTGTTACCGATAACCGTCTCTTCGCAGACGAGAAGGATTAAACTCACCTACCAGTGGCGATACGAATGCGAGAGACACTTTTGGATATTGATGGAGTGTTTTTATTGGCTGCAGATCTTAAGTCATCTGCAGGTGAGCCGAGGAAGGTGCTGTGTGAAATCCATGATCGCATATGGATCCTCGCTCGTGTTGCTTTGCTTTCCTTTGTGCTGCAGCGCTTTGGATGCCCCCGGCCTACATGAGCTGCTGCGTAGGCGGCCAGGAAGCCACTTACTTAGCCTGCTGCTGCAAACCGAATGTTAACATAAGCGAGGGTCCGCGGGGTTGTGTGTTTGTGTTTGTGTTTGCGCTGCTCGTACAGATTTGTGTGCGTTTGTGTGTTCAGGGTCTTGCTGGCGTGCCGTTCTGTGTGTGTTTAATGAATGAGGAAGGGCAACAAAGGTTGAGCGCAGTGCTTGCTCCACAGCTGGCTTCATTGTATCATAGCAACTCCACATGAATAATAATAATAATCACAAACACACACTCGCACACACACACACATGCACACACACACACATGCACAATAACAAACCATCCTTCTCCAGCTACTCCTGTTAATCTCTCTCAGCTGTCTCTGCTCTCCACTGAGATCCAGTTTACATTCATCATTTATTTACTCCACGATTACTTAAACCGCCATTTAGACTTTAATTATTGCTGGCATTGTGCAAATGTGTGTGTGTTTTTTTCTCGCTGTGCTGTTCCACTTTCATTTAATGGTTTTATTCGAATATAAAGGCCACCGTATTTAGTTGTGCTTCCAGAATACTGAAACCCACTTTCATTCCTCATCTTCTGGTTAGAAGGCGGAGGTGAGGCGGGTTTGTTTTTCCTCTCTTCTCTGCATTCTTCTCGTCCTTCCTGGAGAATCTGAAAAGACGTCTGGGTTTATCAACTTAGCATCTCTTTGTTTCCTAACTTCATGTGAAACAACGGGCTGTAGTTTTTGGTTCATTTTTGTGCTTGGAAGTCTTTGTGACGTGACATTTAACGCTGAAATCAACCCTCCATCCCTTTTAAGGTCTTTATCACACAGCTCTGATCAGCTCCCGCCGATGAAGACGTGTTTTCCGTCGAAGGCACATTAAAGCCCATGCACGGCGCCTCTTTCGACAAGCTGTGAATGAATCTGGAAAGTATTTTGTTTTCTGGAATCGTCAGAGCAGCTGGTTCTTCTCTGGCATCACCCGTTTCTTGTGTTGCTTATTTCTTCATCTCCATTTTCAACATTTTTGGACGTATCAAGCAAAAAACGCTCAACATATTTCCCCAAATCGTTTTTGTGTGAGGTACGCTGGACAGACGAGAGCGTAGCTGTTCCGCCTCAGCGGGAGTTTGCAGACTGAAGGCCATTCTTCTTTAACCTGTCCGACTTTATCAGGACACGTATGGGACAAATGTCATATTGTTGGATTTACACTGCAGAAAAAAGTTTTTTTGCCATTTCTATTAGTCAAACAGTGAGAATAACAATTGATCAGTGCTTTTAAGAGATTCTGGAAGCAGAAGATTGGCTGAATAAAGGCTGCCTGTCCGTTTGGTTTCTGGCCAAAGCCCGTAAACACACTTTGAAGAAGAAATCATTTTTTTTAAATCTGCTGTTTCAGAAGTGAAACCAGCAGCTGAAGTTCAGCCAGAGTTTCTGCCAGAACAAATAGCATCTAGTATTAAAGCCAGACTGTCACGGTTTATTGTTGTAAATGACGAACGCAAGATTTTCATTTCTAATGTTCTGGAAAAATATCTTGAACTCTGCAAATTTACATCGGCTGGAATCTTTCTTTCTTTCTTTCTATCTGTTCACTTCTCTCACTCTTTTCATTCTGTCTCTCTTTCACAGGTCGGGTCGCATCTCGATGAACAGACAAACATAACAGAGTAAACCGTTCTTAGCGAAGTTGGGAAGAAAGACATCAGGAATTGTTTGTCGCTCACTTCCTTCTTTCACATACTTGACCTTTGGCTACCTCGCTTTTCATCTGCTGCTCTCCTTTCTCTTCCTCTTCCTCCCTTCTGTCAGTGGTCAGTAGTGACTTCTACACCTCCCCCTTCCATCACCTCTCCTCCCTCTCTTGTCTGCAACCCCCACTCGGTTTCAGGGCGTCAAACCCTCAAACCGCAAACATACAAAGTCCAACACCTCATGCGACAAAATAATGGACCCAAGTTTGTTAAACAAACAAAGACTGTGAGAGTTACGGACACGCACACACACACACACCGCCTCAGCAATACTCCATCCTCCACCACGGTTTGCTGTTCTGTGAGGCGAATTAATCAAATTAAAAATAACATTAAAGTGAGTAATACCCATCTGACCAGTACTTATCCATACATGGTGCAAAGAGCATGTGAAATAAGGTGACCAACTCACCTATAGTGTATAGTGGAAGAAGGAGAACCCAGAGAGAACCCACACTGACACGGGGAGAACATCTAAACAACAATAGAAAGGATCCAGGCTAACTATAAGTACCTCCTTAACGATAAAATAATGTCTGACCTCCACCAAACAGGCAGCCAGCACAGTACTTTGGATCTGAGGAAGCAGACCAAAATAATAGTCTGAGGATGAATGCAACAGTCGGAAAAAGAACCATCCCAAAGTCACACCGTGCAGAAGTAACCTTCAGTGACTCTCTGGAAGCTCCAGGCTAAAGGGTTGAAAATAGTGCATTGCAAACCGAATGGCAGAGCATCGAAGCGTTCACTAAAACCTGAAATCTGTTGTCAGATGAAGTCAAACCCAAACAGTCAATCGTTGCATCCTGGCGTAGCGCTCACTGTGGTGATGTCACCGCCATCTGCCTCCCACCAAATGCAGTAATACAGCCTGATTCCACGACCCGGGAAACCTCTGAACTCATGTGTTTCCCATCAGTAGTTTATGAGTTATCAAAAACTCAACAACAACAACAATCTAATGTTTACTCCCACCCCGCTCAGATTTGGATTATGATCCACATCTGGACCCAATGGTGCAAAGGGTGCCTGGTTGTTTTTTTTAAGTGGGATTGGTTCTTTGTTATGTTTTCATGAAATTAGCAAAAGCCTGCAGAGAAATAGGAGAAAAATATATAAACGGCACAAACAGAAGGGAGCTCGAACAAACTGACACTAATTACAGGTGTGAGAACAGATTCTGCAGAACATGGACTACTGTCTTCATGGAAAAAGCTTTTTATTGTGGTTGTGTGTGTGTGTGTTAGCTCATTAAGATAATTTTAAGTTGTGTTCAATGCACACATGTCGATCTGAGGAGAAAGCATAATACAGAAAGAGATTAAACACAGACCAGTGAAGGAACGGATAGTAATGAAGGCGGGAATGGAGAAAAAAGGGTGGAAAAAATAGCGTGAAACTGAGGCCACGCTAATGTGGATGAAGTTGAAAGGGGAAATGATCTTTGCTGTTTTCAGATCATTAAAAGTTTGTGGTCAACACAAAAATGGCAAAACATCTTTGAGCAACTCAGATTTCTTTGACTTTTTCAACTTCGTGTCAGCTTCTGTGTGTTACGCTTCATTATTTTTATTTTTTTCTGGATAAAGGTCTCAAATATCACTTTTCATCGAGATGTGCACAAATCGTTTCGACACTCACTAAGACCCGCTAAATTCTTGGTTTTGTCTTTATTGGGAAAATCAGAACCGTGACCGTCGTATCTGCATTAAGTGTCTTTTTTTTCAAACCGGCTCCTGTTAGCTGTGACGTAAAAATGGCTCTTGGCTGGTTCGATCTTATGACACATATCAAAGTTAGTACTTGTTGATATCTTTGGTTGGTGTGGGGTATTAATACTTTCTTTTAAAAGCATTTTGAAGCCATTCTGCTTCCTGCTGTCCCTGTTTTCTGCAGCGTTTAACATGACGCAGCATGAAAAAAAAAAGAAAAAAGCCAACTTCTCTGCGAGCAATGCCAAATGAGTCAGCTGCGTATTTTCGGTGGATTTGTGCTCTAAACCCTGCATACCTGTGTATGATGTGTGATTTGCAGCTGTGGGGGAATTAATTTAAGCTTTGGCTTAAATTTAACATTTTAAATTTGCCTGATCAGCTTCATAGCTGGGCTGTTTTCACTGCGCAAGTCTGATATTACTATTAAATTAACCTTTCAACTGCCCTTTTGTGGGTTTTGTCCAGGATGTACAGGAAGAAAGTGTATTAATTAATGAACTTTTATGGGCATGTGAGCAATGCCATGAGACTTGAAATAAATAACATGAGGATGGTTCCCTTTAGCGCCTCTGATTTCTGTGTGATTCATTATATTCTCCCTCCCTTTGTATTCGTTCTGCTCTCCTGCTCTCTTTATGTGTTTTTGATGTTCTATTTTCTTTCTCTTCTATTACTGTCTCTTTCTCCCTCCCTCATTTCTGTTTTTACAACCTCATTCTCCCTCCCTCTGAGAGACAAGCAAGGAAACAAAACAGAATGTGGAGTTCATGAGCTCATTCGCTTGTTTATATTCACTTATTGAGATATAAACCACTGATGGAGTCCAGCCGGTCCGCTCCTGCTGCCTGCTGTCGGTGCGTGCGCTCGTGGACCGGCGTGCACGCGCGTCTCTCTGAGGAGGATGGAAATGAACTTTGAAAATGAGCCCCAACTTTTTAATGTCTCCTGTTCTTTTGAACTCACTCGTGTTATCCGCCTCTCCCTCCCTCTGCTGCATGTCTCACCACATGCACGCTTTGACGTGCGCTGTCGCCCATGAGAACTGCATGTATACGCGACCTCGGCATCGTTTAAGCATCCCAGTGGGCCAGCGGTTTGGCATGCTATGTGTCATTTACTTTGCTTTTCTGATGCATTCGATTATCTAAAAAACGAGCCATTGATGAACCAGTAATCTCTGTTGTGTAAAGCGACTCTCTTGATATTGATATGTGACTGCAAAACATTGAACTCTTGCTCTATTTACACTGACATCTAAATGACGTTAATAGCATGCACAGCACAGTACACACATCCGTTATTCTGGCGTTGTGTTATTAAAATGCATCCAAACACAAGATAGTTTCCAGGAGCTCGTTTTGTGTCTGTGAGCTCTCTGAGCCTCTCAGTGGTCATTTCCCCTAATCCTTTCATGATTATCCTATTTATGCAGATTCTCCTCTGTCATCATCTTGATTGAAGGCATCGGCAAAACATCCAGTCAGTGCATGGCTGGAGGCGGGGCCAAGCCGTTATGAAAAGATCCAATTATTCTGTCTTGTATTAAATTAGAGGTGGCAGAAGTCTACCTTGATGGGTGAGAACCTGATCATTTAAAAACCCCAGATGCTGTGGATATAGGAATCTATTCCATTTGGAATAGAAAACTATTCAATTTTCTTCATGACCTTCCGCACTGATGTTGGCCTGTGGGAATAACTGTTCACTTTGTACATGCTTATTTGGGTGGTGTGTAAGAAACGCCCTTCTGCCTATCCATCCGTCCATCCGTCCATCCATCCATCCATCCATCCATCCATCCGTCCATCCATCCATCCTCCACCGCTTATCCGGGGCCACTTTGTGGAGCCAACAGTCTCAGCAGGGATTTCCAGACTTCCCTGTCCCCAGACACCTCCTCTCTTCTGGGAGAATCCCGAGGTGATCCCAGGCTCCAGCGTGTCCGAGGTCTACCCCGAAGCTTCCCCCCCCCCCGGCGGAACATGCCCGGAACACCTCCCCAGGGAGGCGTCCAGGAGGCATCCGATATAGACATCACAGCCTCCTCCACATTGAGAGGAGTCAGCTCTACTCTGAGTTCCTCCCTGGTGACTGAGCTCCTCACCCTGTGTCTGAGGGTGCTCCCAGCCACCCTGCGGGGGAAACTCATGACAAGCTCATGAGCATCGGTGAGAGTAGGAACGTAGATTGACCGGTAACGCGAGAGCTTCGCCTTCACCCCGACAGGCCGACTGCATCACTGCTGCACCGATCCGTCTGTCAATCTCACGCTCCATCCTTCCCTCACTCGTGAACAAGATGCTTGAACTCCTCCACTTGAGACAAAGACTCCCCACCAACATTTGTTTCTTCTTCCAGTCTTTAATTATAAATAGATCATAATGAAACAAAGAAAATTTCATTTCCGCCTCCGCATTTTTATTAAGGGAGGCAACTCTTAGAAATGACATCGCCTCGTAAAACAGCTGGCAAGTGACACGATCAGAAGTTTACACAACTGCTGTACCTGCCTTCCAGCTCAAGCTTCCTGGTAAGAGACTGAACTGTGTTCTGAAAATAAGCACAATGACGCTTTCATCATGAGTTTATGATGCAGGAGTCTGGCTGCTTCATGGGTTGCTTATGACTCATTTAACAAACGTGTCAACGCATCGGTCTGTACTCTGTGCGTTTGTTTGTCTGAGGTCAAAACAGAAAATCTCATCCATCGAGAGATGTGTGTGTTGTCTTTAAGTGGGTGTTAATTGGTGCATTCTTTTCTTTTGTCTGTTTAATGGAAAAGCACTTCTCATTAAACTGTCACTCACAAACGTGTGTTTCTGTGTGTGTGTGTGTGTGTGTGTGGAACAAGAGAAAGGAAGAAAGGCGGGCGCAGGCCATTATAATACAGTGTGAAAGGAGGAGAGAGAGGTTCTAAAAAGGGGGGCCGAGGGAGGGGGCGCGCGCGCCGGAGAGGTGCAGAGGAACAGACAATTACAACAATTAGCGTGCCATTTAAAAAGCCTTCCTTCAAAGCTGTTTGATATTGAAATGAAGAAATGTGTCTCTGCAGGAGGCTGCAGGGAAATTAGCCGAACAATGCGCTAACCGACACACACACACACACACACACACACACTCGCTCTCCCAATTCAGTCATTTTCAGTCATTAAAATGTATTTAAATTCAATTTTGTTTAGACCAATTCAGTTAGGCTTAATGCATTTCAGTTTGGTGTGCCGCACTAATGGTGGATTTACTGTGTTGACACAACATCAAGACAACACAATTAAGACAACAGTTTTAGATTGTTGTGTGGGGAGGCTTTTGATTTGCAACCGAAATCAGTGAACATGAAGCTTCACCCTTCGACGCCACGTCGACAAGGCGGTGCGCAACCAGCCTTGCCTGACAGATGCCAATCCCAGCCGACTATACGGGCGAGAGGCGGGGCACACCTCGCATGAGACGCCAGCTCATTGCAGGGCTGCACGAAAGACAGACAATTGTTTACACTCACGTTTTCGGACAATTTTGAGGGAACAGTTCTCGTAAGCCGCATATTTTTGGTGGGTGGAGGAAGCCGGAGAACCCAGACAGAACCCATGCAGACAGCGGGAGAACATACAATCTCAGCACAGGTGGAATGGAGCTTCTTCCTGTAAGGCCACAGCGCTACTCACTACGCCACTGTGCTGCCTCCTTTCTGATTCTGATTATGTAAACAAAAAAACAATTAATGTGCTATTAATGACAAATAAAAGCACATCATTATTCTCCAAATCCAAACTTTGATGCTGTTTAATTTAAATTTAATTAATTTCAATTATGTTTCCTCATGCTTGCAAGGATGTGCTTTTAATTCTGTAATATTTCTTAAAATTTTAGGGACCACAATACATTGATCGAAGAGGAAGACCCAATGAAGGGAGGACTGAATGACTAAATATAAAAGCAGGATGGACTACATGTCCCAGCATGCCTCGGTGGGTCAACGAGTTTAAACAGAAGCAGGTGGCGAGCGGGTTGACTGAGGTGTTCTTCTTGCCATGTTGCTGAAAAGTCGGACGGGACAGGTGGGTGAATGGCAGGTGGGTGAATGGCGGATAGATGAATAGGTTTTTCTCATTATTTAAGTTCTGCTTTTGTGTCTCATTGCTTTGACTCAAGCCCAAATATGGGGGTAATAGAGGTCACAGAGCTGGTTGAGAGATAGGACCCTGCGTGCTGGTGTTTTCTCACTTCAATGGTGTGTGTGTGTGTGTGTGTGTGTGTGTGTGTGTGTGTGCGCGCGCGCACGCTTAAGAGTCGCAACCCATTAGTCTTGATGGAGTGGGGCAGCAGTGGGGGGGTCACACAAACAGGCCGACTGTGCTTATCAGTAGTCGCCCATTGTTTTCCTTGGAGAAAAGATTTGTGTTTACGCTACTTATGGATGTCTCTGTGTCCTTTAAATGATCCCTTTTTTTTTATGAAAGGTTTTCTGTGTCTAGTTATCGCTCTCATATCTCTATTTTCTAATATTTTATTGTGTAAGTGTGTGTGTCTGACAGGCTGCTGACTCACAAATTCGTCTCTATTTAAACGCCGTTCTTGTTGAACTGGAATAGGGAACTTTCTGCCAGGCCAACTGGTTTGGTCACTGGGCTGTTTGATGATGTGACCGACTTACTGACTGGCTAACTGACCAGCTGAATGACTAAGGGTCTACTAAACACCCTTTGCAGAGGCAATTCTTCACTGACCATTTGTCTTTTGTCTGTTTTATTACAGCACCATAAAACTCAGGAGTGAGAGAAGAAGAGATGGAGCTGTAAATAGAGAAGCTGTATCTGTGTGTGTGTGTGTGTGTGTGTGTGAGAGAGAGAGTGTGTGTTAAGAGAGCGAGGGAGATGCTTCATTAAATCCTTTGTATTACATCCTGTGCCTTTTTCTAAGGCCATCCAGAGCTATAAAGAAAGGAGGGAGAACCTGATGGAAAAGAGAAAAATATAAAAGACTGAGCTGCAGCAATCTTTTTCATTGTCATCGACACTCCCCGCCTTCACTTCCCCGTCTGGTTTCTTGCCAATAAATCTGCAAAATCTACAGTTATCTCAGGAAAAAGAAAAACGCTGCAGCAAAATGAGACTGGAGTTAGGAGAGAGTATCGGGGAACTGAGAAGCAGACAACCTTCTCACCGAAAAATTTAAAGGTTTGTTACATCTTGGCTGTTTGTTTGCACGGCAACAGCATTCTGGGCCTACATATTTTAGTCTTTCTGTCCCACTGATGGAGATGTACTGCTGATTCACATTTTCTTTCATATTGCTAATTAAACCTGACTTGTCTTTATCTCTAATGTGTCCTAGTCAGGCCACTGAAAAGGCAGAGATGTGCACATTTATGTTCTTTTTTTTTTTTTTTCACAAGTAAAAGATCTCTTTGGGATAGAAAAATCGTACAAAATTAGCTTTTCCAGCTTTCAGGAACAGATGATTTAAACTTCGATCTCTTTGCTGGGCCTTTCGTCTACCTCACTGTGTCTGCACATGCAACCGCATGAATTCTGATCATTCTCCGTCATGTCACGTAATCCTGAATCAGCATGTATCTGATCTAGCACCACATGTGACTCAATATTTTCTTTTTGTTTGTTCGCACAGCCCAGAACTAAAAATAACTCTGACTTCTGCCACATTAATGTGAACAAATCTGGATTCGCTTCTCTTCGGCCTGGTGATCTGAAAGCAGCTGCGGTTTTCTGTGGTCGTCACTGAGAACTGAACTTCAGCGGTTGCTATTCCCTCATTGACCACAAAAGGCAACAGTGATCCCGATGAAACCGCGGTAAAAAAAAAAAAAAACAACTTCCCATTTGAACAAGGCTCAAAATAGCGACGTTTGCTTTGCTGCTGTGTCTTAAATTACTTGAAGATTAAGCGAGCTAAGATTGTTGTATGGGACTAAGCAGTATATGTTTGGTCGGCGACCAGCAGAAGAGAAAGAGCAGATTAAATCTGTTCAACACTTTTGAATAGTGTCTTCATAGCAGAACAGGATGTGAATGCAAAATTGAAGAGTGGAAAGAGAGGGGAGCTTTGGGAATTTCCAATCGGGAATAAAGACTTCATCCGTGTGTGTGCTTGAAATAGTGATTTACAGTGTCTTTATCTCAACACACACACACCATGAAAACACAGCAGAGAAAATCTAATTGTCACAGTTGTTGTTACCGAGCGAGAAAGACATCAACAACTCAACTCTAGGGAGAACTGAAAAACGTTTTTACTCGGTGGCAAGGATTGTGTTTGTCATCATGTGGTCGAAATATCATAACTATTTATTTTTTTTACAAAAAATATCTTGCTCAGATCGTTCCTGCTCGTGTTCCAGCCGTAGCCGAAGACGATCACTGACAGTGGGGCTGATTCAGGCTGCGGCCTGCGCTCCAGCCCATTGATCTGAAAACAAAACGGGATTCCAAGACAACAGCGTTCTTCTTTGGAGGATGTTTTAGCGTTAGCCGCTGCGCCTGAGGCCTGTCGGCCATGTGTTGGATACTTTGACCCAGATTTCAGACTGATATGTTAATGATCACAGATCTGCAGTGACCTGACGCCAGTGTGCGTTACGCTCCCATGGCCGCCAGTCCTCACGCGTCTGTGTTTGTGTGTGTGTGCTACCGAGTCATTCAATGCTACATGACGACATTACACACAAGTATTTGTGCACGTGTGTGTGTGTTAACACATTTTAGTAGTAATGGGAAATGAAACAGCTGTTGACCCCCCTCTCTCGTCTTTCACCCATCTCAGATGCTGTCCATCAGCCAATGCTCCTCAATCAATTAGTGACCACTTATGTATCTGCATGTGTGTGTGTGTGTGTGTGTGTGTGTGTGTGTATAGAAGCAGCAGCAGCTCCAAATCAAATTTATGGAACAAGAAATCAACCCCTCATTTCCTTTTCTCATCCTGCTCAGTGTGCGTGTGCACCCACACACACATATCTGTTGATTTCCTCTAGGTAGATTACTATGGTAATCTCGAGGCTCCAGGTGCTAAATCTACCAGCTGCAGGAAAAAGATTTTTACTGGAAGCAATTGCATGCTCCATCCATCCATCCATCCATCCACACAACTAGCCAGACATCCAGACAGAAATCCGTCTGCCTCTCCTCAGCACCGGACTGAGTAAATAGGATTTTCTCCCTTTGCCTCAGTCCTCCATCCGTTGGCTTCCTCCTCCATCTCTGCCAGATTGCAAAAATAGGATTTTCCCTAGAAATAACTTCAATTACTATATCACGCCCTCCCTTCTGGTCTCTACTCCCGCTTCCCTATGAATAGATGTGAAAGTACAACTGTATACTCGTCCCCTGATAACTCTCTCATCATCATAGTGGTAATTCTCAAATATGGAAGTGTTACATTTGGATGCAGTTACAGTAGTATTTTTTCTTTTGATTTTGCCTTTACAACTTGCACGTACTTCCTGTCTCTGCTTGTATTTGTTCCAAAGACGTCCTGTTTGGCACAGGTTGGATCATCATTTACTGAAATTTTATAAACCCTGTTTGCTTCCTTGTCTCTTGTTTCTGGGAAATACCTTTTCAGTAAGACATCCACTTGGATTGGTGTATTTGTAGAAACCTGGTTACTTGTCATCTGTCTTGAGCAAGCTGACTTCTTGAATGATGTGTAAAATGAGACACGGTGTCATCAGCTTGAATCTGGACAAAGAGAGTGATGCTGAAACAGCATAAAATGTTCAGAGCAACAGATTTCGACAATATAACAACCATCTGCCAAGCTCCGCAAAAAATAGTCTTGAATTCCTGTGTGATATTAATTTGTGTCTGTAAATCCAACAAGTTAGCTGGATACACATTTAGATATAATCAATCATTTAAGGGTTTTATACTTTTTAGATCATCCTTTTGTTTGCTTATTTCACGTATTCTTTAATTGAATTGTTCTCCTCCTCTCCTTCTCTATTTGATCCCCTTTTCACTTTCCTCTCGTGTTTCCTTCCTTCCTTTCTTCCTTTTGTACTAACGGCATTTTGCGATGCCAGTGTTTCCGCCACCTCGACATAACTGCCTGTTTTTCTTCATCCATCCAACCCCCCCATCTCAATCCTGCTGAAAGTCCTTTCCTCCAATCCTATAAGTATGGTTGCAAAAAGGTCAAAAGTATTTTCCATTTCAGTCTTCTATAGGAGACGCAAATGTCACCTGCACTGTATGAGTTCTGGAAGAGCTTGGAAATGAGGTGCTTGAACAGTGCATTCTCTCTCTTTCACTCTCTGTGTGTGTTTGTGTGTGCGTGTGGGTGTGTGTGTGTAAATGAATCTTTCTCTTGTTCTGAACAGAACCCAAACGTGATATTTGCAGCTAATCGTCTCCAGTTATATCAGAAAGGTGTAAGATGATATTAAATCATTTGTGTTTAATTCCTTTATAGAAACCCCAGGGTGCAGTAAACCTTCTCTCTCTCTCTCTCTCTCTCTCTCTCTCTCTCTCTTGTGTGTGTGTGTGTGTGATTACTAGCTAAGACAACAACCAGATCACATCAAGGTGTTTACAGCCAACATTAGCATACAGAGGGTATTCAGGACAGGAAGATTCACTACATGATGAATGAATGAATGAATGAATGTGTATGGGGGAGAATTAAGAGAAACAACTCTCCAAAAAGAGTAACATGATGGAGAGTGGAGAATTGGAAAGTGCATTCAATTATTTTGGTAAAAAAGTGGAATGAAGACAAGCGATGAAAGGAAAGCGCGAGACACAGACAGAGGCGAGTCTTTTCGCTGTAACGTGACACGCTCACGTTTGCTGCCGCCGACCGAGCAATCGGCCCTCTGAGGGGGTCTTCTTATCAATGATGATAGGCCACTCTGTCTTTGTATTTGTTTGAGCGGTAATGTTGTGTGTGATTAAGCCATTACAGCTAATCCTATCAGTTCCTTACAACGAAGGCAACGAAGGCATCCCCCGTAATGAAAATCACTGTTATTGTGCTTCCCAGAGGACAAGAGTCCTCAGTCCTACAGTCCTCCAAGACAGACATCAGCAGTCATCACTAAGGCTGCAATTATCGATACACCATTCAACAGAGAAAGGTACACAGGGCATCCTGCCCCTGAACACGTATGTGTGTATTTGTTAGTATCTCTGTGTACTACACCGGCCAGTGACACGCTTCTCTACGTACCTCCCGCCTCACAGCCAGTCAACTTAACCTGAAGCAAGTCTGTCTTTTGTTTCTGTTTAACAATAGCGGCAGACATATGACTGTACTGTCTGCAATTTGGAAGTAGTGGGTCATGGAAACTGTGTGTGATTGTGTGTGTTTCCCAAGTGCATTAGTTCTAATTGCTGACGTTCTATCGGCAGAGGATGGGATGACTAATGAACTGATCTCAGCTAGAACAATAAACACGTAAAGAATGAAACAATAGAAACGGGGGACGCTGGAGGGGTGTGAACCCCTAACATTGAACACATCTTGCTGGTAACTAGGAGCGATGTATCCGACTGATGCTTTCCAAAGTGCACAGCTCCGATTTGTTCGGCGGGGATCAAATATAAACAATTAAATAAAGCCAACATGGTCCAACATGCCTCAGACCATCAAGCTGCATGTGTGCTCTTCAAGGTGCAACAAAAATCCTTTGCCAGAAGGATATTAAGTAGTTGAGCTCTTGAAAGACTAATGATCGTGTTGTGGAAAGTACAGGTAACGTCCTCAGAGAGCTGAAGCTGCATCGCCAGTGGGTAAATAAATAGAGCAGCACCACTTCAGCCAAGTGACATTAACATTTCTCAGCACTTATCTGTTCCGAATGTTGTTCAGAATCTGATCCGCCATACTCCCATCGCACAATGTCTCCGACTGTAGCCAAGCATTCAATGCAGCAAAGTAACAGGAGAAGAAATATGTCGAAAGTGGAGAATTTTTTTCTCGGCGGTCTATCCTTTTTTTTTTTTATTGGACAGCTCAAAATTGCTCACAGAAGTAGCCATTATTAACTGTTGAAAAGTGGAGCCTCCTGCCTAGCGTTTAACCACTCGTGTGACATTTGTCTTTTTCATTTTAGGCCGTTGCATGCTGTAAATCATTAACCCTTTAAGTGTGGTGACAATGCATACCATCAAAGTAAAACACAATGTTAACAGTAATAATAATAATGATGATGATGATGATGACGGCGGCTCGGTGGCGCAGTGGTAAGCACTGTTGCCTCACAGCGAGATGGTCGCAGGTTCGTCTCCGGCTTGTGGCCGTTCGGTGAGGAGTTTGCATGTTCTCCCCGTGTCTGCGTGGGTTCTCTCCGGGTTCTCCGGCTTCCTCCCACCTCCAAAGACATGCAGCCTAGGCTGATTGGTAACACTAAATTGCCCGTAGGTGTGAGTGTGTGTGTGGCTGGTTGTCTGTCTCTGTGTTGCCCTGCGATGGACTGGCGGCTTGTCCAGGGTGTCCCCTGCCTCTCGCCCATTGACTGCTGGGGTTGGCTCCAGCTTGGCCCGCGACCCGATAGCGGAATAAGCGGTTAGAAAAGGAAATGAAATGAAATGATGATGATGACAATACACTTGAGGGTCAATAGATCGATACATTTTCTGATGGTTAGGAGGCAGCCGCTATGGAGACCACTCTGTCACACTAGGCCGGGTGCTTGGCTACTGAGTGGTGGCACTGAGAGGAGGAGGAGGTTACGAGATGGAGAGTGACGGTGAAGCACGTCAGTGAGGTGGGAGGAGGCCTGGTCGTAGAGGGCTTTGGGAATGCGGAGGAGGATTTTGAGTTGTTCTTGAGGACAGGGGTGATGCTGTCAGCGGGTGTGGATGGGAGCATGTTCCGCATGTGCTGGTAATGTGGGATGTCCTTGCCTGTCCCAGCTGACACGCAGCGTGCATTCAGGACAAGTCATGAGTTTATTGCAGAACCATACATAGAATGCCAATATATTCTCACTCGCATTTATGCCTGTGGCCTATTTATAATAACCAGTTCACCTCCGCTGCCTGTTGTTGTTGGTGGGAGGGAGCTGGAGTTCCTGGAGGGTGCACACGCAGTCAATAGGAGAACCCAGGACCTTCTTGCTGTGAGGCAACAGTGCTTCCCACTGGACCAATGTGCACTCTCACAAGTCACACATTCTTTATTCGTGGTCAGTTTGAAAGAGACTGGTAGCAGTTTGAAAGCACAGTAATGTCTTAAATTGAAGACACAGGTTCTGTCTGACATGTTGTTTCCTTCTGATACAGAGGATGACGGGAAAAACTGGTGGGATGAGAGACCCATCCCACCATCCGTTAAATGATTGTAAGGATGAAAGGGAAAAAGACAAAAAGAAGAAATGTAGAAAACAAAGAATCTGGGCAGTGACATCTTGCTGGACGCCGCTTCTTCGTATGTGTCTGCACCAGCGAACGCCTTGTCCTTGTGTGTGTGTCGCTGTATGTTTGTGTCTTGCTATCACCTCTGTGTCCTTGCTAATAGCTGAGTGGACTCCCTGCAGATTCCACAGGCTGTACTGTGATTATCGCCCCTCAGTTGTGCAGCCACACAGAAACAGACACATGCACATGGACGGAGTATGATAGGCTCAAATGTGCACATTCATGCACCCGAACAGAAAATACACAAACAATCCAATGCATCGGTAAATGTCAATATATTTGCAGAATGTGAGCAAAGAAATATGCGGTGTGCAAGTTGATGTTTGTACTCATAAGCTCCCGCTGTGAGGCTGCGTGACTGTGCATGTGTGTAAATCTTCACAGATCCGTGTCTATATCTGTACTCTTGATTTGTGTGTGTGTGCGTGTGTGTGTGTGTTGCATGTCTCAGCTCTGCTCCAGCACTAAATGAGTATGTCAGTGCGGCCCATGCTAACTGTTGACATACTAATTTACAGTGGCTTCCCGTAAGACATGCTCCGTAATACGGCTTATTGATGAGGCCACAGGGAGTGTGTGTGTGTGTGTGTGTGTGCAAGTGAGTTTTGTAGTTCTGCGTGTGTGGGTGTGTACCCGCGCCGGAGATTAAATATCTGCCATGGAACAGATAAATATGGTCAGTCTATGGGTGATGTATGCACACATAAATATTTACTCTGTGTGTGTGGAAATTGAAACACTTTGATAGATGTGGCGAATATTATGTGCAAATGTGTATTTTCCATTGGAGAAGAGAAGAGAAGAGAAGAGAAGAGAAGGAAATATGATCATTGAGCAAAGAGAGATCTTGAACAGGAAATTGCACAGCGGTGAAAATCTGGACAAAACACAGCCGCCACAGCGTCCCTGGAGTCTGTAGGTGCCAACAGGTTGATACTACACACACTTGTGCACATGCAGAAGAAGATCTATTGCACAAAAAAAGAGCTTCCAACTATGGAGTGGAGGCGGACGTCAGACGCGCACACACAAACATTTATTCATATGCACAGAGGTGGGGAGAGGTTGATGGAAACAGAGCTGCTGGTCCCTCTGAGATCATCACATTCTTCATGTGCCATTAACCTGAAAGATGGAGGGATGGATGGAGGGAGGGGAAGCGGTGGTCATCGGAGGGATCAAGAGAAATCACACTGGGCTGAGAACATTTGGAGATTACTTTGGCTTGCCTTTGTAACATTACTGTACCTTTATGCAGCCTCTTATTGGGGAAAAGTTCAGATGTACCTTAATGTTTCAAAATGGTGAAGTAATGAAAATGTAATAATGCAGTAAAGTAGTAATGTAGACCTTTCAGATTCACGTTTTGCATATTGCCATTGTTTCGTACTATTTACAGCTCTTTCAAGCAGGCATTGCACCGCCGCAAGCAACAGCAAGTATAAAGGCTGATATATTTCACTAGCTCCCCTACTTCCTGTTTGAATCCCTCAGGTCACACACCCCACAACGCATTATAACGTTACACCTAGTTCGCCACACCGGTGCAGGTCAAGCTGACGCCCCGTTGCGCCTTCATTCCCTTCAAACAGAACATCGGGGTGGAATAAAAGTCTTAACATGGCTGCGACCTAAGCGCACGCCTATCGGCTAGCGATAAGACGGCCAGAGACTAACTGAAAAGACTCAGCCTTTTTTTTGCCTTCATTTTCCCTGTATAAACATTCTGAAAGTATAATGGTCAGGGACATCAAGCAGCGGTTAGCAGCTAACTCAAGTAAGCAGAACAGGTCGATCACTACGGAGAACAAAAGAGGAAGAAAAAGGTTTTTAAATAATGCATGTGAGGGTTTCAAGGCAGTTGCTCTGCATTTCTTTACCCCCAGAGACAAACCATTGGAGGGGTAGAATGGAGGACAAGAGGGTGGACAGTGGCACTGTGTGGAGGGAAGAAGGAGAGAAAGAGTCCGATGGAACACGTTGAAAGAGAGGCACGCACAAAAAATAATAAATCAATGAGATGAAGTGAGGCAGTGAACAAATTCCATCATCGGTTTACCTGACCGAGAGAGAGTGTGCTGGAGGTGTGGACAGGACCAGCAGTGTTTGTCAGCGGACCAGCAGACAAGTTCCCCCCCGACGCAGAGCAAGGATCCCCTTACCCTCTACTGTTTCACAGCGCTGTCCAACACACACACACACACACCTTCAGTGCACACAGGTCCAATATGCAGTAATTGAATAACAGTCCAGAAAAAAAACTCACTAATTGTTGACCAACCAGATGAAACAATGCTTTAACGATTCCTTAGAATCAAGTTCAATCAAAAGTCAAAGAAAATCTTAAATGATGCTTTTCAAACAAAGATTTTAATTGATCTTTGAGATGTTTGGAGCTGGTATATGAGAAAAAAGAAATGCCAACCTCAGCCGGCAAGATAAAGTGGAGCAAGAGATGAGGGGGCTTGGCTTTCGTTTAAATATAGCAATGACGGTGTTCATATTCTAACAGTCTCTCCTGGAATGGTTTCATAGTGTTGCACTTGGTTGTTCACATAAAAATCAGACAGAAATAGCTGCGTCAAGCGGGAAAAAAGAGAGCTTGAGAAAGATTCCGAGTCCTTCCCTCTGCACAGCTGGCCAACCACAGCCAAATTTGATGTTGGCTCTGCGAGGCATTTCAGGGAGTTGAACCCATGACAAGAGCCAAAAATGTACATTTTACAATGTTATATTATTTCTCAAAGATTCCATTTAAACCCCATCTACCAATTGCAATGGGCTAAAACAAATGTCATACCTGCATAAAGGTTATGCTGAAAATGTGCTCCTTCCATTAATTTCAATGAGACGAGCAGCATTCTGTCCATTTCCCTACATCGACTGGACTCTCAGTGATGTCAGCGAAACGCAGTCTGCTGCTTGGCAAAGCAGGAAAGGTGTCATGGATTAGCTTATCCTAGTTTCACAACATATTGCTGTAAGTTATACTGAAGAATGCGTGAAGGGAAAGTCCAGAAGGCAGGAGTCCATGTGGCGAGCTGGTGTGAATTGAGAGACATCCGTAGGGGTTACTGCTTACCGGTACATTTCCCTTCTGAAACCTCGCTGCCAGCGTGTGGGTATTCATGGAAAGGGTACTTTTTCACCCAGCCTGCTCTGGTCCCCCATGAAACCAAAACTGAAAGGGTCATTTTGATGATGTTTTTATTTTTTCCCAGCAGTTCGATGACAGAATATGATTGTAGATTAAAAAAAAAAAATGTAAGCAAATGCTTATCTCTGAAAACCACAGCATGCCTGTTTTTCCACCGAGACTAAATTCGACTCACTGTGATTCACCCTGATTTTAACATGCGACTCCTCAGTCCTCTGAGCTTTCTGCACTAGATACTGTTTGGTCAGGGTGGTATAGGGGGGTAAAAGGGCAGATTTCAGGGGTCGTAGTACAAGAAAGACCCAGGGACGGACCGTGGTGACTCCTAGCCTCTCTCCTGTCATGGAAAAAGAACATTGAGTGTAGGTGGGAAACATATGACAGTCTGCCGGTGCCAGTATGTGTCACTGATTGTTTGGGTCACACGTCCTGAACTCAGACCAGTGATTCACCTCCTGACCGGCAATTCTCACTCAAGCACAGTAGAACTGATAAGGAAATGAGAATCTGGCCTTTTCACTTCCCCTTGTGATTACTGCAATAAGTTATGATATGTTTTCATCTGTTTGTTCACAGAAAAGCCAAAGGAGCTATAAATGATGTCATATGGGATCAGCCGTTGATCTTTCTGCTCCATC
Organism: Brachionichthys hirsutus; assembly: GCF_040956055.1. Taxonomy (NCBI): domain Eukaryota; kingdom Metazoa; phylum Chordata; class Actinopteri; order Lophiiformes; family Brachionichthyidae; genus Brachionichthys; species Brachionichthys hirsutus. The sequence goes on along the minus strand of NC_090908.1, from coordinate 8,700,954 downwards.
ACAGAAGAAAAAAGGGGTTTTGAAGGGATTTTCTTTCCTTGAGATAACTCGGGGGCACAATGTGAGTTTCACTGAGCCGTCAGCAGCGAGTTCAGCTGTGTCATTATGGTCTGTATGTGTGTGCGTTCGCCAGTGAAAATGTGCAGGGTGTGTCCTGGGAAGCCATTACAAGAGCCAAGATTTGGTTAGTTTTTCAGATCGCAAGCTTTGGTGTTTGCTGCAGGCCATGGAACACCCCCCCCCCCCCCCCCACACTGACATACTGGTACTCCCTGTATTGCACTACACAGAGAGAGAGACACACAGAGAGAGAGATAGAACGAGCAAGCAAGTTGCAGTTTCCCCTTCGAAAATTATCCTCTGGCTGTTTGACATTCAACCCCATGCATATGTGTCTCAGCATCCTATAGCTGTTTACATTCTGCTCGCCACTGTCCCATGTGACCTTGGTAAACAGTGTTTTGCCCTGGCGTGCAGACAAGTGTGAGTGTGTGTGTGTGTGTGTGTGTGTCCAGGAGCTGAACCTTTATTACCGCAATGGCTGCTGCTTTGCATGACGAGTAAAGCAGTCAGTAAGTCTTTTTTGCAACAAAGGAAATTATAATAAAACACGATAGCTATTGAGCATATTTATTAATTCATTTTCATATCATCCTTCAGATTATTTTTGTTTTATTATTTTTTTATACACATTGCTGGCTTTTCCATTCCTTTTAAAGCTCCCAGCAATACAAACGTCCTAAAGCTGTGCGCTGGTCTGTCCTCTTCTTCCCTTGGATTCTACCTTTCTTTTCTCAACCTCCTTTCATTCTCTTTAATAGAAAATAAAGACAGAAAGCGGAGTGGGGAGAGAGAAAGGAGTGGATAAATGAGGGAAGGAGCATCAAGATAGAGAAAAGAATGGGAGAAAATCTAAACGGGGCGAAATGGAAGAGTAAGAGAGAGTTGAAACTTCTCTTTAATCAGTGAGGAGCTATATGGAGGCGGGCCGAGGTGCCTACTGTAATCCGATACACGCGGACGCGCAAGCCGCGCACGCACAGAGAGGCAGGGGACTGAGTGAGCACTCCTGCTTGTTGCCACAAACCCGGCGGAGATCGGAGGGGAGAGAGAGCAGAGCGCACTGGCGGATCGGCCGGGAGATGGAGCGAACATAGAGACGCGCACAGACCGACAAGGAGAGACACGCACAGGGAGGGAAACGGGCGAGCAAGTGCGTGTTGCCGCGGAGAAACGCGCAGTTTGCAGGAGCGGGGAAAAGCTGCATGCTCGTTTTCTCTCGACCGGTTTTACGCACGCCGGACCTGACACTTCCAGGAGATCTTTCGTTTTTCTTTCTTTTTCTTTTCTTTTCTTTTCTTTTTTTTTGAAGAACGGATTTTTATTTTATTTTATCTGGACACTAAATAAGATGAAAATCTATGGGAAGATATTTTTCCGTTCTTAATCACGCGTGATTTGAAAGAAATTGAATCGCAGCAAACGATTTTGGAATATTTTTTATCGAGACGAGCAGAAAACACTTTTCACCTTTATGACAAACACAGTTATATGAGCAATACTTGCTTTCACTTCAGTCAGGGGTTTGTACTTTCTTTGCGTTTTGTGATTGGGTCTGTCAACCTGTGCGTCGTCGAGGTTTACACTTCCACGCGCGCCGAGGGGTGACAGGGGACAGCGCTGCGGACCGTGCGCTCCGCGATGGATTTCGAGGTTTTAAAATGAATTTAGATTAAAATCTTGCGGAATTCAGATCAAATTGGGCAGATTTCCTTCCCGACTTGAAACAGCACGTTTATTTATCTTTAGAGAGAAGCACAGATTGGCAAAGCTTATCCAAAAACAACTCGCGTGCATCCAGCAGTGTGATATTCTTGGAGAGCCCTGTGTGAACGCGACTCGGCTTTTGGTGGTGGATTTTGGGCACTGATTGAGTTGCGCTTCAAATATACAGACACGAGTGGAGAGGGAGAGGAAAACAAGACTTTGGACTTTGTCCCATATATACAGAATAATCCACGAAGGAGAAGGAGAGCTGCTTTTCTCCGAAGCAGAGGAGAAAGGATGGATTTACGCACGTGGCTTTGTGGATGTTTACTGGTTTTTCTCTCGCCTTCCACAGTAAAGGCAGATGGAGGAGGTAAGTTTGACACTCTTGCTGTCCGCTAAAATCACACAATCACGCGTGGGTGTAAAATGAAAGTTAACCCGCCTTTCCAGAAATGCTTTCTAAATTCACGTCAGTATTCAGTCATTAACGCGCATTGGAGCTGGAAGGCTTATCTGTGAATCTCATAATGTCCCGTCAAACCAAAATGCGTAAAAGAAAAAAGAAGGTGAATGTTACAGAAAAAAAACAAACATAAGCTATCTTGCAATTTACAACTTGTTAAATTTAAATAATTCCATATCATGCCAAGAGACATTGACGAGCGGAGTTTCAGCACTATCGGGAGGCAGAACTGAGGAAACAAGTTTTAAAGTCGTAAGCAGGTTTAACTATTTTTCTTTGTCACAATGAATTAGATGTTCCCACGAGGGTTTAGGCAACTTGTGACTTTTCGGAGAATCATCCTCGCTGTAACGATTCCTCGCCTGACTTTGACAAACACCGCGTTTCTATAAGCGGTAATTATGTTAAATAGTCTTTAACCATTTAAATACTTTAATCACTGACTGCACTAGACAGGACTTGGAGGTCTGTTGTGCAGAGATGGGGCAGATCGACCTGCCGGGCTGCTGCATGTCTCGGTCTCGCGGAGAACAGCGCCGGCTCCGCGTCCGCGGACGCACGGAGGAGCCTCTCCGCCGCCCAGCCGCCGCCGGTCGAGGCTGCGGAGGATTGTCACCAGACCTCGTGATGGTGGTTGTAGCCGCAGTCATCCATCAATGCTTTGCGCACATGCGAGACAAGCTACAACCTCTGCGACTCACTCTGTGAGAGGTGGCAAAGTAGAAGCGCACTGGGTGAGTGTGCGTAATTATAAGGCTAGAAATGCACTTTGTTCTTTCTCTGCTGTCCCTGAGCCGGAGGCAACGTATACCTAGATGTGTCTCAACCAACTGAGTAATAATCAGGACTGTACAGAATGACATTTATGTATTTGCAGGACATTTTCTTGTGGATCATGGATTTCATAACTATTCGGGTACGTCTTCCTTGAGAATTAATTTGGTGCCTTGTTTTAGGGGTCCTGACCAAAAGTCACACACTGACTGAGACTGGGAAAGGCTTGCTGTGGGCAAGTTGATCATAGGCTAACTTTCATTGATTTAGGGCTTAAATGGAAGGTGTCTAGACTTGGAGACTTGTAGTCCGGCTGCCATATGTTGTTTTTGGAGGGTTTCTTTAAATCGTGTTTCACCTCTGGCGTGAGGATGGATGTGCCTTGGAGCAAATGTTTGTGTGGAGAGTTCATGTGAAATCTGCAAGTCAGAGATTATTCATTTTTAAAAACTATAGCCTTAGTATTTCTGAGACTGTTCCTATACAGATGGACAATAACTTAGAATGGTTTTACCACCAGAACAGAGAGCACAGAATGGGGGGGGGTCACCGTTGTAACCGAGATCTGCCTTTAACCCCCGACCGTCAGCTTCCTTCCACTGCAAAACACCAACTGATGTCATTTTAAAGTTATTGTACAAATCTGTATTTGTTTACAGATGGGGTTTGTTGATATGCTGCCACCTGATGCCGATAGTGGAACTTGTGTTTTTGAGGATGCACTCCCCAAGAGATGTCTCTGCTGACACCTTGAGAAAGGCTGTAGCTACGCATACATGCTCAGCAGTAAGGCTGCGCAGGATGAAGCTTCCTCAGCAGTTAACTTTAACGGATGCCTCAGCGCTGTCGTCTCCGGAGAGACGAGCAGGGAGAGCAGTGGCTATGAAGCATATACTGTATACCTAGAGCGGGAGAGAGAGAGAGAGAGAGATGGGAGGAAGGAATGGAAGTACAGGGGGAGAGGAAGCAACAGAGACTGAAACCGGCAGAGGGAAGCGGCAAAGAGAAGCGAACGAAACGGAAGAATGATTTTTAGGCTCGCTGTTTGATCCTGTTTCTTCATTCCGTTTGATCACAGCTGTGCCTGGAAGGGAGATAAACGGACATAATTGGCCACTCAAGACCAGCTGTCTGCTTCAATGGTGTCTCTGCTGAAATATGCTGGATGATGAAACAGGCTCACATGGTGCCAGTTTGTACTCCAGCCGCTGGGTGATTGCCCACAGGTATGCACCAGGGGCCGGTTTGTGAGGCTTATGGCTCCTACCAGACCGGCAGAACTAGGACGTGTGAAACAGAGGGGGGTGAACTTTCATGGGGTGAACACTTATTGGGAAATAAACAAGCCTAGCATTGCTGAAGGTCAGCAGCATGAGGCAGAGCGGGCAGACTTTTGCTGCTCCATGTATTTTACGTCCACCTGTAATCCTGAGTGTGACCGGGCTTTCTGGCGAAATGAGTTTTGGAGGATGTTATATAATTTGCCAAATATATCTTGATAGGTTTCTATGGATTGTGACATTTTGAATATTGGGCCATGGTATAGTGATGTGGATGCTGGGTTACTTTTTCCATTTTCTACATTGTGAGAAATGATTTGTGATGCACTTCTGATAAACAGATTTAGTTTCAGTCTGGAAACCATGCAAAGAGAGTTCTGGCTTTAGATGGAGTCACACTCTTTTTCTCGCTTTAACTTATATAACATGAAAAGTTGCTGTATTGCTCAGTGGGGTTGTCTTGTAATAATTAAGGCATCCATTGCTGAGGGTCATACATACTTTGTAAGCTCTGACAAGGCATCAATTAAAAAAAACCATCCAATTCATTTGTTCACACCCGGGGGTTACACCCAGCTTTAGCTCTCTGCTATGGATTGACTTGCTGCCACTGACACACTGAGTAATTACTTTATTGGTAGCTTGGAATATATAGAAATCTGGCATTTCCATGGTTAACTATTTTCACAAAGTATTCCAGAAAGGTAATACATGTGGCAGTTAAATAACATAATTTAAGATGAAAGGATTGAGCTATTGTAGTGTTTATTGAAAGAGAGGACATTTACTATACGCCAGCCATACATATCTATCTATTTACCATATCCTCCTGTAACTCCCCCCCCCCCCCCCCCCCCCCCCCAACATGACTTGTTCTGCATTAGTGCCAATATCAGATGTATTAGATAATATGTTGCTCCTAGCAATGCCACATCATAGAATCGGGCACCGAAACAATGAGGCAATAACATGAGAAAGAGACAGAAGAGATGGGGGGGGGGGGGTATTAACATTTGGTAGTGCAGAGAGAGAGAGAGAGAGAACGAAAGAGAGAAAGACCATGAGAGGACATTAGTCACATACGAGGAAGGCAGCAGAGTGTGATGAACCATCCAAGTGGAGCCACCTGCAGTCGAGCAGCCCAGACGTATTCCTCCCCTCAGGCTTTCAGGACAAAGACAAGCATAGCATTAATAAATCCTCTGATTGGTACACAGGTATAAAATAAGCCATACTTTTCCAAGTTATTAACTTGACGATGATGAAACTACATCGTGTTTGAAGGGATGATTTAGCAGATTAATGTGTTGGCTCATTCTTCCGATCCCTCCGGTGTTATTTCACACAGTTTTGTTCACAGAGGCCGTGAAATGTGTTTCAGAATAGTCGCTCAGTCCTACGTGACGCGCAATTACGCTAATCCACGGCAGGTGACGCAGATGCTGGACTCTTCCCCCAAAAGCTGATTCCATTTTAATTATCCTGCAGGTATAACAGGTGTTTCCTTCCAGCTTCCTGGATTAAGAGTCATCCCTATTCATCCGCTGCTGACTTCCGCTTTGTTTTCTCTGTTATTAAGGTGCAAGACGTGCCTAATAAAGCTCTAAAAACTTTTGCCATCACACTTTCAAAAGGGGGAAAAGTGTGAGAAATCATCAGAATGATAGCGATAAAACGAGATGCTGGTCCATTAACGTTTGCAGCTAGAGAATAAACATGAGGCTAATTAACCCCTCTCCCCCTTTCTCTCTCGTCTCTAAAAAGGAAAGGACAATAATTAGCGGGTCTGGCAGGATGTTCTAATTACAGCTATCATGTCATTAGTGAACTTAGTATTCTGGTGTCTTCATTGGCCAATGGTAATGACTGAGGTAATTAAAGAGGATGGGAGATCAGCATGTTCTTGTATTTGTACACTCTCAAAGAACAAATGTCCTCCGAGGGAACGGCGGATCGTGGAAATGTACCAAATGAGATCATTTGCCCCATCCTCACTTCTTTCAAAATCCTCACACATGAAGAAAAAAATGTGTTTTTGTTTGTGAGGCTGCTGAACCTTCTGCGCCCTCGCTAGTCCCTCCAGAGCGCTGCCGTGTGAGGCCACAGGTTGTCTTCCCCTTTCCTTTCTCCCTTCACGGTGAATCATCCTGTTGTTTTCCTCTTTTCACGGCACTTCACCTCTCCTTTAATAGCGCTCTCTGTCTCTTTCTCCACACCTCCCCACTTCAGTGTTTTCTCCCGCTCCGGTTTTAAAAAAAACCCACCCGCTCCACCTTATCCTCTCCCCACTTTGCCACGGTGGGAAATCTTTTTGTGCTTTCATCTTTCACCGTTTGTCTATTCGCTCCAGGCCAATCCGTGTTTCCTCGTCCCTGGTCTCTCAGCCCGGACAAGAATAAAGATTAACTGTTCCAAATCCATTCTCATAGCTTGTTAGTGGAACCCCAGCCTTAATAGAGTTATTTATAGCATCACTTGCTTCAAGAATCCTCAAGATTCAGGTGGAGCTGACTCTGGCAAATCGAGATGAGTAATACTACTAATAATAATACTATTAATATTTTGGCCATGAAGATTAGCAGTAAACACAACATAATAAATAATTTGTATCTAAATCTTGAGGATGAAGTCTGGATTATGTTTGCATTTATGTCTCAATCTTTACTAATATTGTTTTATAATAAGCATTCACATTTTTTTGCGTTGTGTATATTTGTTTGTATTTTACCTGAAGTATTACTTGAGATAAGACATGTCAAATTTCCACTGCCCCGTCACCTGTGTTTATTTAAGCTTTATTTAAACAGAGCAGATTAATGGCCTTTTGCCTTTAAACACACGCAGTCCTGGCATCATTTCAATTATCCTCAGGTTTAGTGTCGTCCTTGAACCCGTGCAAAAGGTGCACTTGAAGAGGAATGCATAAACACCACTGTATTTAATGGAACCAAATAGTAACACAGAATCATTCTGCTGTGCAGGGCATCAACATAGTAGAGAGGGACAAAGGGCCACCTCCCCCCCCCCGTTGAGGCTCAGGTGGCATGAGCAGTCATCCACCGAACGGAGGGTTTGTGGGTCGGCCCCTGGAGGCCCTTAATCCTTTAAAGGGTATTTTACCAAACTCAAAAGCTGTGATCACATTACAAGCCTCGTTTTGCAATTCAAACAATTCTAGATACTGGACCTAAATATGCGCACAGTCTAACAGAGTTTCCAATTATTCTAATTACCACATACATTTAGGACAAACTTGTGGCCATGGAGTCTTTTGCCAGTTGGAGATTGACTCGTCCAAAACTCGTTCTTGAACAGTAAATCCGCCTTTATCTGTGACACAGTTCTTCACACCCTCACATCTCCATTCTGTGAGTTATCTTTTCACTTCTTCTCTCTGTTATCAATATAAAAACCTCTCACTGCTTTACCCTGAAGCACCGCTGATCAGACAGGTGTCATTGCTCCTGTGTGAGAAGCTTGATCTCCTGTCAGTTCGTTTTTCTGTATCACACCATCATCCACAAATTATTTTCCTTCTTCTCTCAGTTTTCCCACCGCTCATTTCTTTCATCCTTTCTAGCGCTCCCTCATCTCCCCCTCGGTGTTACACTCTTTTCTCCTGTTGTTTTCACACTGTGGATTAATACAAGTCACCTGGAGAAACGCACAACCCCACATGTTTGAGTGTGTATAACTGTGTGTATGGATGTGTTGCGTTTTCTGTCCACTGAACCTTTCTGAGCTGCTGACTTTCTCTTTTTGGATGATGGCAGACAGATGTTCTGGCATTAGACTCTCCCTTTCTTTCTCTCTCCTCTGGTTCTGTTCATTCCTGAGGTTTCCCAGGTTTTGATGACTAAAAGTGCCTTGGTTTGAATCCAAAGAAGACATTTCAGTCTGTTATTTGCAGTGTTCCTTGTATTCCCACAGCTATATAAAAGCTTTTTACTGCACACACATCTGTATTCACACGACTTAAGGTAACAGTGCTTGACATGCTTTGTTCAACCTCAATGATGCTGGAATTGCAAATGCATGGAAATAAACGGGGACATTACCATTTTACTCCCCCAGGCGTCGATGTACGGATCATTAAAACCAGGGGAGTGTTTCCAACAAGGTCACAAAAATGAGAATGAGACCAAGTAATAAATATAATATTGGTAGATCATAAGTTTGCATTCAACCCCCCGAGTATCTCTCTTGTTAGATGAGTGAGACACACTTCTATGCACAAGCACTTATTAAATCAGTAATGCTGTCCTCATTGGACTCTGACCAAGGAAATTAATTTGGAATATGGTTCAGCTGTTTAGCAACGTTCTCAGCGACTTGCAAATCGATTGCGTCCGAGTCGGAACAGACCGTTCAACCAGAAGGAAAATGAATCTGTAAGAGGGCTTAGAAACAAGGTCGGAAAATGTGCATTTGAGGCCAACAAACAATGATCCAGTCCAACTTTGCCAAACAGCGCCATGTTTAAGCACATATTGAAAAATGCATACACGCTGACATGCATTCATTCCCTGATTTTCTCACTCTTTATTCATGGTTGCATCGATGTGTGTGTGTGTGGTGTGTTCAGGTATGCACATACTGAAAGTTGCTGAATAGATGTTATCAGAATGCAATACCGAACCTGGTGGAGATCCATAAATAATGCAGTAACGTGTCTCATATCCCTGCTTGACTGCTTAGCACCGTTTACTGCTCCTTATTTTCTGCGTGTGTGTGAGTGTGTGTCCCAGCCAGAGGGTGATAAGCGATGTTCAGCAGTTTTTGCTTGTGTATTTGCTGTCAAAGTACAGCCTCTCCCCGAGGATCTCGTCTGCTGATGTCTTTGAGAGAAAAGGCGTCTTGTGTGAGGACCGGGGTCGAGAGGAGGGAAACGCTGGCGTATCTGATAGAACAAAGTGTCACAGAGAATATGCCAGTTCTCTGTCTCACTTTCTGTTTCTTGTTTTTGACTTGATCAACATCAACGTTGTGTACAATAGTCACAAAAGGCATTTAGGTTCCTGTAGGATATTGCACCAAAGGTTGAATTCAGTTACAATTTGCCGGTAGCTTTGCCATAATTTCTTTGTTAGGTCCTGCAGCAATGAATGCAAACCAGCGTTACTTTAGTGCTGTGCTAAAAATGTGTTTGGCTGATGGCGCTGCAAGATTCCATAGTGTTTAAACACTAATCCAGGTGGTGCTGAGATGAAATGACCGAGTTACATATGCAACTGTAACTCTACTCCTGTATCGGTGCATGTCACCGGGGCGACTGGAAACATGGCAGGAGATGGATGGGACCGTTCGGCCCACAGCGTGACACGGGGAGGACAGACAGAAGCAGAGGGGAGGGGTAGATAAAGTGTTACTTTACATCCTGCTTTAGTTTCTCTTGCTGTTGAATTCGTTTTAAAGATGGCTTCCCCGGATGTGTTTATGCTGTGTGTGTGTGATAATGTTTGCATGTGTGACTCCTCTCAGATTACGTTTACAGTAGCTAGTCTATTTAAAGCACCGAGATATGTCGTATTCTGCTGAGTAGTTTGACTTGGCCGTGTCTGCACAGCTGCAGTATATTAAGCGTCGCAGCGCTGGAGGCGAGACGGCTGCACAGACCAAGCAGTTACACAGTACAGTAGAATACGACATGTAGTTTATACATATTTATCTCGTTTTCACCACTGTTATTATCATCAAGTGTGGTTTTCGTCTGGTTTTACATTAAATATGGTGTTTATTTTGTTGTCGTTAGATCTATGCAGATGTTGGTTTTTTGTATACACATATACGTTTAATTGAAACAACAATGCACTGTTTATGGCTCTTGATTGTTCCTTTGTTTACTCTCAAACAGGAAGTGACATTTACTATGTAGTCACAGATGTCCCAGCAGGGATCCGACACTGACAGAAGCAGTTGTTCTGAGCATAGCCCAAATATGTGTTTCAAATTGATCTGCTTTTGTGATATAATCACAGTTTGGTACAGAAATAATTTATGGGGTAAAAAAGTGGGTCAGTGAAAGCACAGATCTCGGTTAATTATCAATTCATTTGACTTGCACTGCACTCACTTTTGCCTGTATGAATTTGTCTGCTAGTACTGAAACGCTTAGTGTTATCACACATATTTTATGCTATGTATATAAATCATATTTAATAATGAAGGTTATGGACGGAATATCAAATGACCTCAGTTCTTGAGTCAGACTGTGGCTCATCCTGTCCCACCAGACGGGCTTTGGCTTAACACAGATGCCGCTCACTAACTTCCACCATGGCGGTTTAACTTCTTTTGCTGATCTCAAACAATGAGGAAGTTCAGCTCTTTCAGAAAGTCTGCACGATCCATTAGCGGGGCAGACAGCATGGCGTACAATAGCTTCCATAGATGCATACAGTAGAGTTGTGTGTGTGTGTGTGTTTTGCCACTGGGTGCCACAGATACATGTGAGTTAATCGTCAATGTCAGGGTGGATCTGCAGCAGTGAACGAGCGGCATTGTTCGTGACACAGCACAGACGTATGACTGACGACAAGTGGATCCGCTCTGTGACAGTAACTGAGGCATCTGGAGAGCATACTGTGCATGTATGTGTGCATATGTCAGAATGGAGTCTGGCGAGTTGACCTGTGTCACCACACACACACACACACACACACACACACGCACACACATCTCTGTTGCTGATATCCTGTGTCTGCAAACAGAGCTCTTATCTTAGCATTTGATCAGTGTTTGCCTTGATAAGGCCCTCTGTGTCTACCGGGACAGCAGTGACCCCGATAGCGCTGCCGTAGATACATGATGTCATGTAAACTTCATTTAGTCCATCCTTAAGTTCAGTAAAATGTCCATTGTCTTATTGAATTATACGACCCAATGCATTAACTTATGTAAAATACAGTTTCACATATTATAAGACAATGAAATGAACCCGCCCTCCCCTCTATCTACCCCCCCCCCCCCCCATCCAGCGTTTGAGCCATGCGGCGGCTACTTGGATGCCAGCGATGCCGGCTACATCACCACCCCTGGCTACCCTCTGGAGTACCCGCCTCACCAGAACTGTCGCTGGGTCATCACAGCCCCCGAGCCCTCACAGCGCATCGTCCTCAACTTCAACCCGCACTTTGAGATCGAGAAGCTGGACTGCAGGTAAAGACAGAATGGATGGGTGGATATTAAAAGAAAACATAATCAAAAGAAGTGAAGATTTAGATTGCTCCAGAGATCAGGCTTCACGAGAGGAAGGATGAGAATTGTGGAAGTCTCAGGGTCTGCCAGACTCTTTCTGTTTGAGGGTTGTTGGGTATCTTTGGTAAACTTCAGCCCACTCGCCTTCTGTTTCTCTATACCATAATAATCACATCGGGACGTCCCTCAGTCTCTATCCTCTGATTATCAAGGTCTAATTACAACACATTAACTGTTCCAGCACGGATTAAAGGATTTGGTGTCCATCATTGTTTTTGGCTTTTTGGCTTTGGGTGCATAGTGAGGCTGAAAAAAAGGCTGAATGCTAAAAATACTGAACATGAAGCACATAGAAATGGTGCAAGATGCAGGTTCGCCATTCAAAAATGAGACAGATAGTCTAAAAGTTATAAAGCATAGACCTTGAAAACAGGAAAATAATCTGTATCGCTATGAAATTAAAATGTGAGTTAATAGTAATGCACCTTTTTTAATAGTAAACTATAATTGAAGCGATATCAAATGTACATAAGGTACAAAGTCTTACTCTTCTACAACATCTCAGATGGATTCTGACACAGAGCAAGCATTGTTCAAACTGTTTAAAGTGTTGTAAAGAGAGCATGAAATGGCAATAAGATACAAAAGACTCGGCACAGATGGCCGATGGGATTGCTGCAATGGGAGCTGCGGCTCATAAAATTACAGTTATACTAACATTATAACAATATGATAAAACCAACTAAATAATGTAATCATACAGCAAAATAATACATAACTCTGTAGGCATTGCAGTGATTTAGAAATAATTTCTGTATCTGAGGCCCCTCAAATATCTGTATAAAGGATCTCAGATACAAACCCACTGACACAGAAACACACATTTATAACCCCCCCCCCCCCCCACCACCATTATGCGTCTGTTCCAGAGCTTTCCCTTCTAGTGATTAACATTTCAGCCATATCAATTATGGATGGATGAATTTCCCCCTCAGACGTAACCCACTAAAATCATTCAGAACTGTCTTTGTTGGAATTGAAACATCAATATTTTACCAGCTGGTTGTTTGTCGAGAGGCTGAGAGGTTGAAGGCGCCCGGCGCTCTGCTCTGTTTCGCTTTACTTCTGCACTGCGTTGTGGGGCTGACGAACATATTCCACTGTCAGTCTCCCAATCGTCTTCATTTTGTAGCTCAACTCTCCAGTTCTTATCTTTGGATCAGCTTGCTCTCTCTCCCTCCTCCATCCATTCTGTCCCCCCCCCCCTTTTTTTCCCCTCCTCTCCTTTTGCCCTTCTTTCCTCTTCCTCTTTGAAGGTCTCATATCCATTTAAAGACCAATATAGCATCCCATGGGGAGAAACTCTTCTTGAACTCCTGGGATAAAACGCTGCCCATGATTGATTTATCACGGTGTCTATGTTAATGGTTGTTCTACGACTGTCGGCATGTGCCCAAGCATCCTTCTCAAGTTTTAGCAGTAATGACAGGTTACATTGTTCGATTGATAAATCTTGAACCGTGTCAGGGAGAGTGAGAGATCAGCAGTGCTGGTGTAACATCCCAGGCCTATTACACTGTCACAACTATCCTGCAGGACAGAGCTATTTGCGTCTTCAAGCACAAACACCCGAGGTGCGTTTTTCAGTGTGTCTGTGGGTGTGTTGGTGTGTGTCTGAGCAACAAGTCTCACCCTGGTTGTCAAACTGTCTTTTTGTGTTACATTTCCTTTCATTTCTTATTTTTTTTTTTTTTTAACATTTTATAATCTGTAACCAAAAGAAAAATCATACAAACACTTTAATAGCTTACAACTCTTAAAAATAAAACACTGCTCATTATCATCAATTTAAAAATAAGAAAGATAAACAGACATCTGTGTGTGTAGACAGAGACACACATTATGCCGAGTTAATCTGACGCTATCTTTGTCACAAACCACATACAAAACTCATTATATAGTTACATCTCCATCAGCCCACAAGCAGCACCGCTGTGAATATGCATGCGCTGGTCAGGATTGATTAATTAAGTTGAAGCAATACAAGCTCTTATGGGCCCGATTGCAATTTAAGCAGCCGATCTGTAATGTACAATGCATCACATGTTGTCCAGCGCTTTGCTGGACCTGTGGGGAACATCAATAGACAGGTTGTCAGATGAAGAGAGATGATTTCATTAGGATTCATATGCTGTAGCTATTTAAGTGCAAGGAGACAACTGGGGGGGATAGTTGGGGGGGGGGGGGGGGTGAACCAGGAGGCTGGCTGAAAAATGGCAGATGTGTTTTCTTTGTGCTTTAAATCAAGCTCACATTTTTGCTAGAAAAATGATGAATAGTGATGACAAGTCTTGAAGGGAGCCAGAAAAAAAGAAATAATAATTCATTCCAATATGCACAAACATGCATGACAACCTAAAGAAAAAAAAAGTCAAGAGTTTTGCTTTACATCATCACATCTGAAGCTCATTTGACTCACAGTATTCCATTTTTTTTAAACATAATGCAGTTTTCAGGGAATGTCTTGGAGTAAAACGTCTTACTGTACTCAGGATGCTAGAAGAGAAGATTCCTCTTTCATACAGTATGTCGCCGCTGAGGCAGCCGCTGGTCTGCTGCTCTGTCTCTGAAAGCAAGATCTCTATTTGGATGCACACACACACACACACACACACACACTGCTTAGGGAAAAGTGCAGCGTCAGGGTTGGTTAAGGGTTCGCTCAAATCATCCTGACAGCTACCTCCTCTCTCTTTTCTCTCCTCTTTGCTCCTGGCTCTCTCTCCCCTCCATTCATCTCACCTTTCCTCAACCCTCACGCCCCCTCACCACTGCCCGGTGGACACCATCTATTCCCTTTTCACAGCTCATGCACCTTGTCACTCCTTTTCTCTCCTCCTTCCTGCATGCCTCTCTCCTCTCCTCCTCTTATTCAACCTAGCTTCTCCCTTTCTTTCCTTCCCTTCCCTTCCCTCAAGTCCTTCTCATCTCCTCGCCCTCATCCTTCAATAGAGTGCCAATCTTTTATCGGCCAAATCATTATTCAGCATTGCATATGAGAAAACACAGGCAGCAAGCCAAATGCCATACTCTCCTCCCTCTCTCTCTCTGCATCCCGCTCTCATTTCCTCATCACGCTCTCCCATCCATGTCTTCCTTCTTTTAACATTCATCTATTCTTCTCCCCTTTTTCATTTATAGATGTTTTCTCAGCCTATATCTGCCTTCATCCCCCTTTATCCCCCAGTCTGTGCCGATCCATCACTTAAATCCCATCTCTATATGTATGTCTCTTATCCTCCTTTACCACAGGCAGATGCCATCTGTAACTATTGATATGAGAGAAACAAACTCTTGCAGCAGTGCACAAACACATGCATTCAGTAAAAGCCCGACATTTAGAGAGGCTCGCTTACAGTAGGTCAATTTCACACCTCGGATAGTCCGCTTCATTTGGGCAGGTGTGAAAGCTCATCCGAACTCTGGTGCGGACCAAACAAGCAAACTCTGGTCTTCCTGAAAACGTGGGTCTCGGTTTGCTTGCAAGTGATTCCTGGTTTGGTTCGTATGCAGTGTGAAAGCTCACTGGACCAAACACAGGAGAAAACCTACGAGCCATGTGCATTTGAAACATACAGGAGAACATACCATGGAGAAAAAAAAAAGAAGAATCACCAGGAAGGGATTTCCCCTCCTACTTTGCCCAATCAACGGGCGCCCCTTTCAACCACGTGATGCTGCTCTGAAAGATCGGTGCGCTTTATAAATCACAGTGTGAAAGCAGACCTGCAACAAGTGATAAATGCAACAATGTTGCGACTTTCAGCTCCCCAACTGAACAGGAGTCGGCTTAGTCAGGTGTGTGATTTATATGACAGAGAAGCTGCAGTCGCTGATAATGGTTCCACTAATGATTTAGACCTTGTCTTTGTACTCTTCCTCAATCAATCATTTAACATCAAGCTGGCTCCTCTCCTCCTGTACCTCATAAAAATAACCTCCTCCGGGCTTGGAGTGCATGCTCGCACTCAGATGGAAAGTTGGGAATGCATGACCGTATGCATGCAGACACACCCGACCGTCAGACGAAAGCCCAGGAGACGTGACCAAGATAACCTGTATACGAGAGGACGAGGTAGAGTGATGTGATGTGACACTGTCCTCAGGGCAGGAAGCAAGTGTTTGAAGGAAGAACGAGGAGGTATGAAAGAGCGAGGACGCGAGGGGAGGGGCCTTCGGAGTGGCAGCGGAGTGTTCAGTCATTGAATCAACATCCTGGCAACTCCGGCGGGAGAGACGTGCGTCCAGACAAACATCTCAGAGCTAAGCTGAAAGACAATGTCATTAGATACCTACACAGAAAGGAGCAGAGCTTACACCCCGGGAACGGCAGGCACGGCGCAGCACAGCTTGAACTTTGCTTGTTCTCTTCCTCGCTGTGCAAACATTTAAGGCTTAAGGCAACGATCACTCGGGTTGAGTGAGAAGAGATGTGAACCATGTTTTTACCCCCAATCACACCTCCTTCTTTGCAGGGAGTGGCGCGCATAAATCAAATCTTAATTAGCGACAGCAGTGTGAGGCAAAGAGGCATCTTAAAGCACGCGCAGCAATCCAAAGCTCTCACGTTTTAATTGAAGAATTCACATGACGCTGAGGATTCAGTTACATTCAGGAACGCTTTTTCTCACTGCCTTGCACGTCTCTCGAATCGCATACTGCATGTCTGGAATTGATATGATATGCTGTTTGCGATGCTTTTCGTGCTTTTGTAGAATTTCTGTCAGCACTGAAAAGTAGATACATTTGCTCATTTAAATGTAAAGGTCAAATTTAGAGAACTGCAGTATGTAGGGAACAAGTTTTTTTTACATACGTAAACATTTGACGATTGAAAAAGGGGTTGCACTTCATGATTTGTCTATCTCGCCTGGTGGAGAGGTAGTGAGTTAAGGAACTATGCACACACACACACACACACACACACAGGTAACGATGATAATATTAGCGGTTTGATTTACTAACACTCCCTTATGCCCTGAAGCACCGGCTGATCTATGACTAGTACTGGTGTGTGTGTGTGTGTGTGTTTATGGGAAGGGGGAGGGGGGTGTCTTTGAAGGACTGACCCTGATCAATGCGTGTTAAAGCTGTAATGAAGAATCGATTGGTTGTGCTGGATACTGCTACACAAACACACACACACACACACCTACACACACATGTTGACCGTTTGGGACATCCAAAGATGTGGAAAAAACAAAATAAAAATGTTTTTATAATCAATTTTAACCAATATTTTGGATTCAAGTTAAACTTTTCTTGAACTGGAGTTATTTTCATTATTAACTGTTTCCTTTAACATGACGTTATAAAATGTAAAAACATTTGACTTGGTTATAATACAAAAATTAAAACATGGAAATCTTTTGAACAGATTTGATCCATTTTTTTCTGCATTGTAAAAACACCACCACACATAAATAAAAGCGTTCACTGCTTTTAGCGTGTGTGTCTGTCCATGTGTGTGTGTGTGTGTGTGGTACAGACGCGCTGTCTGCTGCTGAGGGCACCCCTGATGTTTGAGAGAAACGTGCAGGAGTAGGAAGACAGCTCCTGACCTGAAGAGAGAGAGCGAGAAGGTGTGAAAGCCAATTAAGACGAAAGCAGAAGGGAGGAGATGGATGGAGGAGGGGTAGAAGTTTGCCTGGACTCAAAACCTTTCCTTGGTTCCCGTCAGACCGGCTTTGAGGAGTTTTCTTGCTCATGAGATGCCCCTACCCCCAAAATACAAACACAATCACCTTTGCCTTCAGTTTGAAGGCAAACCATCATCCAACTTGACTTTTGTTAACTTCTTTTTTACACGTTTTGGAACCAAAGTAGAATTTTATTTGATCATTTTCATCATGGATGCAAGAATCAAGAAAGCAAAAATGAACAATGGAATTTGTTAAAGCCTGTCTGAATGTGGGCCGTAGAGAGACGATGGAATGAAACCGTTTTTTTTTAAAAGATGGGATGAAACCCATGACCCTTTTGTCGATCGATCCGCGTGGCCACAGGATCGCTGTGCACGCCAAAATGTTTGTGTCGATGCCAGTCTCTTGCATGTGTGCATGTTCTAAAGCAGGGGTGGGCAAACTTTTTGACTCGCGGGCCACAATAGGTTCTAAAATTTGACAGAGGGGCCGGACCGAGAACAGATGGATGGAGTATTTGTGTGAACTAATATAAATGACACATGAAAGCTATAGCATTAAAGGATTTGGCCTTTTACAGGTAGTATTACAGGGAAAAGGTCAAATGAATGAGGCTTAATTATAATACAATTTTATTTAATGATATAATTTGGACAAGTTTGGCGGGCCGGATTAAAAAGACCAACGGGCCGCATATGGCCCCCGGGCCTGGGTATGCCCATGCCTGTTCTAAAGGCACAGAGCAGCAGGGAGGGACACCTGTCTCCGTCCATCTGAAGGGAGGAGTGCATGGATAAATGCAGTGTCGTGTTCTCTCTGTGACTATGAACACACAGCTCCGCCTGAATCGGGAATCAAACATCAGCTTCTCACGTTCCCATCAGAGGTGATAATAAAGACTAGTTAGAAATTCAATCATTTATAAATTCTAACAATTATCTCGGTCTTCTCTGCCTCATCGCCGCATTGAGACGTTTCCACCGGTTATAGGGCTGACAGTTAGAGAGAGAGAAAATGAAGACAAAGAATGGTAAAACAAAAAGATAGCGCTGAATAGAGAAATGAAGGGCAATTAATGACAGAGTGAGCGAAGAAGAGCAGGAAAAATAGATCCTGTCAGGATACGAGTTAAACAAAGTTGTTGTTACAGAATAGAGAAGGACACTGTCGCTGGCACGAGACATTCTCCTGGGAAAAAATATGAGAACAAGATCTCATATGCGTGCACACACACACACACACACAGCGCAGTGACAGCTCGCATCTAA